>NC_052619.1:6669813-7017663 GCF_016545825.1 Eucalyptus grandis | reverse complement strand
TGTCAAACTTAAAGCACACTACATATGGGGGAGGGGCAGGCGTGACCACAAATTTCTTAGTTTGACTGATCAAATTTATGCATTTTCATAAATACGTGTAGATTTATCAAATTTGTGTTTTCGTCAAGTCATAAATGAGAGTCCTTGTCAAACTTAAAGCGCTACATCTGGGGGAGGGTAGGGCGTGAGGGGGTGGAGGCGGAAATGATAGTCAGCTTAGAACATGAAGGAAAATAGAGTTTAATTGAATATTCTTAATTAATTTAACAAAAATATTCAATCTTATGAACAGTCAACCAAATCTTACCAAATTCACCGGTCAATCAATTCGTAGAGCAACCTTTTTCTGAGTCTTATTTGCCATGGTTGTAATGTATATGAAATTGTCTTGTATTACTTACGTAATCACATGATTGGGTGGGGATTAGCAACAATTTATAGGATCACGACAACAGTTAAACCTATCCAGTTTTTCGTTCCAAGATTGGTTAGTGGGCGAGAACAAGGAATGCAGGGTCATATGAATTGATTATTTTTTACAAACTCCCACCATTAAAAGCGAACTTGATTCCTGAAATGGTTTTTATTTGGAAGATGCATGATAAACTTGTTAGCGAAATTCAGGTGTCAAGGGTTATCTATTTCTTTTCCTTCTTTTTTTTTTTTTTTGGCTAGATATTGTATTGACCTTTTTCAATAAAACTACAGAAGCACTCACGTGCGTAAGGGCTAATTTGTTCAAATTAAATTTAATCCCTTCAAGGAAGCAGAAATACTTCCTTAATTTTCTTGAGGACATTAAACGATTAAAAATTAAATAAAGAATGCATGAGCATGTACAGTCAAATCACTTTTATTGGAGGAAGTTAGCATGGTAACATACCGTCCTTGAAAACACAATTTATTTTAGAGGCAAGTAATTAATCATATTGCTGCCAAAAAAGTTATACAAATAGCACAATCATTTCCTATAAATAAAAGGATAAGCATCTAAAAAAAACCTACCGTATTTGAGTCCTTTGACTTATCAACTTTATGCATTTCCAAAAATCAATATATTATAGATAAGGATTGCTCAAAATTGGATGCGCAAGAAGAATATATCATCAAACAACACATTTCATTTCAAGATTATAAGCGGCATGAGCTCACTTATTACATTATCAAACCACCTTATTTCAAAGAAACTGAAATTTTCCTGAATCAGTCCCACAAGGATCATCGGAATTGTTGCCATGGGAAATAGTGGTCCGGTCTTCAATTTCTTGCGTTAACATCTTGCTTAATTCTTCAGACATTCTCTTATGAAGTTTCAGCTCCTCTAAGGAGAGTTGGTCCATCGATGCCTCCACCAGCCTTTGATTGGAGATTTCTGTACCTCTCGTTGGAGTTCAACAGGACGCTTTGTTGCAGCTCTTAGTTTCTTCGACAATTCTGAATTTTGTTCGGACAGCTCACGCAGCTCCGTCCTTTGTTTGCCTTTGGATTGCCTAACAGCACAAAAAGGAAGGGGATGTGGCTGGATCTTCAACCCGACCGAGACAGGCTTGATCTCGAGGACTACCAACAAGCAAGGCTTCGTTGCCTAGCTTCAAGAGTACAATTATCGAGTCCAGCGCACAATCTGAATAGATTTTAGCAGCCGTCCTAGGATCTTGCTTGCGAGGACGGCCAAGAGACAAGGCTGCATAGCCCAGGCGGAAGAGTACAATTATCTTCTCAGTGCACTTTCTGAATAGGCATCAGCAGCCCTCCTAGGATCTCGAGATCGACCTTTCGAAACAACCTTCTCCTGAGTTCTATTGTCCATCGTTGTATGTATTTGAGATTGACTCTTGTACTCACCCATGATTGAAGGGGGATTAGCTGCGATTTATAGGACCGCGGCACCAACTAAACCGCACCACATATCGTTTTGCGTGGTGTAAGTTTGTTTCCATGTATGGCATATTATCTACCTATTTGTAGATATACATTAAATCTTTTATCTTGTTTTTTTTTTTGACCGAGATCGTCGGAGCCCTACCCTTGTCGGCTTACACCGATTTGGGGTTTCATGGGCCTTCGCGGTGGAGGTCCAAAAGCAGTTATACCTCGGGGAAAACTGGCTAACAACCCACTCTTGGGGCTCTCACTTTAATCGCTAATAACATAGGGGTTCAAACCATTGACCTCCTGCTGGAGGAGAGATTGGTTATATTTCTTCGCCAATTATGAGCATGCATGAAAATTATTCAAAGAGCTAAATAGATTTTGGTCCTTGAATTTGTCGATTCTCATTTTAGTATTCAAATTGATTATTTAAAAAAGAAAATTCAATCCCTGAACTTATCTATTCTTAAATTGTTCCCAATTGGTCCAATTTTCAGCCATTATTATTTGTATGCACTCAAGAAATAGTTAAATATGTTTTGTAAACATATTACATGTTATTCCCAATTCCAACTGTGATGATAGATGCAGAGATATGAAAGTTGTCGCTTGATTAATTTAAGACTCCTAAAGACCGACTATGCACACATTCGGTGCTAATTTTCTATGAAGCTGTTCACGTGGAGAAAGTGTATCTCCTTTTTGTTGCTGTACTTTAGTGTTGACTTGTGCAATAGGCAATTTGAGAATATACCAGGCTAAAAATCCTATGAAAATTGTTCAGAAAATCTTGAATCTATTGTGTGGTAGTCAATTTAATTCTAAAATTTTTAATTATACTAATTTAGTTCTAAATATTTTAATGATTTATCAAACTTGTCTTAAACATTTTAACAAATTGTAATTGAGTCGTTTCAATTAATTTTGGTTGAATATCTTGATAATTTTTTTTTTTTTTTAAATTTCCTAATTTATTATTATTTTTTTCTTTGTCTTTTTCCTTCTTTATTTAAAGGATCAAAGGAGGGCCATTGATCCACTGGCGTATGGACAAGGGTTGATGAACCTCGCTGGCCTTGAGTTAGGTCGTGAACCCTTGCTAGTGGCGGGTGAGTGTCATGGCCTAGCTATAGCTCGTAATAGCCTAGGCAAGGGCTTATGACACCCTCACCAAATTTGGCGAGGCAAGGGCATCGCGGCCCTCAACTAGGCTCTCACCGATTATAGTGAGGGCTTGTAATGCCCTTGTTAGCTATAGTGAGGGCTGGCAAGCTATCATCAAGTGATCAATGGGGCTGTTTGTCATATGTAAAAGAGGAAAAAATAAAAGGAAGAAAAGTAAAAATCAATAAAAAAAAAAATTCAAAAAATTGAATAATTTAAAATTTTCCATGTTAGCACCTAGGTCAATAAGTAAAATGGCTAGAGCTAACTAAACCGTAATATCAACAACATACGGCTAAAATTAGCTAAAATAACTAAATTGACAATTCGTTAAAATCATAAGGACTAGTTTGGCAAATCATTAAAGAGTTTAAAATTAGATTGACACAATTGAAAGATTTATAGACAAAATAGTCAATACAATCCCTAAGAGAATAAGAAATCCAATTAAAAGAGCAATTTGTTAGTAGGATCTCAACTTTCAATCAAAGAAAAAGGAAGAAATAATCAGTCGTTCAAAACTGAAAAAACAAAAAGGAAAGATTAGATACGCTGGACCGACATCCGATTTCCGAAATCGTTGACTCGGGTTTCGGGTCACAAAACCGGAAAAAGAGGGGGGCGCTCTCGGTTCCTCCGCCGGCGAGTTCCTCTCTCCCGAATCTTCTGTTGAAGCTTTCTTCGCGGGAGCATCATCTTCTTCCTCCGCCGTCTCAAAGTCCGGTTTCGATCCCGCGACGGCGATTTTCCCACCGCCGATTCTGTCGACTCCGCCGCCATCGCTGACGGTTCCCGATCGCGTCGTTTCTATGGTTTGGCAGAACGTCGATGAGCAGCAGTTGATGGCGTCGGTCGACGGTGCGACGGTAGAAGAACCGAGGAAGGAGGAGGAGGAGGAGGAGGAGGAGGAGGCATGTGATGTGAGGGAAGGATGAGGAACGAGATACGGAAGCCAAGCCGTCGATCGTGTTGATATGCGGGGAGCCTGGTGGGCGTGTGCTACCGCTGCGCCAACCGGAACGCGAGCCTCCTCTCCGCTCTCCCTCCTCTCCGACTTCCCCCTCGGATGTGGGCTTGGGCCTCGGCCCTTTTTCGACGACCCTCTTCATCGTCGTCTCGACCTGATTCGAAACGGTCGCCCCGATTCGCTCGCCGCGAACGCTCTGATGCCGACTCGCGTGAAGGATGGATCAGCACATTGAAGAACCGGCTGAGTACGTCCACATCAATCAGAACGACTTCGTCTACCGAAGGTTCCTCGCTGCTCTGTTCTTCAGTGATTTCCCTCAATTAATTTTTTTAAGAAATTCACTTTGGAATAACAGCGCATGTCATCATGTCTGTACGAAAAACTCTTTTGTGGAGCTAATCCATTGTCTGAATACGGGCCGGGATGGCCTAAATCCGGACCAGAACGTGCGCGCTCTCGCAGCCAACCATACCTTTGATATTACGAGCACGTTCCCACTGCCCTGCAAAACCATCTGCGAAGCACCTCTCTTTCATGGCCAAAACCTCTCAAAAATCTCAGTAAAACTCACTGTGCTTCACTCGTTTCCGACGAGTTGATGTGTTATCTTGATGATTTGATTCGTAGGTATACCTCTCTCTTCGATGGCTCTCGTCCCTCCCCGTCAATTCTACCCATCGACGTTTCATGGGAACCGCTTCATTCTATTCAGGTATGGCTTTCTAATTCATCGCAAGACCGACTCTCTGTGCGCGGCGAAGTTTAATGCTCTTTCTTTTGCGTCCGTTGAACAAACCCTTTGTAGGAAATCGAGCATTTAGCTCCTGCTAGAGGAAAGCCCGTTTCTTTATTCAATCCCAGCTTAAGCTTTAGTAGTAGCAACGGTTGGTTAGATAAATGGAATCAACCCAACAGGCAAAACAGCCCCAAACAGCCTCAGGCTATGATGAATTACAGAAATAGCGGCGACGTTGGCAGCGGCGGCGGGTCCACGATGCAGAGGATTGTGGAGAAATTGAAGAAATTTGGATATATGGATGATGGGTATGAGAGGAGAGAGAGACCGCCGGAAAGAGTGGTGGAGAAAGGATCTGTGGAGGATATCTTTTATGTGGAGGAAGGATTGTTGCCAAACGCACGAGGCGGGTTTTCGCCAGAGTCGAGAATTGTGGAAGCAAATGTGATTGGGGAGAGCAGTGGAGCAAGGTTTCCGTGGGAGAAGCCAAAGGGGAAGGGAGAGGAAGAAGGGTGGTCGGTGAGGAGTAAGAGCAAGACGTCGGTGGCAGAATTGACACTTCCGGAGCCGGAGCTAAGGAGGTTGAGGAACTTGACTTTTCAGACGAAGAGCAAGATGAGGATTAAGGGAGGTGGTGTTACGCAGGCAATCGTGGACACAATTCATGAGAGGTGGAAGTCTTCGGAAATTGTGAGGTTGAAAATTGAGGGTTCGCCTGCACTTAACATGAAGAGGACACACGAGATATTGGAGGTATGCTTCTTGCATATATGTTATCAATTTCTCATGTCTCGTATCATTTAGTCCCTCTTGTTAACAGGGAATCTGTAGTTAATGTAATATGCAGCTTGATAGAAAGGTCCACCAGACTTGTACCTATACTGAATTTAATCGAGGTGCTGGTTTTCTTGTTTGATGTTCATCAAGGCAGCTGAGGTTGATTTGGCAGCTTCATGTGCTTTCTGTTTCAGCCACATAGGCTACATTCAACTATTGATTTCACTGAAAATGAGCAAGAGATATGCAACCTGTGTTTAGATAGTCAGATTTGTTCTAGCAGAATTTAAAAAGGTTGCTAATTTTCATTGGTCAGTGATCTAGGACTCAAACTTTAGCATGTTTTAGATGGGTTTCAGCTTCCAACAATTGGACAGTGTTCAGAGTATGTCCTTTGATCGTGTGCATCTGGCCCAAGCTGTGGTCAGTAATCAGATAAAGCTATGATCACCTTTCACATGACCATTAAGATAGAACTCACCCTTTGTTATTTGAAGTTTCTAGTTTAATTAACATGTTTGGTAGAAACTGGAAGTATGACATGAAGGTAAAGGCTGGCTGTGGTAGATAATTATTCACTACCATTTTCAATTAGACAAGTATGAATAATTTAAACCCATGGAAATGGAATATGCGCATTCTAGCTTGTTCTCTCTATCCACAATGCTGCTAGGCACTGTGGCCGTATAGTAATATCTTTTAATTTTCACGCTTTATAGTGTTGCAGAAACCAACCTAATTAATGGTACTATTAAAGCGTATTGAAGTAATTTTATCTATTGATGATGCTTGTATGCACGTGTACAGAGGAAAACTGGTGGTCTAGTGGTATGGAGGTCTGGAACGTCCATTTCGTTGTATAGAGTGTGAGCTACAAAGACCCTTCAGTGCAACTGAATAAACGAATATTTAGAAAAGAAGGGAGCTCAGCTACTTCATCAACACCTGCTGATACCATTGGTAGGAATCCTTCGCAATATGGAATCAGTGAGGATGCACAGGCATCTGAAATTGCGTCTGAGAATAAGGATACAGGATCAATGCCAGAAGTTGAATATGAACATGAAATGGATAAATTGCTAGATAGCCTGGGTCCTAGGTACAAAGACTGGCCAGGATGCGAGCCCTTGCCTGTGGATGCAGACATGTTGCCTGGAACAATTCCTGGTTACCAACCTCCTTTCAGAATCCTTCCTTATGGAGTGCGAGCAACGATTAGCCAAAAAGGAGGCAACGGCTTTGAGAAGGCTTGCTAGAGTACTTCCTCCACATTTTGCTTTAGGTATGTGATGTCATCGTCTTACTTGGTTGGCTCTCATAGTGGCATTCTCATTGTTCTTTAATTCTCTCGTATCCAGGAAGAAGCAGGCAGCTCCAAGGTTTGGCTGTGGCCATGATCAAGCTATGGGAAAAAGTTCAATTGCAAAGGTTGCACTTAAACGTGGCGTAATGCTTACAACTAGTGAGAGGATGGCAGAAGATCTTAAGGTAATTGCTCCAGGAAATTTGTCCAACCCATTAAGTACTATGTACGTTGTTTTTTATCTGATAGTTTACTCTATTGATGTCTCTGGTAATTTGTCATTGAACCTCAAAACGATGGTTTTCCATAGAATTGTGATCAATTTTTTTGCATGTTTATTTTCTCATGATGACAGTTTTTCGTTTGAATCTACTGAAATTTTTTTATGCCGATCAAGACAGTTCATAAGGAATCTACTAGTTTGTTTTCTGATCGCATTGACTTGCATTGTTTTGCCTTTTTTTCATGAGCAGTAGAAAAGTATGGTTTAAGTTGACCTTTTGATATAGAAATTGACAGGGGGATTCTGCTCTCGAGAAACAAGGACTTCTTGGTCTTCTATCGAGGTAAAAATTTTCTCTCACCAGAAGTCACTGAAGCATTATTGGAGAGGGAAAGACTAGCAAAGTCCCTTCAAGATGAGGAGGAGCAGGCTCGCTTGAGGGCATCAGCCTTGGTTGTCCCAACCAATCATATGTATGAGCAGCCTGGAAATACTGGTACGCTTATGGAGACTCTTGATGCCAATAAAAAGTGGGGAAAGAAGTTGGATGAACAGCACAAAGAAAAAGTTATGATAGAAGCAGAAATGACAAGGCATGCAAGCCTTGTCAGGAAGCTCGAAAGAAAGCTTGATTTTGTGAGTATTCTCATTTCTTGTACAGCATCTCTCTTTGCTTTAAGAGCATAAATGGCCTCTTCCTGTAAATAGTTGTTGTTAAACCAAGCATCTTTGGTTCTGGTGAAAGCAAAACTCTTGTTGATGGTTCACTAGTGATTAATATTGTGCTTGAAATTTTCATTCATTTCTGCCCAAAAGATATTTTTTCAGAAGTATTCATCAAATAGGTAAGGTATTGATGCATGGTTGAATTCAATAATGAAGTGTGTAATTTATGTCTTACTATGCTGAAGCATCAGCGGACATGGTGTTAGTACTAAATGTGCTATCTGCTTACAACCTAAATTTGAATAAATCTCCTAGGCTGAGAAAAGGCTATCTCGAGCCGAAAGAGCTTTGTCAAAGGTTGAGGAGTTCCTGAAACCGGCAGAACAGCAAGCAGACCCAGAAAGCATCTCTGATGAAGAGAGATTCATGTTCCGCAAGATTGGCTTAAGGATGAAAGCATTTTTGCTTCTTGGTAGAAACTCTTGACATTACCATTCACGTATGTAAACCCGGGAGACTAATGCTTATATTGCTGATTGATCTCCTTCTTCCAGGAAGACGGGGAGTTTTTGATGGTACAGTGGAGAACATGCACTTGCACTGGAAGTATCGAGAACTGGTGAAGATCATTGTGAAGGCAAAGACCTTTGACTCTGTTAAGAAAGTAGCATTGGCTCTTGAAGCCGAGAGTGGTGGGATCTTGGTTTCTGTAGACAAAGTCTCCAAAGGGTACGCCATTGTGGTGTTCCGTGGAAAGGATTATAAGCGGCCTTCCACCTTGAGGCCGAAGAATCTTTTGACAAAGAGGAAGGCTCTGGCTCGTTCTATTGAGCTTCAAAGGCGTGAGGTACGGCTATACAACTGCATCTATTTTCACCAAAATTCTTGATTTTCTGGTATTAAATTTGCAGGTACAAACATATCTCACCTTGTTTGATGTGCATGTTTGCATGTATCTGTGCCAATGCTAGTGGTCTGCTCTAATAATATGTTCCCATCTTTGTTGAGTTCCAGATATTAAAACTGAGTGCACTTGTGTGTATGGTAATTGGTATGCTTGGCTGGTAATTTTCCATTGCAGTCTTTGTTTGAAACACATTTCTGAATATTGTGGGAGCACAGTGGCATGAGTCACTTGTTGATGACCTGATGGCTGTCTAGCTTTGTTGAAGTTACTTGGTTTCCGGATTTAGATGTCAAAAGCACCTGGATTGATACTATTCATGTGACAAGTGTCTATTTTTGAGGAGGGGGATAACATAGAAATTTCTGACAGTTTCTTTGTTTCGTTGAAACAGGCATTCCAAAATCACGTGGCCAATCTGCAGAAAAAGGTGGAGCAACTTCAATCTGAAATCGTAAGGGCCCCGTTACTTGTTGAATTTTGCCAGTTTGGTCCAGTTGTTTAAACAGCGATATACTTAAGTTACTTGCATATTCATAGGAACAAATGGACCGCATGAAAGAAAAATGCAACAATGCTTTTTATGACAGATTAGATTCTGCTTACCCCACTGATGAGGAGGACAGTGAGGTATACCTTAGCTTGTTCTTATCTTGCTTTTCCTTATATCTATTTTAAATTAGGTTCCAAGATTCCTGTTTCTTTGTGTTATCTGTTTCTGATCCTTTTAAATAGGAGGAAGGAGATGAGGCATATCTAGGGATGTATAACAGCGAAAATGACGGTGGAGATGAACCCAGCAATCCGAGTTATGAACTGCTCTCGCAAGCTGATTTTTCAGATGATGAAGAAAATGAGGAATCTCAACCAGATTCAGAAGACCTGACTGCACGTGCATATGCAGTATCGAGCACCACCGTGGATGCCACCGATCACGAGAAAGAAATTGGTCATAATTGGTCCTAGTTGCAGAACTGCACGGAAGAACGAACTTCAAGCATTTTCTGGCATAAACGTTGAATGCTTGGACGAGATTATAGCTTAAGCTCGCATGAAGGAAGCACGATAACGATGGAAGCGCTTGTGGCTATAGTTTTGCAGGTGTAAGATGTCTTCTCCATCTCCTGTACAGAAGGCGTGGGGTATAATCTGAACACGGTGGGTTTCACATGGCTGACCAATGTTCGACAATTTGATTAGATGAGGCAGTGCCATGCAATGCGTGACTCTTCAACCTTTTCTGGTACGGTATCACGCTTGCTACACTGTGGCCGGTTCAAAAGGGGACCCGACAGTGAGAAATCCGAATGCTTACTGGCATATAAAGTTCTTGGCAAGATCATGACTCATTGGCGGATGATAGTTTTTTGTATTTTCTTCTTTTTCTATTTTGTTGGGACCATCTTGAATAACATCGCCAATGATATCAACGGATAAATTGACTCTTTAGTTATTCAAAGGTTCCAAACCGTCCTTAATATATCTTCATATTCTATTGGAGGGTCTTCTCTGTAACTAATGCTGACTTTGCTTCTAAGCTTTGACTGAACTTTATGTCGACTTCCCACAATAAGCAAATTAAAGTTAAAACCATTATTTCAATTGCCAAGTGATTAGGGTTTATCCACATAGACAGATATTCAGGTCGACTTTGACCGCGATAAGCAGTGATACTTCTGCCATATCTGCTATCATTTATTTAGGTTGATCCATAACAATATCACATTCTTAATTCAAAGGGTTAAAAGCGATCCCACTGTGACTCCATCATGTTGAAAAGGTCATGTACCCATCTGCAAAGCGCAGTTGGTCCAGCAAGGTTATCGGCATTCCATTCACACGAGGATTTCGACTTTACAATCTCACGTATCCGAAAATAGTATGGCATCAAAATCCGTTTCGCCATCATCGCTCTGTCTCAAACACACATGAGCATTATTCTATGGCGATAAACCTTATATTAATCCGTTGACTCAAAGCTCTTAGCCATCCTGGTGTGGTGTGTGAACGCAGAAAAGTCATCTGAGCCAAAATGGTTAAAAAAAGTAGAGAGAAATTAGAAAGTCAACCTCCATCCTAGTCATCAGCGGGTCTGGAGAACTGCTGATCTCATCTGATGGACTTCCTGCCGGCCGTTGATTTTGCATCAGACGGACTGCGCTCCTCGTACAGTCCCAATGGGGTTAAAACCGAAGACTTGTCCTCACGTTTGACCAGCTTTCGACAAGGACCCCCGAGCTGCTACCCCACCGCAAAACTTTTCCATGGAACCGCATGCGCAAAATTTGACCGCATAGGAGTCTCCGAGACTAGAGACAACATAGTTGACCACGTTTTTGTTTCCCAGCCAGAAATGGGGAAAATGCCACGTTTTATATCGTGCTCTTCGAGCCTCTCGTGCGGGGAGAAAACGCCATTTCAGGAGGAGGACCGTTATAAATTAACTGCTGCTGCAGAAATTTGAAAATCCCCGGCAAAAATTGAAGGGAGAGAGAGAGAGAGAGAGAGAGAGAGAGAGAGAGGGGTGTCATGGATTTGTTCTTCCACGAAGAGGTTCAAAGCGACATCTTCTGGTGCGATCAACTGGTGGAGCCGCCGCCGCCACCGCCGCTGCCGCTGCCACCGGCTAACCCAAGCGCCTTTTCACCATATACAAACGGGCTGCCGAGTCAAGACCGAGGGTTCATGCCGAACCCGGGGAACAATATGAACAAGCGGGTGATGGAGTTCTTGAGGAGGAGCTGGGCCGAACCGAGCCAGATCCAAGAATTCGACCGCGAACGGGGTTTTCGACACATGTTGAGCGAGAGGATGAGGAGGGAGAAGCAGAAGCGTAGCTACTCGTCATTGCTCTCCGAATTGCCTCATGGTACCAAGGTTTGTAAAAGCTATAATCTTCGTTGAGCGGTTTAACTCTCGACACCAGACGGAGCTTCAGAAAGCAGGCTCGAATTCCTGTGCAGGCCACTTCTTGTAACTAGCCCGCCGCGGCAGGCTGGGGATAGGGAGTACTAGCTTTACGTGAGTAAGATTTTCTGCGCCTCTCTAACTCCGTTGCGAATCTCTGTTGCAGAATGACAAGAACTCCATCGTCCAAACAGCTTGCATGAGAATCAAGGAGCTGGTGAAGTACAAGCAAGAGCTGGAGAGACAAAACGGGGAGCTGAAGTCTGGTCTGAACGAGAAGAGCGGAGGGGACAAAGCTGGAGGGACCAAGATCAGAGTCAAGATTGCGAACCCGACGTCCGGGATTGATTCTATGTTGGAGGTCCTCAAGTGCCTGGACAACATGGGACTGAAAGCTACGGCGATTCAAACGCAGTGCTCGGCCGACCAACTCTTCGCCGTGATCGAGGTTGAAAATGAGGTATGTGCACAACAATCCGATGCCAATGTACACTAATCACTGTTTCATGTTCTTCGCACGTGATTTTCATTTTTCTTGAGTGTAAATAAGAACTTGATCGATGTTCATGCAGCACAAGTTCGAAATTTTCCCAGTCCATGGAAAGGTCGGCGTCCTTCGTTTCTGTTGCCAAAGCATGAATTTCGAAAACCACATTTTTTCATGCGCCGTCTCTTTTTCGCATGTTTTTTTTTTTTGTTTGTGTGTGTCGAATTGATTGTCCGTTTCTGGTGTCCGGCTTGTGTTCTGATACGTCTTCTTTTCATGGGCAATTTTGCTTATGTTTTTATGACGTCCCGAGAGGTTTATCTACACATAGAACATAAGCTCGATCGAGTTCCAGAAATAGTTGGTCAGGGTCATGAAGAAGAGAAAGGAAAGGTCAAACCTAGCGAATAGATCAGTGATTACATTCCTTAATTAGCTGTATTAGCAGCCATTAATCGGCAAGACTCGCACGTGCAACGTTAGACGACAATGGCTTTTTGCTAAAAATAATTTAGTCATTTGACTATTCATCCTGTTTTGTTGATGCGAGAAGATTGAAGCCGCAGATGTTGAAAAGGTCATCCAGTGGACCCTGCTCGAAGCCGAGAGGAAACTTCTTCCCAATAGCTACGAGGGCAAGTTGGACTGGTTGAGCTAACGAGAGATGAACATCGACGCCAGGTTTCTTCCACGTCGGTTCGAGACTTCCCTTACTTGCATGTTCGTAAATAGGACGAAGTTTCCCTCCGGGTGCTTTTAGTCGAGTGGTCACAAATTATGGATGTCATCTATGTACAGATCTGATCAAATAAAATGTGGGTCACGTCTGTATTTGTAGCTCACTAATCGAAAGTATAGTTAGAGTCTTCTTCGATTAGGATTGTTGGGAACTATACTTCTCGTAAATTAAAACTTCAAATTTTCCTAACGAATAGCTCTTGAGGCTTTTATATTCGCTCAAGTTTCATTTGCCCAACTCTATTGGGAAAGTATATATTCATATCGAGTGTTACAAAATTAATAATTGAGATGTATTATCGATGAAAAAAGCGATTGATATGTTTCGCTTGTGTAAATTATACGCA
Source organism: Eucalyptus grandis (assembly GCF_016545825.1). Classification (NCBI taxonomy): domain Eukaryota; kingdom Viridiplantae; phylum Streptophyta; class Magnoliopsida; order Myrtales; family Myrtaceae; genus Eucalyptus; species Eucalyptus grandis. The sequence continues at coordinate 7,004,569 of NC_052619.1, read as the reverse complement.
CAAGTTTTCAAAAGCTTTCTAATTAGTTCACGCAAAGGCATGACATGCCACCAACTCAAGTATAGAAAAGTAGTATTACGTGATTCTAGTGGATAAACCAAAAATATCAACGTTGAAGGGTCAAAAACGCCGTCGAAGGAGCCCGATGACTTAGCGTTGAGATGTGAAGGGGGGTCAACAAAACCGCTGATCCAAAACAGCGGAAAGGTTCCAGGAATTGACGATTCGAGCGACCCGCCAGGTTTGATGGCCTGCCAGTCCTTTTCTTACTCTTCGGGCTCACGCACATACTCACGCACGTGAGACAACTTAGGAATCTCGGAAAAATTGTGGGAATCTTCTCGCGTGTTGTCCCCGTACACTGACGTGATCTGAGGTTTTCATTCATAGTCGAGAAGAGATAATTGAATGGGATGTGGCCATGTGGATATTGTTTTTCATTCGTGTTCCCACGCATCGTTTTCCTTCGTCAGATCCCATTCGGTTTTAAGATTTTGAACCTCACCATAATCAATCCCAATCAGTTCTCACCAAGTTAATCTCTCTCTCTCTCTCTCTCTCTCTACTAGGGGTAACAATGGGTGGTTGAATTCGGGTTTCCATCTATAGCTGAACCGAACACAAGAGATATACAGGGCGGGTCGGGCGTTTAATGTTTTTTTAGGGGGCTTCTTCTTCCCTTCGCATTTTTTCGTTACGGCAACTTCCTGAGTTGAACAGCGCCACAAACGAGAATTTCACTGGCGACAAGGCGCCTCCAAATCTGGCATGACTCTCCAGATATGGAGACAATGAGGCTCCATGACCGCCTGTCTCATTGAGATCTAGACGGTCATGGAGGAGAGAACTAGAGCTCGATTGTGGGTCACAGTGAGCTGTTTCAAACGACCATGGATGACGGCTTGTCAGGCTCCACAAAGTCGTAGGTGAGTCATTGATGCATCTTCAAAGGTGAGGGGAGAGGAGGCGCAGGCACTAAGCCTAGAGAGTCTCTGAGTACTACGAAATTGTCATTGCCCAGGAATCACAATACCCTCTGAAAGCCTTCACCTTCGTCCCAGAGGCAATGTATTCAAGGACTACGTAAGGAGGGGATTACAAAATAGTCGTTTCGGAACGACTGGAGTTACATGACCCGGAAAGAAAAAAAAATTTGAGCCGCCAAGAACACCCAAATTCTTTTACCAATTACCAAAACCTCAAAAGACCTGAAATTTCCGATTTGATTCGATTCAATACGGATCAGGTCAATCCGGGTATTTTGACACCCCTAGTCACTACATGCCGTCCTATCTCAGCAAGGTCTCCACAACGCCCTCTATGACCTGGCCGAGAAGCCAGATCCTTAAAGACCTCCTCCAGATCTAATAAGCTTTCACCAATTGCGTCATCGACAGCAACGAGACAGAGCTCAGCGTGCAACAACGAGCTCCTCCTAAGGTTATAGAGATGACCACCTCGTAAAAACTAGAGGTAGAAGGCCGAGTGGCAAAGATCGCCACAAACAAAGGCGGCGTACACCCGTGGTAGCGCCGTCATAGAAGGACTCAAAAGGAAGAAGAATCTTACTAACCATGGACAAGCCCATCTACTTCAAAAGAAAAATCTATTTGTTGTGATGTAAAGCCCAACCGATTTGATGTCCGTGGGATGTCCGTGGGCAACCTAAAGCAAATCTACCAGACGATTTCAATTCAAGTAAAAAGCTGGAACTCATGTACTCTAGGTACTCTGAACGGTGTGTGAATACCACATTCCATGCATCAACATTTAACTACACAACAAGTTTGGCACGGTGATTGCCCGATGATTTAACTATAGCACAAAGACTAATTACTAATTTCTCAAATTTGCATCTTTTGCCGGGCTTGGAAACTTGATTATCCCAGGATCGTAACCGCATTCTTTCCATGTATAAGACATGACAGGACAGGACAACTAGAAAATGTTCAGCACCACGACTTAATAAGAGCACTATTACCGCACAATGTATGAACCATCCAGAAAATTCGCAACAATAGGTGAATGCTTCAACTGCCACAACTTATATTTTAACAAACTGAAGAATTCTGCCTCAGAAGTATCTCTGATACTCGAAACATAAGCTAAAATAACATAGCAACTGACATCCAAAATGATGATGGTCGTCCTTGCAAAAAGAAACACAGACGGATGAGACCTCTCAGGCTGCCCCGTCGATTTTACTTGAGAGGAATGAACCTCGACGAATGGGTGGCACCGATACCTGGTCTACCGTGCTTGACAGGCTTGTAACTAATGGAGAATTCGGCCAGGTAATGTCCAATCATCTCAGGCTTTATTTCGACTTGGTTGAAGGTTTTACCATTGTAGACTCCAATGATGCTCCCAATCATCTCTGGAACAATGATCATATTACGCAGGTGAGTTCTGACTGGTTCGGGTTTCTCACCAGGGGAGCCTCCCTTTTCTGATCCATCAGACAAGAAAAGATTCAATGACCATGGATTATCTTACCAGTAAGTAGATAAATAATATATATCAAGAGTTTTTACACAAGGAGCAGTTTTTTTTTCAGGAAACAAGCATTCATAGTAGGAAGTAAAATACAGCATGAAGCTGAAAATTGAGTCAAACATAGCGGAAGGTGCAATGATCTATCAGCCTCTATGCCTGGCTAGAAGAGAGCAAAAAAACCCTGTCTGGAAAGCAAAATTTTGGTCCTCTAAATCAAACTGGAATCCATTATGATAGTTCACAGGTATCTCGCAAGAATTACAACATCAAGCATGAGCTTAATTATGAGTCAATGTTCTCTTTTTAACTTTCAGAATATTCCACTAAATATCATTCTGGACTTAACAAATCCTTTATCAATCAAAACTATGACCCAGATGACTTCAAAGTACTAATGACCCACAAAGAAAGAAGACACACAAGTAGATAAAATTTCCTATAAACTAATGTATTTGGAAGCCAGTTCTCTTAAATTTTTTCTTTTTCAAAAAGAAATAACATTCCAAGGGAGCATGTAAGATGGATTTAGTAGGCAAGCAGCACTTTGGGCAATTCACCTGTGGATCCATCTCAGCGGTTGTCTGGCCGCCGCTGATTTAACAGCTATTAGTTTCTGCACAAACGCTTAAGGCCACACTACCAAGTAGAGGGAGGCCTATACACAGGTGCAGAACTCCTATCATATTCACTAATCCCCACATTGCTCTTGACTAAATACCAAGAAACTTATTTGATCACAGGAACGGCTCAGCAGTCAGCCCTGATGATTCCACTCAAACTACTCTATGCCCCCAAGCATCGTCAAGTCAACGAATTTTCAAAGCGTATAGAACTTGAACAAACTTTAAGCATTTCACTGTTCTTACAAATTTATAATAACAGATCCTGTTGATTAGAGGAAGACATTAAATATTGCTCTCAACTATACACTGCTATGCTTTACCTCAGCCCCATCCACTCCATTCAAAAACACAAAGCCCCCTAAGCAGTAAGTCAAGTATCACCCATTGAAATGGCAAAGCACCAATATTGACCAGCAAATCGATCCAACAAAAGCTACCAGATTTCAAATTCGATGCGCAAAACAAACCAATACTACAGAAATCTAGCTCATTTGCAGTAATACAGTCTAATCAAACTCGGTAATTAGATAGAGGCAAATAACAATTAACGAAAACAAGCAAATTACCGCTTTGCGCAGCTTCTTAATCAGGGCCATGGGCTTCCTCTTGAGACCCCTCTGGAACCTACCCACATCATCAAATCAAACCACGAAAGCAACATCATTCGCTCGTCAGTCCAACCTTCGACCAATCTTTAAGATCTCGCTACAATACAGCAAAAGAGCAACAAGGTACCTTCTGCGAGCCCGGGCGGTGAAGAGCTTGACGAGCTCGTCCGTGGACATGTCGAGGAGCGCGTCCAGGTCGACCCCCCGGAAGGAGAACTTCTTGAACGTCCTCTTCTTCGGCTGGCCAGCAACCGCGACGTCGGCCTCCACTTCCGCCTGCAAAAGGGACCAAAACCCCGCGTCCCCCCATCGGTAAGCTAGACTCAGCTCAAAAAAAGAAGATCAAGATGAAGAAGAAGAAGAAGAAGAAGGAGTCACCATGGTCGCTCTCTGCTTGCGGGAATCGGGGAGATCCGATGCGGCGGAGGAGCTCGAGCGAGGAGGAGGAGGTGGTGGTGGCCGCTAGGGTTTTCTCTGAGAGAGTGAAAGATGAGGGTTTATATAAGGAAGTAGAAGTGGTGGAGCGTAGCCCTAGATTGTGAGAGTTCTTGTGGATTTGGGCCGTTGCATTGGGCCTTTCTATTTGCTTCGATTGAATTTGGGCCTCTTGGGCCTTACATGGATTTCTTTAGGCTTTTTTTTTTTTTTTTTTGGGATGAGAACGAAAAATTTTAATCTACTTACTAGGGCAAAACAAAAAACCATTCGAAACACACAAAGAAGCGAAAAGGAAGATTTAGTTGGTCTTATGAGCGTATCCCCCAAAGTGCTTTCGGTACTTTTTGGCTCGTTTGTTCATGAATGTGAGAAAATATGTGTAGAGACCTTAATTTCGACCCCGAGACTCTTAGGTCCTGTTTGGCAATTTCTGTTCTCATTCTCCAAAACACAAATTTTTGTTCTTTTGTTCCGGGAAACAAAAAAAGAACAGAAACGCGTTTGTTTAGGGCCCGTTTGATAACGTTTCTATTCTGTGAACAATTTTTAAACATAAATATTTTTTTTTTTATTCACAGGAACAATTTTTTAACGAAAGAACGCGTTTGATCGCTACACAAAATTATGTTCCTCAAATAAAAAAGAACAGAAACACGTTTAGTAATTTTGTATAATTTTTTGTTTATTTTATTTTTTTAATATTTTAATTTTTTTTTTCCTTTTTTTCTTTCTTCCTTTTGGCCGGTCGCCGGCCTCGGCCATGGCCGGCCACCTGCCTGACGGGGCGGTGGCCTCGCCCAACCACGGTAAGGCTCGCCGGCCCTCGGCGGCTTGAGCTCACCCAAATCCGATGAGGCCGAGCTCGGCCTCGCCGGCCACCGCGCATTAGCGTCGCCCGGTGGTGGTCCGGCGAGGCTCGAGCCTCGCCGAAGGCCGGCAACACTCCAGCGTGGTCGCTGAGCCTCGCCAAAGGCCGGCAACGCTTCGTCAAGGGCCGTCAAGGTCGCCGGCCCTTGACAGCCAGTCACCAACCATGGCGAGGCGGCGACCGACCAAAGAAAAAGAAGAAGAAAAAGGAGAAAAAAAATAAGTGTCTCGGAATTGTTCACGGGAACAAGAAACAAGTTTTTTACTTTTTACTTCTATTCTAAATCTGTTCTCAAGACAAAAAAAAAATAGATTTTTTATTCTTTGGAACAAAATTATAAACAAACGCATTTATGTTCTTGTTTTGTTCCCCAGAACAAAAGAACAAAAATTTGTATTCTGGGAAACAAAAACAAATTTAAACAAACAGCCTCTTATGCTTTTGTTCCTAGGGCAATTTGAAACAGAAATAAAAAGTAGAAAAAACTTGTTTCTTGTTCCCGTGAACACTTTCGAGAAACACTTTTTTCTTCTTCTTCTTCTTCCTTTTGCCGGTCACCGGCCTTGGCCATGGCCGGCGTCGGCGACCTGCTAGATGAGGGTCGGTAACCTCACCGGAGCGTCACCGGCCCCCTGGAGAGGCCAAGCCTTGCCGTGGCTTGTCATGGCTGCGCAAGGCTCGGCCTCACCGAGCCACCTCCAAGACGGCATCGCCTAGCGGTGGCCCGGCGAGGCTTGGCCTCCCCAGCTGATGCGAGGCTGGGCCTCACCAAGCCAGGGCAATATCGACCTCTCGCTAGGGGCCAACGAGCCTCGCTGTGGCTCGGCGAGGCCGACAACCGGCCAAAAGGAAGAAAGAAAAAAATATTAAATATTAAATATTAAAAATATTAAAAAAATTAGAAAAAACAAAAAAATTATACAAGTTTACCAAACGTGTTTCTATTCTTTTTCTATTTCGAACATAAATTTTGTGCGATTACTAAACATGTTCTTGTTCAAAAATTATTCCCCGTAACATAAATAGTTTTTTCTATTTCTATTCTCGGGAACAATTTTAGAACGAAACGTTACCAAACACGCCATTAATAGCCCCAATAGACCAGTGGCTCGAGAATTGACTGCATTGGGACCATAATATGTTCAAGCTTGGGTAAAGTTGGAGTTGAATTCGAACGGATCAAGTACTTTGTTAAATTGAGCTCAAGCATAAAAAATACTTAGCTCAATAATCTCGCAAACTTAATCAAATAATTAATATATAATCTATTTTAATTATATATGTATATGTATGTGTATATATATACATATACCTTCATAAGTGCAAATAAATACCTAAAATTATTTAATCTTTGAATCATAGATTATTCTCTCAATTCGCGATTGAGCTCAAGTTTCATTCAAGCTTCGAGTATAACTTATTGACCAATCAATTCAACTCAAGTTGAGCTCAAGCTTGAAATTCAAGCTATATGTATCTAGCTTTGAACACTGAAGTCAAGTCAAGTTCAATTATAGACATGTCAAAATGGGTTGAAAACCCATTTTTAACAACCCATTTTTAACAACTCATTTTTAACCTATATTGAATGAGTTGGGTCATATATGGGTTAGTTAAGTTTTAATAAATAGGTTGTTAATGGATTTGAGTTGTAAGCCTAGTTATATGTGGATTTAAATGGGTCCAAAGACAAATTCATTTACCACCCATTTAGCTTTAAAATATTATTAGTTAAAGAAAGGATTCATGGTTTGTGATGAGAAAAGGCGAAGAAACAGAATTCAAAACAATGCCGCTAGCAACAATGACAGTCTTGCCTTCATAGTAATGGTGAGTTCATCTTTTGCACCTTGAACCTTCATAGTTCCTCCTTTTGGTCTCTTTTTCAAGCTGCAAAAGAGGGAGTAGGAGGCAAAGCAAATGCTAAGGTGGAAGGCGTCGGTGGCGCTCCACCCCCTGTTAACAGGCTCTATATGCGCGATCACCCTTCTAGCTCTCCTCTTCGTCCATCTTCACGTCTTCCCTTTCTCCAGCCTTCTAGAGTCGCCGACTCTCACAAGCTTCCCATGGTAATGTCGCTGTCGCTCTCCATGTAATTCTCTCTCGTTTCATTTGCTACTCGGCTTGTGGTTTTCAAGTCCAATGAGAATTTCGTCCTGAAGTTTAGAGTTGATTGGCCTTTGTTGATGATTTAATTCCTTCTTTTTTTTGGTGATTAGACCTTCGTGGAGGAATTAAGGCTAGATTTAGAGAAAATGCGAGGGAGTTTCATGGGTTTGTTGTTGCATCGCTAGTGGTGGCTAGTGGTGGAAGTATGAGCTGCCATTGCATGGAGGAAGGTTGCGATTGGAGATGGAGTTGGAAGAGAAGTTGGAGGCAAGGAGGATGTGAGGGAGCTTGGACCTAGCTATGGTTGGGGATAGCAGCAGAGGAGGCAGTGGGGACTGTAACTTGGGGACGGAGGGAAAGGCAAATGGGGTGCAATGGAAGCGATAGGGGTTGCTGCTTGGGGACAAAAGGGGAGGTTAATGGAGTGTTGCGACGACGGTGGGGACGGAGGGGGAGGTGGAGTAACCAACAGCGGAGTAATAAGAGGAGCAAGAGACGAAGGAGGAGCCATGTTTAATATTTTTTTAACATTTGTTGTAGATTACCTTTTAAAATCTATGGAGCATTGTTTTTTCTATTTTTCTGATGGGTTAAAAAAGTGCGTTTGGGTTTGAAATGGGTTAAATTGGGCATGACTCATTTAAATTGTTTAGGAATTAATGTTAATGGGTGAACGTTGGTCTAGGGTCAACTTCGGACAAGCCCAACCTGATCGATCTTTGATTCTTGGACCCTTGGACCTTATACTATGCGGATTGATCATTGGTAATGGGATTTTAAGGTTGGTCGAATCTGGCCAACCATGTATATATTATATATAAAATTACATATAATTGTCTATTCTAAACCCTAGCATCGGTGCCTCTGTTATTTCTCATGTGGTTTTGCAATGCAAATTAGAAAGTGGAAATCCAACCTTGATTCTAACAACAAAGAAAAATAGTAACCCTCTTTGCTCACTCTAGCCTCTCCTCACTCGCCTCATGAATGCAACTTAGTTGATGAAATCACTTACTTGTCATGGCCCACCTCACAAACGCAGTTGAACTAGCGAGTTCCCATTTTGTGCTTGATTTGAGAGCTTCAAGCTTATGTGAGTCTCGGTTTGTGCTGGATCTTTCTTTTTCCACTTTTATCCTCCCAATACAGATAAAAAACCAAAAATTATTAGCAATACATAATGTAAATGTGGCTAGCAAACAAGACAAGAGGATACCAGTACCAATACTAGTAGTGGTAATGTTTTAACGACGTGGAAGTTTGATCAAGATTGATTATAACATCTTCAATTTTGACTCTTATTTTGGCTCCGACTAGTAGGCCAATGACCGGTATGCTAATGGCAAAACTAGGGTATGAGCCGGCACAAAAGCCAATCATGAGTTAGATTGACTCCATCGAGACTAAGCAACCAAAAGGCTAAATATGGAGTGTTCGACCATGGGATGTTTATTCGACCATAAAGATTGGCCGTGGGATGATCACATATCATTATGGATTGGTGGACGGTTATGGCTCGATTTAGCCCTGTCAAGGCATGAGTCACAGGTGATTTTGTCCAATCGTTGTGCTGGTCATGGATGACCATGAATTGATCCAATGTGACCATGAGTTGAGACAGATCGATTGATTTCACACGATTACATGACAATTGATAATTGATCATGGACCAAATAAACTCAACATGGATCAATTTTGAATTGGCCATGACTGGTGACAAAAGACCTTGAACTTACTGATCACTCAATTATTAATCTTTCAATCATAGATTGTCTTCTTGAATCGAGCTTGAGTTCAAGTTTAATTCAAATCATAACTCTTAAAATTATAACAAGTAAAAGCCACCAAAAACTCCAAATTATGACTGTATGTATCTTAAAAAAAAATTAGTGATAGAAAAATCTCAAAATATGTCAACGATAACACACCCAGACAAAATACACGTGTAACACATCTATCAAGGTTCTGCCAAATGATTTTCTAGTTAAAATGACATTTTTTTGTACTTCACTTAAGCCACATGGATGTCACGTTGACTTCGTTATAATTTCATGTAGGCATATTTTTAATAGTGTTATGTAATTTTGAAATAAGTTTATGAAATTATTTCACAATCGGCATTACCTGAGGTTTTGCGCAGCTCTATCCCGTAATTAGAAAATGTCATGAGTGACGACCAAATTCAGGGTTTTTTCCTCCTCATACAAATACACCCACATCAAATCAATGTACAAACTACAGACAAGGGACGAGACAAGCCAAAGCATAAATGTTTGACATAAGCCAGCCATTGATTAGAAGGGGGATTGCTGAAACCCCGAGACCAAGACTTTCAGCGCTTTTGGTCTTCGACCTTCTTAACGACGGCCTTCAACTCGGAAAGGAGACGCGCTTTTGATGGCGATGGAAGAACGCCGTTCCAAACCGAACCGGGTCCGTAGATTGGGCTCGGATCCGGGTAGAGTTCGTATACGGACTCCGCGTCCGGGTTCAATTTGCTCAATGCGGTCAACCACTTGATCTCTTGTGGATCAACAAGTAGTTTGTTTCCCCCATCTTTCCATGCCATCAACTGCATTTCCCACGCTTCAATATAGTCAAATTTCTAGTCCATGAGAAAGCTATCGACAGGGATAGGATAATCAATTGCACAGGCTAATCAATCATCATTGACTAAGACTTATAAGACAGGTAAAAACGGTTGATAAGCGAATCATGGGATGCGAATATCATATGGATGAGCAACTTGCTGCGAAACATACGAGACATTACTAGGATAAAAAGTTCAGGGACATAATTAAAGCGATTGAGATTTTAAGAATGATATTGTACGTTGGTCAAAAGTTCATGAATCTAAGGAAGTCAATCAGAAGTTTGACGATGACATTACTTATCAAACGAAAGTTCAATGACTAACGGTGTGCTTCTCTCGAAAAGCTATCGCCATTTGTCACTGTAGAGAGAAAAAGAAGAGAGAATGAACAAGACTTACCGAAGGCGAGCCACCCATGGCATTGGTGCAATAGAGCCTGGCGTTGTCGACGAGTCGGCAATACCTTGGAAATGCTTCTGCGAATCTCTTGTGGGACTTCAGCTGTGAGTTCACCCTCACAGCTCTTCCCGTGATTATGGCTCTCCTGTATTGATGTCGAAATCAACGTAATCAATCAATTAGTCGATCGGCGCGATCTATACAAAGCGTTAACTCGATGTAAATACACCATCCAAACCCCAATGAAGAGGTAAGAGAGCATTACCTAATGCCCCTGACGACGGCTAGATAAGCATCGCATACAACCCCGACAAGCTCGATTCTGTATGGCTTCCTATTAAGCTCTTCATTACCATGTTCTCCTTGTTCTTCTCCTTCTTCACCATCTGGAATTGGCTCCCAATAGTTCTCGGTGATGGTGCCATCGCTGGCGACCTTGTATCCGACCCCCATCCGGTAACGAGACTTGTGGACATTCCGGACCATCGCGACAGTCTGCTCCACGAAGGGCTCCCATGAAAGCGTACCGTCCATGATCACGTCTCTTCCTTCATTAAGCGCAGTCACCAAAAGTGATGACGCTGCATCGGTCGATGACTGGTGAACCTGTGAATCGACGGCATACAATACAGAGCGTGCAAGTCCCGGATATTACCATTGTAGTAGATATAAGCTAAGCAAAGATTGAGAGATTAACGAGAAACTAGGGAGGGAGGGTGGAAAGATGCACACCAACTCAGCAGTTTGGAGCATGTCACTGTGCCTACCCCTTGAATTCAGGGCCTTATATATAACATCCGTCTCCTTGAACGCGTCGGCCTCCACAACCACGGCATTATCAGCGGCTTCAGCCCACAATGGTCTGCCAAAAAAGCCCACCATGAAACCAGTTCGAACATCTTCATCAGGAGAGAAGATCGTTAGATTCTTGCTAGAGATTCTCGATCCAATCCATACGAAAAGGGCAATCCAAGATCATGTATGGCAACAGGTGGGAAAAGGATGTATGCAGTATTTACTGTTTAAGGATGTCTTTGAGGACGGTGCTCTTCCCTGCTCCCATGCCGCCACCCATGAGCAAGAGGACCGGGCTTCTCTGGCAGTGCACAACCGGGGCCATCACGTCCACGCACTCGTCGCCGCCTTTGTGCACGGACCCTCCTATCGCCTTCATCTCTTCCACTAATGTGGAGAAAACCCTCGTTACCTTCAAGTTCTCGGTCACCCTCTCAAATCTCTGTTTCCTATCGCAACCAAAGTGCAAACATATCGTGTAACTTTTATGTAATGGTAAGAAAGATGTCTCTTTTCTTCTTTGGCTAGAAAAATTGAAAGATGTTGAGATAGCCATATTTACCAGAGTGCTATCCATACATTACATAGCATATTTCGCAGTATTCGATCCGATATGTAAGTCGGGCCATATTTACAAAGTAACATGAAAAGCAATCATAATGAAAATTAAGACGGTGGTTTTTTTTTTCAAGTCTTAGTGGGAGTACTCTAGGAATAAAATCATAAATACATCAGGTCATTGTATAAAAAGACCCCATAAAGAAAGTGAACCTATCAAAAAGCAGATGTGAACACCATCCGACTGCTAATATAAAAGAGAAAAGAAATAAAGATTGGTGTGCTAGGATGCACTTAGGCGTTTGCTCTATAAGGTGTTAGAAGAATCTTTTGTTCTCCCATGAAGATGTTAAAAACCGACCAAGAAATTTGCTTAAGCATATTGCACAATAAAAGAGAAATCCAAAGAAAAATTTACGATCCCAGATAATGATATTGGCTCTTGTCCTATAGTTTCACCAAAAAAGAAAAATGAAAAAAATGTCCATCACAAAGTGTAGCAAAACATGAAATTGTGTTAGTTCCTACATAATACTATAACAAGGACTTGGATCCTCTTAAGTAAGGAAGTAACTGCATCATGTCCAATATAAGCAAATCAATGCGCAAATTATATGGTCGCAAATTATATGGTTAACATTCTCAGAAACTATAGCAAATTATTGTCTCTTTCGCATAGTTTCTGTAAATATGATTTTGCAAAAGAAAAAATATCCTGAAAGTCCCAAATTTATTAATTAGTAGCCAATTCGATCTTAAATCTTTTGCTTGTACCAATTTAATTATAAATTTTTTGATGATTTAACATTATAGTTTTTCTGAGCAATTGTAGTCGGGAGTTACTGACATTGATGATGGCCATCCCACATGGACAATTTTTGCAATTTTTTAAAATTTTCTAAACATTTTTATTAATGTTGATATTTTTCCCTTTTTTTCTTTATTTTACTATTAGTGGGCCTACAGGCCCTCAATAGAAAAGAAAAGAAAAAAGAAAAATAAATTTGTAAAAATTGTCCACATCAGTTTCGACTATATCACATAAGACGTTTGCCATCCGTGTTGGTGATTTCCAATCAAAATTAATCGAAATGATTATATTGGCAAATTTCAAAAAGGCTTAGAACTAAACTAATATAACTAAAAGTTTTAAAACTAAATTAGATGTTGTACAATGTGTTTATGATTTTTTGGACAAGTGCGTTGTTTTACAAATCAACGTTGCTCCATCATTTGACGAGGATAACAAATCATTGATTAGCCTTTAACATTGCATCGTGCAAGAATATTTCAAGCCAGGGGCGCATGTACATGGTTGCCTAATTTGACTCTAAAGTAGATTTATCCAACAATTCAACTCTCGTCTCTAAAAGACTTACACAATGCCCCAACAGCATGCGTGGACCTGCAGATGTGGACTTAAGGACCACTTCCAGATGACATCAGGTTATTTTAATGTCCTCGTTGAACATTAGTTTTTTCTTGTGGTTAAAAACTGACTAAGCATCGCTGTCCCAACGCATTCCGGATGTGGAAGAATTAAAGAAATTGGATAAAATCGAGGATGACCTTTCGAAATCTTTTAATCCTATTACTTAGTGGAAGACCAATCCTTTTGTCCGTAGTAATAATATAATCTTGAAAGAGACGATTAGATGGATACAGAATGAAAGGCATGCGAGAGCAAAAAAAGTATATTAATGAAAGAATCTCGAGTATAATATATAATATTTTTGTGAGCTAGGTCAACACGTCCAAGCAACTTAAAACATAAATAAACATCACCCAGTAATTTGGCACGTAATTATATATAACTTTGTAAATAATACTAATGTTTGCACAGCAGTTAATAGATGACTAACAAAGAAAGTTGATTGGACGGGATCTATTTATTGAGCTTTGTTGACATCGTCCGATGAGAATTTTGCGGTGATAGCTGTCCGAACCATTGGATAAGCTCGACGAACTACTCACCAAAAATTACAAGTGGTACTATGGAGAGAATAATACATTTTAGTTGACAACAAAACTCGTCTTTCAATAATTAAATCAATTTGAATACTAAAGCAACTTGCACTATAATTACTAGCATATGGCCGTATTGAATTGAGAGAGAGAGAGAGAGAGAGGAAACAATTATTGTCGATTTGCCAATCACCGTGAAGATAATATGACGTAAGGTGCAAAGTTATATTCCGAGATAAATTCAGTTTCTGATCGAAAGATGATTAAAAAGTTTACATGGAGAAGACTACAGAGAGAAGGAAAAGAACAGACGAACCTTGTTGCTGCCAACACGAAGTCCTTCAGCTTCGTCTTCTTCTCAGTGCCAGTACTCAACACCTGCTCATCATGATCAATGACACCCAAAACCAGAAAGATGTCACAAACATAGTTGTAGAAGCAGATCAAGAAACGTTGACCGGATCTGGGTTATCTGGTTTAGGTTTATGAGTTTTCACTCTTGACCTGATTTATCATGGATGAAGCTTGGCTCCAGTGGAATGCAAAGTAGCTGAGGATGCATCTCTCGAGCTCCTCCACAAGCTTCTCGCAAAGTGAATCCGCCTCTTCTGCATTAGCAAAGAACTCGCAGATGTTCTCTTCACACCCTTTGCTCCTCTTCAAGTACTCGATCGCTAGCTTGCTCAGCTGTGGACACTCGCTCTCGTCTTTAAACCCCAATTGCCTAGCTGCATTGGCAAAATGTCGAGCAAACCGTTTTTCACGAATGTCATTACGTTAGCTGTGAACAGATGGCGATCGAGCCTCGGAAAATGAGTTTGGCCTACTGATGCGAGGATCTGTGGCCGAGTTCTTACCAACATAGTTGGAGAAGCTCTCGAGCATTGCGAGGTGGCCTGACCGGGTCCTGTCCAATTGGGGGACGACGTGGTCGTGATCCTTTGGCAGTCTAGAACCGCCTGGCCTCTGAAGTCGTAGACGGGCAAAGGTGGCCGCAAGCCCCACGATGGTGGCGGTGACAATCTCCGCCACCCCGATTTCTCCATAGCCATCTGAAAAGGAAAAAATGGGTTTTTGCAAGAAACTCTTACTAGAGAGAGGAAGAGAGGGGGGGAGAGAGGGAGAGAGATCTCACCATGTTGCATCTTCTCGAAAACTCGATGGGTGATTGGTGGAACTGGTGATGAAGTTGCGCAAGATCTCTCAATTATTTTAGAGAGATGGAGTTTAGAGAGATGGAGTTAAGTAGACAGGAATTAATTCAAGCATAGATCTACTTTATCTTGCAATATATTGTATGGTAGGTACAACCGGGGTGGGGTGGGCGGAATGAGCAAAATATTTTATCATGAATATCTCGTGTTAATCTGACAAAAGCAGTTAGGGTATATGCGTGTCCTTTGATTGGCCTCTTTCTTCGTTGCCTTCGTTAATTGTTTAATGTCTTATGAATAATGCACGTTTTCAATCTTTACCCAAAAAAAAAAAAAAAATGCACGTTTTCAATCATTCCTCTTGGACAGACCAAAAGAAAAGAAAAAAGTTGTTACTCTTGCGTAACTCGGTCGCTAAGCCACGTGATTCATGCACACAAGATAATACATAGTCCCTACTTTCTCCAATTTGATCCTCCCACTCACATTACATGACGGATCCAATGCCATATCATCGTCTTTTTAAACGAAACGAGCGATAATAATATTATAATTTTTGTGCAACGTTCATTTTGATATCATAACTTTCAAAAATATTGATTAGCTATCGGGATTCAACTTGTAAAAATCAATCACGGTCGCTAGCATCACTAAAAAATCTTATCTGAAATTAGTTTTAATATAAATGATATGATATGTCTCGTCGGAGATGTCAGCATTTATGACACATCAAATAACATTGTTTGGCAAAGCAAGTTTGTCCCGAATTGAGAAATTAGGTTTAATTTAGTCCTAGAATAACCTAGCCCAAATTCCAATTTCTGTTCAAACATATTAGCTAGCAAGGAGGTGACCCATCTCATAGATGACCCCCTGGTAGCGACGACGTTGGTAAAACTGATCTTGAGCCTCGTCAGAAGGTTCAATATCAAGGCTTGTTGTGGCTTGTTGTGGAGGGAGGAATGGTAGGCGGCCAAGAACAGAGAGGGAGAGGGGAGGGAGAAAGAGAGCTTGGATGGTGGTGGCGGCGGCGACTGCTAGAGGAGATTGGCGTGGGGTCTGAAGTGAATCATTGACTTTTTGTTTCAATCGAAGTATATAGGCTAAGGTTTCGACGTCAACCTAATTTAGTCCTTGATCCTCGAATGGGGGGCAAGAAAGGATTAAACAGTGACATTAGAACATTTTTGCTGGCATCAACTCTCCTGCTAGCAGTTGGTCACAATCCCGCTCATCTTCACACAATTTTCTTTTTCAATCTTCATGGAGAGGAGGGTTTGAGTTTAATCTCTCTCACCCCTCCTTTTTCCTTTGGCTAATTTGATTCTTTGTTTTCTTTTTCTTACTTTCCTTCTTTTTTTTTTCCTGATCTAGTCTGGATCTTGAAGTTTCTTTGTGACATCCCGAAATTTGATTTTATTTCAAAATATATGAAATGATTATTTCGTTGATACGCTTATAATTACTTTACTCCAAACTGATCACTCACAATTAACCGATTTATTGAGCAAGACCATATAAAGTTAAAACGTGAAATACTAGAGAATTTGATCAGGAGTAAACTATTCAACCATAAGAATCGACAATGGTCAATACTATGATGTATAAATTAATTAGCGAAGAAATATAAATCCATTATGTAGTCGATTCGCGGGTGATTATGTACGATTACGATATTTGCATTGAACGACAATAAATCGATTTTCTACTAATATTATATTCATTCTATGTAATTGAACTATCGCGATTACATGACAATCGAGAGTCATCTACGATTTAAAGATACACAAACGTGGATAAAAAATTATTGACCATGGGTCAATTGCGCGAAAACCCCTAAAAGCCACCCAATAGATTATGTCGTACTAGAGTCGCGTTCGATCGATTTTCAATCACGAAATTTAATTTAATTATGGATATTGAATTTTCGAGGGTTTCGAAATTTAATTATTGGACGTCGTCTCATTGTCCATTGAATTATCGGCGAGTCCGAAATTTTCAGAAAATGAATTATCGGACAAAAATTAAGAGACCGGAAATAGGGAAAATTCGGATCCAATGCAAAATGGTGATTTTTGGACCAAAAAGCTCGTTTTTAAGAAAAATAAAAAATGAAAGAAAATAAGAGGAAACAAAGCACGAGGCTAGGAGGGTTTTGAGGGAAGTGGGTGAGAGAAATCATGGGTTTTGTTGAAAAAATCTAGTAAAAATCTCAAGTTCGCTCTCCCTCCCTCTCTCCGCATGAGTCCACCCACCCCTCCATTTCCCCTGCTCAGCCGAATCATCCCCTCCCTTTTCTTTTAGGCTACATCTGGTCATTCGGATTTCCAATCGAGATAGGATTGGATAAAACGGGATATGAAATCCTGGGATTTTTTTATATCATATCAATTGTTTGGTAAATTGTAGTATTAAAGTCAAATATATTTACATTATATAATGTATATTTTTTTGATATAAATGGCATGTCATTATAAATGAACCTAAATGTTTATAAATGAAGATGATGAAAAAAATCTCTCATAATATTATTCCTTAATTTATTTTTATTTTATTTTTCCTCTTATTTATATCATTTTCTTTATTATTTCTTTTTTTCCTCTTTCATCATTCTTTAATAAAATTTTATCAAATAGTAAACTGCACTAACATACCTAAAATACAAAAATACCTAAATATATAATAAATATAAATATTTAATTTATAGATTGAATGTTTATTATAAGATAGAATTAAAGTTGAATATATAAATTAAAATAAGATTAATTAAAAATAATTTTTTATTTTTTATTTTTATTTCTTAAATTAGAATTCAAATATTATTTATATTGAAATACAATTTCAATTTTGTTAATTTAATAAGTTTTTTTATTCTAAAAAAATAATTTTCCTATTATGGACATTAGAAATCTTATCCACATTTATCTCACCTCCCTCATGGGACAATTTTGTCATGCCTATATTCCCCTTATATCCGACTTTATCCTATCCTGAGCGAGCACCAAATGTAGAATATGATAAATCATATCTTATCCCAAATTTTATCTCGACTACCAAACATAGCCTTAGGGTTTCTTTTAGGGAAAAGACCATCACAAATCCCAAACTTTGCCCAAAGTGACAAATTTACTCCAAACTTATTTTTGTCATATGAAAAATCCCGAAATTTGCCAACCGTGACACATTGAATTTCTATCCGTGTGACTCATTTACTCTAAATTATAGGGCATTTTGATCTTTTTACTTTTTAAATATTTTTTTTTTTTTTTTTTCTTCTTCTTCTCTCTTCCCTCCGCCGGCCATGGTAGACCCAACGGAGGGAAGCCGACGTCCGATGAGAGCTACCCTCGCTAGCATCGGGTGAGGGTTGCCCTTGCCTGGGTTGGCTAGGGCCGCCCTTGCCGGCATCAGGGGAGGGCCTCCCTCGCCAGGCCCTTGCTCGACCCAGCGAGCGTGGCCCTCGTCGGCGTCAAGTGAGGGCGAGGGGTGCCCTTGCTAGATTTAGCGAGGGCCATCCTTACCCGACCCAGCCGAGGGTTGCCCTTGCCCAACGCCAACAAGGGCGAACCTAGCGAGCCTAAGCGAGGGTGACCCTCACCGGACGCCAACTTCCCTCCGCCGGCTCCACCATGGCTGGCGGAGAGAAGAAGAAGAAAAAAAGAAAAAAAAAAAAATAGAAAGATGAAAATGCCCTTGATAGGGTAGATGTGTCACAATTTATGAAGTTTGGGGTTTTTTACATTACAAAAAAAAAAATCTGTGGTAAATTTGTCACTTTAGATAAAGTTTTGGATTTTTGGTGATCTTTTCCCTTTCTTTTATTTTTTTTTCTCTCTCTCTTATTTCCCTCACTCTCCTTTCCTTTTCCCTCACGCCATCCCCCGCAGCCCCCTCCCCTTTGTCTTTTCTTCTCTCCCTCTCTCTTCTTCTCCTTTCCCTTAGCTTCAACCGAGCTTTCACCTTCTGCTTGCTTTCATTTTCCCTCAGCTTCTTCAGCATTTCATCTTCATCTTCTCCCCTTTTTGGCTGCCCATTTTCTTTCTCCCTTGCCCAGCCAAACTCACCTCCCACACTTTCTCCGTTTGCTTTTATTTTCTTCAATTTCTCATTCTTGTTTTTCCTTCCTTCATTTGCCGCAAGTTGTGCCATTCCTCACCGCCGTGCTTGCTGCCGTCATCCACCGCTTGACCGCCACGCCGCCATCACTAAACCACAACCACCGTGAGCCACAATCCTTGCCACAGCCCGCTCACCGCCGCTAGCCACCATTGCCAGTTCACCACCAAGCCGAACCACCTTCGAAGACTGTGAGCTTGAGGAGTTGCCGCCCTCTTCACCATGCCACCATCGGTGCCATGAGACTCATGTTTTCATCACCGTCACACTGCCGTCACCGCAAGCTCACCGTCGCCAGAAATTTATGAGTTAACCTCCTAATAGTGGATTAGGGCATTAATTACATTTAGGGGTAGATTAATTTAATATTAATAGTGATTAGTATTAGTTAATTTTAGTTTAATCTTAATTGTAATTAAGGATAGTTTAGATTAAATTTAAGTGTGATTATTTTATGTGATTATGATTAGATTAATTAATTATTCATAATTTACTTATTAAATTGTTATTTATTTAATTAATTTTAATTTATTTAATCGTTAGTTATTTAATTAATCGTACTTATTTTATTTAAAGTCGATTATTTTTTAATTAATTATAGTTATGCTAATTAATCGAATTTATTTTAATTAATTGTAATTAGCATAATTAATCGCAATAGCTTAATTAATTACGGTTGGTGTGATTAATGATAGATTAACCATTAAGTAGAATTTTATGCTCGTTTTTCTAAATGAGATTGTGCGTAATTTCAGTTGTTTGCACATGTGTTGTTATGTTATTAATTACTCAATTATAGATTTTTATTTACTATTCTCAAATGAGGTTTTTGGGCAAAAAAATAGAAAAATATGAGGTATTGGGTTTGGATGCTGAATTTTACGTACTAAATAAAACGATGTAGTTTTAAAATAAAAGTGTGCAAAGTTTGATGGGTTGATTTCAATTACGTGATCACGTACAAATATTTTAGTTGGATTTTAAAATGTGAAAAATTGCCAAAATAATTATTTGAAATGAATTATTTTGTTCTTGGCTAATTAATGGCAACAAAAATTGGCTTGATTGACTGTGTGCTTGAGTGGTCATTTAATCGAATCCATCACTCAATGGGAGTTTGAGGGCGATACCTGATTTTTATTGGATGCCCAGCGAGGGTCTGGATGTCGAGTCACGGTTGAGTCCGAATCAATGCTCTTTTATGGAATGCCGTCTAGGCAAGGGTTCTAGATGATGCCGTACCCGATGGGGTGGGATGTACCCAATCATGCCGGAAGATCGTCGACTCTTGTGTTAGCCATGGCCGGAGAGGTTGTAATAATTGAAACACGTATGTTTGACAATGTGCTCGACTATTATGGATTGTGTTCTAATTATTATTTATTTGTGTTGCATTAATATTGCCCTATGAGGTGTACTAATATGTAGGGGTAAGCCAAGGCGAGATAAGATTATATGCCATTGCATGTTTAGGTTATCTCCGAGGTGAATTAGCTTCCTAATCGAGGTTTAGAAAGTTGACTCATTGAGATTTTATCTCACCCCATTATTGTTAACTATTTTCAGGGCTGTAGCGTAGGAAACTGCTAAGTGCTGTTGTGGTAGGCGCGAGATGCAACACTTTTTTGCTGGCCTTACTGTTAGTGATGCTAGAGTTAACCATGACCTTTTTGACCATTTTTGCTCATAGGTTGTGTAGAAGTTGCATTTTGTTGTAGGCATGTAAATGTTAAACTCTGTGAGTTAAAAGTGAATGAATAAAGTAAGGATGAGTATCGATCCAGGATTAACCCCGGACCCACCTTAGACCGGCCCAACCCTGCCAATCCTGGTCCGGTTCCAAGGGAGATTGGGTCTATTCTTGGTCCTAGAATTTATGGACTAGTACCGTGCGGGTTGGTCCTCGGTCCTGAGAGTTCCAGGTTGGTCCAACCTGGACCAACCTTAACTATATATATAATATATTACTTACAATTTTTTTTTTTATATAGAGAAAACCTTAAAATGAATGGCATCAACAACATTAAACAGTTCTTAAATGAGAAGTTTAAATAATTTTACATTTTTCTTTAATAACTTAGATTTTTAATGTCTTTTACGGCGTCAATAGTTATAATTTACAATGGAAGAAAATGTTTTTGTGAAGAGTTCTCACGGTGTCCAAAAAGATATAAATAGCTCATTATAGCATCATTTTCTAGTATTCATTCTCTTATATCTTATTTGTCCTCTTAGTCTTCAATTTGCCAAAATAAAATTAAAAAAATAACTTCTCCGCTCGCCACTCAACACTCGCCTTGCTCGCTTTGGGTCACTCGTGCCGCTCGTCGCCTGATGTTCGCTTGGTTTGTTACTCCCCACTCGACATTCAATGCTCATTTTATTCAACGCTCACCCCTCTTAACCCTCACCACTTGCATTTCTTGACTGACCTCACTCGTCATCAAACTCATTGGGTCGGTATGGTCCTCGATTGCCCTTTCAATGAGTACAAAAAATGAAATAAAAAATTATTGGTTAGTCCTAGGTTAACCCTGAAACCAGACCAAACTCATTAAGTCAATTTGGTCCTCAATCGCTTTTTTAAAGAATATAAAAAATAAAATAAAAAATTATCGGTTGATCCCGAGTTGACTTTGGAGCCGGACTTGGTCTCAAGCTTAATAGAGTCGGTCTTCGGTCCTAAAAATTGAGGACCGGCATTGTACAGGTTGGTCTTAGGATTAAGGGACGAACCGACCCAACCCAGACCATGCTCACCCCTAGAATAAAGGTGCCGCTTTTGGAAATTATTTGTTAAGTTTTACTATCCCTATTTTGCTGATTGCCTAGGTGTTTATTTGAGTTGCTTCTACATGTGTAATCAAAAGATAAAAAGAAGAGGTTGGCGACGTGTCATGGGATGTTGCAATTTAATCGACCGCCGAGGGATATTCGCACGCTCGGGATTCAAGGCATAACATTCTCTCTCCCATCTTAAGAGGTTTCTAACCTGATCTAGTCCAAATTTTGGGATTTTTGTGCATATGATTTCAAAAGTTCACTTCACTCGAGATTCATTGGTGTACAAGTCTAGTTTCAAAAGGGATCGAATGAGTTTTATGAAGATTTCGCTCTCACAAGCATTCAATTTGTGCTTGTTCAACCTTTTTATTTTGAACAATGACAGTGTTGTGGACACCAAACCTTAGCGCACATCACTGGAAGGTAAAGTCATAGTAACATATGAGGATTGGCAATCAATTTTCATTTAAAAAAGTGACAAATCTGTTTTTGAGCATGTGACTCATAATTTTGTTTTCATAATTCATAACATTGTTTGGAGCTTATTTGGTTTAGAAGCCATCTAGGATTTGTCTTGATTTACAGTTGAACTTGATTTGCAGTTGAACTGCATAGTATCTCTCTTGTTTTTCAATGAAAATGAATAAAATGTTATTTTGACCCAAAAAAACTCTCCAGCGAGCCATGTTAGTTAATTTATATTGAATTAATGCCACATAGGAATTCCAAGCAAGAGCCGATATGACTCAAGTAATGGTTTTTTAAAAGTTATGACACGGGAATAATCACTTACGATATCAAAGTGATCACCGTATGAAAATTATGACAATGTCGGTATCATTTTCTTTCTTCCTCTAATGTTGAAGGATAATGACTCATCAATTTTGTTTTTGGTGTTCCCTTTTCAAAAGCAATTTGTTTAGCTTTTAATTATTGATCACATTATAATCTCTAACGGCTTAAATTTTAGAATACGTAGCAATGCCATACATTATTTTTATGTGATTTCAAAGCAAAAATGTCACAAGTTCAAAACTTTCCAAATCCCTAGTGACCTCCTATGTTATGTTTTTCCAGGCTTTACTATTAGGCTAAATTTCATTCTACATATGAGGGAGTGGACCTAAAAATTAGGCATAAGAAATTCCATACTAATCTCATATAGGTAAAAGTACCAAAAAAATCATAAACCTATTGCATTTGTGCCAATTCAATCATAAACTTTTCAATTGAATCAATTCAATCATAAACATTTTCACATTGGTACAAAATAAGTTTATTTGGCCAATTTTAGTTAACCAGCGTTGACTTGTAATGCTGGCCGATGGTTGAACGCTAATGTGGATGTTGATCAGTGATTAGATGTTGACGTGATAATTTTTAATAATTTTTATATATTTTTAAAAAAATATTATCTTTCTTTTTTTTTTCTTTTTTTCCTTTTGATTTCTCCCTTCTTCCTCCTTGGACTGCCCTCCTGATGGCCAACAAGGGCTTTGCGGCCTGTCTAGTGGCCAGTGGCAATCGATGAGGGCTTCAAGGGCCACTAGCAGAAGGCTTGCCAGCCACTGTGAGGACAATCCAAGGAGAAAGAAGGAAGAAAAGGAAAGGAAAAAGAAAAGAAAAAGGCAAAAAAAATTCAAAAAAAATTATTAAAAATTGTCACGTTAGCATTCGATCACAGGCCAACATCCACGTTGATGCCAGCTAGCCAAAATTGATTGAATGGACTAAATTGGTATCAATGTAAAAATGTTTAGGATTAAATTAATTCAATTGAAAAATTTAGAACCGAATTGGTATCAATATAATAAGTTTATGACATTTTTTGTACTTTTCCCTCTCATATGTCACATGAGACGCTATATAAAGTTTCGATGGATGGACGCTGTTATCGCGAAACTCGAGTGTACTCCTAAACTACTACTTCGGAATGCATTTGATTGCCTTGATAAAAAGCCATATATGATAAAAGTCACCTAGACTAGGATGTAAGTTTGAATGAAATTTCGAATAATCGATCCAGGCAATAGGGGGTGAGATGACATAATCCCCAGGAGAACGGAGAGAATTAGTGAAGTGCAAAGAAATTAGAAAAAGCAAAAGGGGAGAAGCCTTATGCGACGGCAACACTGGCGCCACCGCTGGCGCTGCTTGTTGTTCAAGGTTGCTCGTCGTCCTTTCGTTCCTTTATATAATGAAAAAAATAAAAAAAAAAAAAAAAACCCAATAAACTTGGCCTTCAGCAAGTTGGGGTTCTTAAAGTGCGCAAGTTGGCTTGGAGGGGAGAGAGAGAGACTAAATGAATTATAAGCGACTTAAAAGGCGATGCTTCTGTTTTTGGAATTTCAAGCTATCATTTGGAGTTGACCGGTAGATATTTTAAGTCAATTTTTATATGCAACCTTTCCGTTCGATGCTTCATTTCTAAGTCCCAACTACCTTGCTCTTGTCAAGTGTACAACTTACAAAAAATTTAAAAGGCCATGATGACCAACATATAAAGTACTATGCAAGCCAATCGATTGATTACTCATATCTTAGGATTTATCCTCTTCACGAATACCCATCAAATGCCCCAAATAATAAAAGAAAAAAAGGGGGCCAAATCCCAGACAAAACAAGGATTAAATAGAAACTTAGGGTTAAATTCCAAGACTTTCAAATTGCTTGGTTTTCAACTTTCTTGACCGCAGTCCTCAGTTCCGAAAGGATGGTTGGCCGTGACTGTGAGAGAACAACATCGTTCCAGACCGAGCCGGGTCCGTGGATCAGGCTCGGATCAGGGTAAAGTTCTTCGACAGACTCCGCATCCGGATTCAATTTGCTTATGGTGGCCAGACACTCGATCTCTTCCGGATCAACAAGCAGGTTGCTGTTCCCATCTTTCCATGCTATCAACTGCATTCACCCAAAGACACTAGAATTCAAAGATCGAATTCTATAAAACTAACTTCGGTTCCTTACTTTTTCCATCACTCCACCTAGAGAATTAAGTTGTTCCATCGTAGTATAACTATAAAGCACAAACAAGACGTTATGAACAAGTTACCGCAGGTGAGCCACCCATGGCGCCGTTACGATAGAGCCTTGCACCGTCCACGAGCGGACAATACCTCCGAAATGCGTCCGCGAATCTCTTGTGGGATTTGAGCTGTGTATTCACTCTTACGGCTCTTCTCGAGATTATGGCTCTCCTGCATTCAAATAAATACATCAACATAATTCATAAGAACGATGATCTCACTAAACCTAGTCTCCTCTTCGCCGAGCAAACGAGTGAAACATTGTTGTAACATTGCTAAGTTTGCCAATCGATACTTCTGAGACACTCGTCACAAAGACATCGATAACAGCAAGAGAGTTTTACCTGATGCCTCTCACAACGGCGAGATAAGGATCACACACAATTCCCAACAGCTCAATCCGGTACGGCTTTCTGTGGGGATTTGGTTCGTCTTCCGAAACCTTCTCCCAATATTGTTCGGTGACGGTGCCATCAGCGGCCTCCTTGTATCCGACCCCCATTCTGTAACGATGTTTGTGGATCTCCCGAGCCATCGCGACTGTCTGCTCGACAAAGGGCTCCCATGACAGAGTACTATCCAGGATCACGTCTCTTCCTTCATTGAGTGCAGTCACCAGAAGCGAGGATGCTGCATCAGCAGATGACTGGTGGACCTGGCGTATGTTGGGAGTAATGAGAAAGGCTTTAGCATTGAACTCTGAAGCTTTTATTAGAAACTTAAAAGTAGCAGATGAACCAAACACTTGTAATACTAGATGCATAATGAATAGGGCCTAGCTCGTTGCCTAGACCTACCTTTAGTAATTTTGTGGGCTAGGTGTTGCTGGGCTCGGCCCGTTATAACTATAGGACCAAATCCGCCCCCAATTGCCTTGAGGCCCTTGTGATGTGGAGTATAGAGATGATAATTTCAGACGCGACTCGACCACGACATGAGATTAGTGGATTTGGATTGAGGCTTTATTGTGTTCGTGTCAATTTCATGTCAACCAATGTGATGCGATTAATAATATTGTCACGTTCGTGTCTAACCTGTCAACATGAAATTGACTCGTAAAACGCACTTAAATTAACAGATTAATGTTGACATGCCCTGTATGTAACCTGTTGAGACACAATTAAGACTATTTTCTCCATGCTATTAACATTTCAAATTAATGATATTTCAAGGACTACCAACATGTTTTAAATATGATTTGACGATATTTTGTTGACAAATATAAGATTATAGTTCTATACCTAATGATACCATGGAGGGGTTATGGTAAAGATTAATGACCAATCTGAGACAGTATGCTATCCCCATAACAACTGCCCTTCTCTAAGCCAACAAAAGGGATTACTTTTTAGTCTCCAAACTCTATTTATATGTATTATAAGGCACTCACTCCTCAGAAATGATCTAATTTATAAGATCCACACATTGGCAAAAGGAGAGCGTGCTCAGAAAACCAACTCATTAGACTAACAAAATGATTCTAACTTTCTAATGACATTAGGCCTCGATTAAGAAAGGAAAGTGTTTATAAGATCGTTAGAAATTATATATAGATTAGAAATTTAGCCAGCTTTTACTCTAATGTATCGTAGAAGTTAGCCTTATATTGACAAGGCTAAGGACATTACACACCTTTTGCATACAACACATGGACATATGCAAGATGCTCTTATAGAACAATAATACTACGCATAAAGTACAATCACAAATACATGCGCAAGATGCTTTTACAAGACAACTTTTCTAGACGGAAGATAAAAATTAAAGTATTTTGGCAAAAAAAGTGGCTAGCGTTCCACATAATACAATAATACAACCATTGCTTTACTATAGCTAGGACTTCCTAAAAGGTTCGTGATCTGGATCAAATTGGATCTGCATCATCTAAGCTTAAGTCTTGATTTGCTAGGCTAGTGCTTAATTCTAGTCAGAGAATGAGCTCGAACTGTTAATTTTGAGACTTAGTTACGCCACCTGTCTAGATTTATATTGTGGCTGGTTGGCCATTTTCTTCTGGTCGAATCTAGTTGGCCATTTAGGAGCTTGAGACTAAGGCTATAGTCTTCATAATCCCAAGGGTCCTATGTATCTGTAAGTTATGATTGATTTATTATGTGTTCTTGTAAGACTTGATCGATGACATCTCTATTGGAAATAATATCATGGAACCTCTTCTTGATAAGCACATGGCCATATAGATTAGGAAACAGTGTGATCTTTTCCACAGAGAGTTCTTTGGTCATTGTATGTCATCTGCAATGCGAAATCCAGAGGAGTTGATACTTCCCTATAAAATCTCTACAATTATTGAATGATCAATGCCCAAGAAACTCCTCCATTGTGCCTCTTTAAATCCATTAAAGCACACTATAGAGCAGGAGGTCAAGGAGGCATATTATTTGACTTTGATCCTCCAAATTTTAGAGAAGATATTCCCCAAAAAATTCGAGATATTATTTCTATATGATGATTCTTCAATGGTCGTAGAGAAATTACGTGGGAATAACGGTTCAAAATGATCAGCTATTGGAAGAAGTAGTTTCTCAAAGAGCTTGATCTCGAGCTAGATCCTGAAGTTTATACAACCATCTTTTTCTATAGGGCAAATATTCTATCTTTATCCACACAATTTTAGCCTCCTCACACAACTTAGCCATTTATAACGAAAGTATACCAATCCTTTAAATATAGCATCGTAAATCTTCCAGCCGAATACGTAAAAGTCAAAGTTCTTTATGGAAAGACTCAAAACTGTTCGCTGGCCATGTCGCCCTGTACTTACCAAGAAGAAATTCCATGGGATTATTCCCAAACGTGAAAAGACCGGATAGGTCATCTGTCAAGCTCTACAAGAATATAGAAGGAATCAGCCACAACCAATGGAATTTTCTCAAGACCCTTGGGAATATGGAGACTATAGCCCTTATGTCAAGTTCCTGAATCCGACCAACTGGCCGCAACCAAGTATCAATTTAGACAAGTGGCAACTAGATCCTAGACCCAAAATGTAGCATGTAGGATCCACCTCCAGCAACCAACAGGTAGACCTCAATCTCCAAATAGGACCAAGCATTACCTTAGTCAACCAATACTCCAACTCAAATGATACAAAACTGAATATTAATCTAAATCACGAGCCCTTCAGGAAGTAACGGTTTTATAGAACAATGATTACTATTATGAGTAATGTTGGCCACTACTTTTGGTCAAAATACTTTTTTATCATCTCTTCTTTCGGAAAAGTTATTTTGTAAAAGCATCTTGTAGATGCGTGTGATTACATTTTGTCTATGGTACTTTCTACTATTGTCCTGCAAGAACATGCTACGGTGCCCATGTGTTGTATGGAAAAGATTAGTAATGCTCTCGGTCATTCGTATATATGGATCAGTTCAGCGAGAAGTTAGGAGTAAAAGTTGGCTAAGTTTTCAATCTATATTCACATATACACTCATTAATGATCTTACAAACACTTTTTTTTCCCTTCATAAGGTTTAATGGCATCAGAAAGTTATAATTATTCTGTTAGTTAGAGAAAAGATAAATTGGTTTCATGAATATATTCTCCACTCACCATTCTACGGGTACTGTGGATCAAAAAGTTTCTGAGACTCGAATGCCTTATAATGTAGAATGATAGCTTTGGAGATTAAAAGCCAGTTCTTTTTGTAGGCCGAGAGAAGGGCCATTGTGGTAAGCATATCACATTGTTCATTAATCCTAACCATAAACCCTCCCCTATTCCAAGTCCAATGAAACCCGAATCTTGATAGGTCGTATCATCTTCACTGAGGTAAGACACCTCATAAGGATCGTCGATCTTGAAAGAGGTAGATTTGAAAAATTGAGAATATTTTTTTATTAGATTCGTGTTGATGGATTGATTTTGTATTGGTGGGTTGATTTCATGTCTCAACAGGTCACATAATCGTGTTGACCCATCAACATGTTATCTAATTGTGTTACATAGATTGTGCCATTTCAACGAGTTTTTCAGGGGTTATTCATGTCAAATAGGTTAACACGATTAACTAATAGTGTTATGTTACAGTTAACCTATTGCATAGCATATCCATATTGCACGCAACATGAACACAACCTGCGAACACGAATTGCCACCCCTGGGTAAGCAGTCCTAGGCAATTGCCTCTATTCTTACTACAAACCTGTCAGGGCGTTTAAATATTAGATTACGCTCTCATCCAACCATTTAAGGTTTTAAGAGTAGTAGCCCTACAAAATTTAACTCAACAGGTGACTTTTATCATGGTCGATGCATTAGTTGGTGAAATAGTAAAAAACTACAACAAAATACATAAACGGTGATGGAGGCCGCCTGAGGAAGGAAAAACTTCTTCACATACGGTGATTCTGAGAGTTATCCTTAAAATAGTTAAAGGAAAGAAGATGCGTACCAGTTCAGCGGTATGAAGCATGTCATCATGACGACCATTTGCACAGAGTGCCTGGTACACAGCATCCGTCTCCTTGAATGCATCAATCTCCACTACCACGGCATTACTTGCTGCTTCAACCCAGAGCGGCCTGCAAATATCCCCATGAAAACCGATTATAAACCAGCTTCTCTTCAATTAAGAGAAAAGGAACGTCCTTGATCCTGTAGAAAATGAGAGAGAAAGAGATAGGGTAACTAATATTTACTGCTGAAGAATGTCTTTGATGATAGTGCTCTTTCCGGCTCCGGCACCTCCACCGATGAGCAAGAAGACCGGGCTTCTGCGACTGTGAGCCACCGGCATCATCACGTCTGTCAATTCATCGCCCTCGCGCACGGGCCCTCCGATCAACTTCATCTCTTCTACCAAGGTGCTTATCACCCTCGTTACTTTTAGGTCCCTGGCCAC
This sequence comes from Eucalyptus grandis, assembly GCF_016545825.1. NCBI lineage: Eukaryota > Viridiplantae > Streptophyta > Magnoliopsida > Myrtales > Myrtaceae > Eucalyptus > Eucalyptus grandis. The sequence goes on along the minus strand of NC_052619.1, from coordinate 6,975,172 downwards.
CTTCTCAAATCTCAGTTTCCTGCTCCCAAATTACAGTCCATTGTCCTTAGTCCACCACTCCAATTCTCCAGATTCAAACTCATCTTCCATAGTTCTCAGCATTACTAACCTTGTAGCGGCCAACACAAAGTGCTTGAGCTTTATCCCAGTCTTGGGCTCGTCACTCAGCACCTATAATACTCATCATCAGATCCCATCCACAGATACATCAGCCAATTCACAAGCATTGAAGGAGAGGCGCTTATCGACACGGAGATGTTCAACTCGTGGTGGTTTCAACTTTTCAACAGTACTATTATACCAAATTTACCTGACTAATCATAGCAGACGCTTCTCTCCAATGGAACGCAAAGTAACTGAGGATGCATCGCTCGAACTCATCGATGAGCTTCTCGCACAGCGACTTCGCGTCCTGATCGCTAGCAAAGAACTCGAAGATGTCCTCCTCACACCCATTGGTCCTCTTCAAGTACTCGATCGCGAGCTTGCTCAGCCGCGGGCACTCCCTCCCATCTTCAAATCCCAGTTGCCTAGCTGCATCATTTGTCACGGAAGTAACAAGCGTTTCTTTACCCTTAGAAAAAGATAAAAATAAATAATACTTCGTTTACTATTCTGTCAAAATTTCAAACATTATCTAAATTTAAAAGAGACGTGGAAACAGATGTTGCGCCAACTTGATAAATAAATTCTGACAAAAAGAAAACATGATAAATAATTATCAAATAAATAAAGAGCCTCACCTCAGAATGCTTTATGCTCAACAGAACCTCCTCATCCTCCCTCCACCTTTCCTCTCGTCTAATTTATTTTTGTTTTCAAGATAATGTTAATAAAAAAATCTTGAAAAATCAAGAACCCAACGAGACACGTCCCAAAACTCTACCCGATGCCAGATATCTTATGTCGAAAAATCAAAAGGGAAAAATGAGAATGAAAGTCTGATGGAAAATTTTCAAAAAAAAAATTAGGATAATTCTGTGAAAAGAGTAACGGGCATGTAAAAAGTCTATACATTTTCTCCTTTAATTTTTCTCCCCCTCCTCCCAGAATAAGAATAATTATCTTCATCAACCATCGCAGCTCAAGTTAGCAGAAGAACAGGCAGAAATATCAGCTATATTCTCTGGAAATGAATTCGTGAAAAAATAAGGAAGAAGAAAACTGAGCGAGCTACTCACCAACGTACTCGGAGAAGCTCTCGAGCCTAGCGAGGTGGCCGGATTCGGTCCGATCTAAACGTGGGATGACATGGTGATGGCGAGGGTGGGGACGACCCTTCGCCGGTTCCGCCGGGCCGCCGCCTCGCGCCCGGCGGGTGAGGCTTGCCTCGGCGGCCAGCCCCAGGAGGGCGGCGGTGATAAAGTGGGAGAGGGTTGTCCCGCCGGGCATCTTCCCAGCATCCATGGAGGCCACAGGTTAGCAAGGACCGGGGGGAGTGGGAGATGGATATAAATTGTTTGACTGGGAACTGTGGAAGATAAAAAACAAAATATCAATAATAATAATATAGTATAATGATAAATATGTGGGGTCACTTTCCTTTCCCGGTGCAAAAAAGCGGGGCGACCTGATCGAGGAATGCTACTTGTAGGAAGGGAAGGATTGATGTAGGATTTTCGTGTCATAAAATGTGTTCGATTGGGTACATTTAGGGTCCGCATGAGAACATTTATTGGGTGGGGAACAATTTTTTTTTTTCAGAAATAGTTCTTTTCATTTCTATTCTCGGGAACAATTTACATGTAAAAATCCCGTTTGATAACTACACAAAATTTTTACTCTAAGAAATAGAAAAAGAATAGAAATGCGTTTGGTAAAAAACAGTTTATTTTTTATATTTATTTGTGTTTTATTTTTCCGGTATACCGTGGCCATAGCCGGACGCCGCCGCCGCCGCACGCCGCCGCCGGCCGACTCCGCCGCCGTCGCCGCGCCGGCCCATCGGCCGCCGTCGGCCGCCGGCCGGGAGGCGCCCCGGCCCACGGGAGGTGGCGGCCGATGGGCCCGTGCGGCGCGATCGGCGGCGGGAGTCGGCCGGCGGCACTCGGCCGGCGGCGACGTGCGGCGGCGGCGGCGTCCGGCGGCGATCGCGGTCGACTCACGGGTTTGCTGCTTCGTTGGTACAACTCATGGGATATCCTCCTGGGGGCACATCGCTTATGGCCAATGCATGGACACCCTCTTTACTATTCAAATTCAATATACTTTTTTTAATTATAAGGGATTCTCCGGTACCACCAAATAGTAATCAAGAATCGAGGACCATCACTAATTCATGGTTCTTTCTCTCTTTCTCCCTTTTGAATTAACACCATAAAAAATCATAAATTGATATATTACTAATAAATTTATTAATTCAATTTTGTCACCACCAAAAATTCTAAATTAATACACGCGCGATATACTTATAACTCTATTAACTTTTTTCAAATATTAAATTGTTAATGTGGATGTCACGTAAAATACATTTATGATAAAATTATCTCAAATTAACATAATCGTAAAAAATTTATCCTAAAGTAATTTATGTATTATATACCAATATCAACATTAACAAATGCATTCTAATAATACATCTATGACAATTTGGGAATTGAAATTTCGTGTCTTGGTGTTCATCTTTACCTTTTTTGAATTGTATGTTAAAGCGTCGACAAGCCATATTGGTGTGCTCATAAGTGGAATTCTTTGCCCTGGTTGAACTTGGGGGGTCTTGATTTGATGTTTCACTTCGTTATCATGTCCTCTCTACACTTTCTAATCACGAGAGGAGCCAATACTCGTTGAAAAGTCCACGACCCACTTTCAAAATATACCATTCCTATGGTGGATTTTAACTTAAACCCTAATGAGCTGAGTTTGAATGCATCCATCGCTTCACTTTATGGTAACATTATGGGATCGGTCAAGTGGCTAAAGAATATATTTATGTATGTCAATTAGGCATATAATATGAGTTTCATTCTTCGCACAGCTAAGTGCAAATGATTGCACACGTGGACCACTCGCATTGGGATTTTATGCTCAAGCTTTACTTTAATTCATGAGGTTGGTAAGGTACGTTGCGAGTTATGAATTCCTAATTTAAGATGGGAAAATTTATAATCTAAAGATGCTAATCTCTCGTAATTCTTTATTTCTTTGAGATCTGGAAAACTACTACACACACGATAATATTGAAAAAGGAAAAGAAAATGAATGTGATCCAATTTTGAGGTAAATTTATTCTAGATGTACTAATTTGATATAATTTTCTTGCAACTATACCAATTTGGAATTTTGGTGATATCAACTCATTGATTAATCCACGTTAAGTCTACATGGCATCCATGTCAATAGTTTAACGACAATATTTAACGAAGCTAATAGAAGATAAATATGTTATCCACGTATTGGTTTGTGATTTTCTGTGATAAAAAAATATTTAAAATAAATTTGTCATTGATGTATTAATTTTAGATTTTTTTATGATATCAATCATCCATTTTTTGGTATTGCTCCTCCTAAAACTTCATAGAAAATTTGAAAAATGAAAAAGAAAAGACGTTGAAAGAGGCCAACTCGGCCAATTGTAAGAATCCCAAGATTTGTAAAGCATAAAATGTTGGAAGGCGATGCTTACCCAATAAATAAGACTCCAAATTCATTTTCTTTTCAACAACCAAATGAAAAGCAAGAGTGATTTTAAGGGGGATTAAAATAGCAAAAGATTTCATTAATGAATGCTTCGTGAATACATATTAATTGCACTTACTAAAAATATCTATCTTCGGTTTTTTAATTACATATAAGATAAAAAGGGTGTTAAAAATAATAATTTTTTCTCAAATTTTTTTTTAACGAAGTGTCGACACTTTCTAGCCGGGAGAGGAGAGTATTTAAAAGTTAGTGGGGGACAGGCAGATAGGGCCTGATGGGACGTGACAGCTGCAGGGAAACGTCACAAGATGACTGGCGACTGGAGAGGCCCGAAACGATTTGATTTTTTTGAATAAAGATTTTTGGAAAATTTGACGAATAATTTCCATGGGTTTCAATAATTATTTGATGCGGCCCACCGATAAATGAGGACGAATTGAGGCTTCCGGCAGCATCATGAATGCAAGCGAAGCGTTGCAGGGGCCCAAAAAAAAAAAAAAAAAAAATGGCACGTGAATCTTGTAAAGAAAAGGGAATGTCTTATTTGCGAAATGCAATGAATGGCATGTAACAAAAAATTCTTAGAGATAATCTATAAAAAATTCCTAAATTTATTGAATATATGACAATCAGTTATAAAAAAAATTATTTTGTCAATTGAATTATAAAATTTTTAACTATTTAATAATATAATCATTTTGATCAATTTTAGTCCAAAACAAATGGCACATAACGAAAACGTTTGGAGATGATCAATAAAAAATTCCTAAATTTATTGAATATATGATAATAGATTATAAAAATTTTCATCTTGTCAATTGAATCTTAAAATTTTTAATGATTTAATAATGTAATCATTTCGGCTAATTTTAATGAGAAATTATTGACACGGATATTCGACATCTTATATGTTATTTTCAACATTAACATAAATAATTTTAAATTTTAACATTTTATGAATTTTTATATTTTAATTTATTTTCTTTTCTTAATTTTTTTTTTTCCTTTTTCATCCAACAAGAGTATTACTTGACCCTTGTTAATCATAAGCGAGAGCTACTGGCAACCCTTGCTGGTTGTGGGGAAGGGTTGTAGTGATTACCCAGTGGTCGATGAAGGTTGGTCATCCCTCTCTAAACTTTGTAGAAAAAAATTAATTTAAAAAATATATATAAAATATTGTTCATGTTAACAATTTTTAGTTAAAATTAGTCGAATGATTACATTATCAAATCATCAAAATATTATTAATTTAATTAGGACAATTGAAAGATATAAAAGTAAATCAATATCTGAATAGTAGGTTTATGATTTTTTTTAATAATTTTTTCAAAATTTTTCTTCTTCCGTTTCTTAAAAGTAGCGGGAAAAATATGTGGCTTGGGTTTTACTTGTCTTACTTTTTCGCTTTTGTCGTTCATGGCTACCAATTTTTAACATTTTTAATAATCTTGTCCGTAAGGTCAATATCAGCCTCTTCAATTTAACTCGATTGGGAAGCTAACTTTGAAAAACCCAATTGTCAAATCACTTTGAATGACCGAGGAATTGATATATCACTATCTTAATGAATTTGGTAAAACACAAATACATCTGTTCCACCAAAAATGGATGCTGCCCTAGTGAAATATCTATCACAAAAAAAATTGATTTTGGTTTTTTGTGATAGCGTCGCAACAAATATGAACAAGATGAATTAAAAGTTATAAGATTTAAAATAATGGAAAGTGAAATGACAATAACAGTAATAAAATAATAAAAATGCATCAAGAGTACGTGTTTCAAATGATTGATTCATATTTCATAATTCCATATTTCTTATCGACATCTTCAATCTATTTCCTTGTTTTCCTCCTTTCCTTGTGTCCAACACTTAACCAATTTTATAATAATCAATTATATTGATGTTGACACTGAGTGAAATATTCGTCAACTATTCATCATCAAATAATATTGACAAGCATAATTCATGGTTGTCAGTAATTATCAATCATAATCATTAATAAGCTATTTTACAGTCATTGACAATCACATCATATTTTTGTTGAAAATCATATTGATTCTATCAAGCCAACTCTATATGACAAAATCAATATGTGTGTCGATCATAAAGAATTGGTTATTTTTTAGTGCAAACAAATTCTCGAAGGCATGATCAAAGATGAGATCACTTATATGCAAGAATTGAATGTAAGTCATATCCTATTACGTAAATTTCATGAAAAAAAACAATGATTGACAGGGAGAGGAAAAGGTGAAACGAAATAAGATGGGTCGGAATGTAGAACTCATGCGGGAGAGAGAAAAACTGAGGTTACAAGAGTAGGGGCAATGCATTCCTTCTTTTGAGGCCTTATTTATTGCTGTGCAATTTTGATGGTTTCATAGCTATTGTACCATCCCTAATTTGATGTAAAAATTTCTAAAAAGTGTTACATATTTTAAAAATCGATCATTTGAATGACTGGTGAAAAATCCAATGTGGCTAACCTTAGTTACTTAAATGGATGCTTTTAATAAGTTTTAGCACTAAATTAATCATTCATAAAGTTTTGGCACAAAATATCTTAAAATTATGCTGTGCATAATTTATGCACTAAACAATATCGTTAAATGCATTTCACAAGTTGAGAAATGGGCATATTGGTTCCTAAGCATTCCCTAATATTGATCCTTCTAATTGATCTAAGAGAAGTAGTCCATTTTCACAATGCATCGAGCTTTGTTGTTGGATCTCCCAAGAAAGCAAAGTCAAAGAAGAAACAAATGCGAAGTTACCAGGTATGAAGGAAATTTTACTCACTTCCATTTTTGTTTTTGAGGAAAACAAATAAGTCTTTTGCGATTTTAAATGAAATTATTTTGAGAGAATATTTGCTCCATAATTTTGCTTTTGAGTCTAGGGAAAAAAGTGGCAAAGTTAGAATGACGTCATCTAGTCGAATGTCTGATATTAGAATCCTAGAGAATTTTTTTTAATAGATGATCAAGTTAGTAGTAAACTTTTATGAACAATCACTTTAAGGTCAAAAAAATCAAAATTTTCTTCATTTTTTTTTTGACAAACTAAATCGTCAGAATCACTTCAGTGATGACTTTTTGAAAATTGTGGCATTTGAATGATCATTTGAAATGTTTTTAGCATAACCACTGGGGGTTTGCCCGTGGCCCCTTCCAACTTGGAAGGGGAGGTTGGGGTTAAATCCCCACCTTGGGGTGGGGACGATTTCATTTCGGGAGTGGGTTTCGATTCCCACGCCTTGCGAGGAGGCAAGGGCAAAAGTCGAGAGTGAGTGTTAGAGTAGGACCGATAAAAAAAAATGTTTTTAGCATTAAAGTGTGAGCAAAACAAAAATTGTGAGATTAATGCGGTCCTTTCTCCTTTTGTTTATCATTAATCTATTTTGTCCCCTCACATGTTTATCATTGCATTGCTTGTAAGAAGAAGAACAACGGGAGGATTGAAGTGGGTGTGAAAAACGTGGGAAGTTTTCACATCCTCTCCATATTTTTCCCCTAATGCTCTCCAATAGAGCCCACTTGGAGTCCACATCTGTCAAGCAATCAAACATTATTGTGATACTCTAATGTTTTTTTTTTAATTGTTGATGTGCTTAATAATTGTACTCTTTTCCCTATTGGCCTTTTAATACTGTGAAGTTGGTGTAGAATAATATAGCATCCTCACTTTCTCACAAGCTATCTCAATTCTTATGATAGGAAGAACGTCACTATCAATTTGAATCCTTTGATATGAACATTTTTTTTTCAAAGAAAATATATAAAATTCTAGTACATATACTAAACTCAATCCAAGCTGTCAAACTTAACGAGCTCACAAAGTACCCATCGTATTTTCAACGGTCTAAATTCATTTTAATACATAAATTATACTTATATAACAAAAAGCTACCAGCCATTTGAGAGAACCTCTAGGTTTTGGTAGACCTTTCCATATATGAGTCACATCCATACTTTTTAAAGAGAATCTCTATCACACAAGTTGATTTCAATAGAAAGCTAGAGATTTATTGAGAAATGTGATGTCAGTAACTTCAAAGCAATTTTGTTGGGATTTCGAACGATAATTGTGATCATCTGCTTATAAAATTTTCGCACTTGTCTATAAGAGAGAGCTTCGTAGTTCGGTCTATTCTCACCATGGCTTTGACATGGAACCAGTTCGAAAAAAGCTTTGGGCCTTCCATTGGGCCATGGTATCTCATCGTTCTACACAAGTCCAGAGCTACAAGAATCAAGATATGCCCCTGACCATGAGCTGGCTCAGATTCTGATTCATGGTCCCTGGAAAATTTTCAGTTTCAGCGGTAGTTAAGACGGCACCGCTGTATGTCGAGTAGAGTCCGGACAAGTTTCATTGCTTTCTACTGTTGAAGAGCCCCGGTTAGTCACCGTTTCTCTCACGCACTGATCGGGACATTGTATTAACTTGATATCGAGAAAGTATTTATGCACAGAACTTTTCTTCGGAGCTAGTCATTAGGTAGCAACCGACCACCTGGGTTTATAGACTCGGTCTTAAGCCCCCTCCTCTTGTTTGCAAGCTAAAACATGCTTTTACATGACCTTTGTCAAGCTAATGGTTTGTTTCATCTCTGCGGTGGTCCACGGGCGCAGGCTGAAACGTGCTTTTGCTTCTTAATTTCCTCAAAAAGGGTAAGAAGCACGGCGTCAAGCGACGGCATTACCGACAACTAAGGAAGCAAGGCTGAGATTACAATCCAAACTTGACTCCGTGAGAAATAAAACTAGACAGACATCTACCAGTTAACAATGTTTCAGATCATTAGTTAATGGATGAAGCCTTAATATAATCCTGTCTTCTTCCCTGAGACAAACGAGTAGAGCATTTGGCGATCTCCTTATCCGCTCGGTAGCTTCTAGCAATGAGAGTCAATGTCCATGCTGCTTCTGCTTCGAGGAGAGATTCAACAACTATAAGTTTACACCAAGCACCAAGCACCAAGCACGTGTCCTTGATGATTCCGAGCAACAGCAGCAACCTGAAATCTTCCTGTTTCCAAGCTGCATCATAGTTCAAAGCGTTAGGCTTTCAAATGAAACGCCAAAGTCTCTCAGGGGGAGCAGTAAGGTTACAGCTAACGACATCCCTGCAGGCCGACTTGACCGAGAATTCCCCAGAATTCTCAGGCCACCAAATAAGACCATATTCAGTCACAGATTCAGGAGTTCTCTGACCGTTGCATCAGAGAAAACTATGCGTAATTTAGCAACATTCCAGCTTCTCCTAGCTTTACTCTTTCACCATTGCCAATCCGATACAAAACCCCCTGGTGGATGATGTTCCTATCAGCGGCAGTACCTTTCCACACTCTTTGGCACCGTGGGCTCAACAACATTCTATAAGAACGGAGTGCCTCATAAGTACTTAGCCTGCATATTCTAACCCATAGCTGATCCTTCTCCTTCAACACGGCTTATCAGTGTTCTGCACATTCCTTATCAGTGTTCTCACACTGTCTTTCGGGTAAATGTTGGGAAAGGATAGCATACATCAGATTTTTCTGCATCACTGATCTTACTAAACTTGTTAGGCCTGCCCAGGACAAGCATTTCCGCTTCAATGGCGATACATTAGACTCCAATTTGGCTCCAAGGCTTCTATTTGAGCCTCTGTCCTTTTCCTCAAAAAGGGTTCTTGATATTTTGAATATTATGAAACTTACAAAAGCAAATATCCATTGAAATCAGAACCACAACAGTACATGAACTTTTGAAAGCACATCCATATGGTGTTGCAACGCAAATTTTGCCCCTATGACCCACACTGGGTTGAATCAGAGAGACCCACATGGTTTTTAGAAAGTGAAGAATTGGCCGAGGCTAATTAAAGGAGATCTCATGATGGCAAATCTCAAGGGGCTCACAAAAGCATAAGTGAATTCTAGGCTCGCAGCCCTTTGATTGGTGATGGTACTTGCTCTCACCCAACAAATCAAAAGCAAAAAGCCCCCAGGCTCATATATTCTTTCTTGCTCTCCACAAGCAAAGCTAAATACGTCTTGTATTCAACCGTGAAAAGCAAACACTTAACTTTCTTTCAACTTTTTTCTCCCTCTTAAGTAATGTTTTCACACTGGTGTTGATGTTTGTCAACGAATTTGGTAATGAGTTGAACAAAATACAGAGAAGCAAATTCCAAGAAGCAATAGTTCTCAATGGTGTTCTCTAGGATTCACTTTCTACACGGTGAAGATCCAGGTAAAGGATTACCTAAAAAAGGAAAAATAAAACAATTCCAAAGTTCGCATTCTTAAGAATCTTGCTAACTGGTGATCAAGTAAAATTCGCACGGGAATCATAATCATTGTTTTATATGTTCAACAGAAGAGATTTATGCACTCCTGAAGTACAGAAACGCCCAAGTTGAAGGATTTGTAATGCATGACAAAAATCACTTCCAGTACAATATGTCACTTAAGTTACTTCTGTACTTAACCTAAAACAAAAGCAAATAATCAAATGACTTAATTTAGAATTCTTACCGTGGTTGCTCGATATCGAAAAGAATGGCGTTGTTACTTTGCTGCGGCTCCATCTTCAACTTTTCTTGGCTGCAATTAGAACAGCAGAACAATTTAGTTCATCTGAGAAATTCAGCTGATACAGGTGCATATGAGGCACACGCGCTATCTTATGAAGGGTGTAACAGAGAGTAGATCCTATATCACGCATATAATGTTTCAAGTTGAGGGGAATGAAGCCTGGTCCGAGATCGTTCCATTGAAGTCACTCCCCCTTGAAAAATTGAGCGGTCTCGAACCAGACAGCATCCCCCTCAACTCTGAGAGAGAGAGAGAGAGAGAGAGAGAGAGAGAGAGATGATGGAGGCAGTTCAGAGTTCTTTCATGGGCCCTTATATACGTGAGGAGGATGAGACTTTCTGTTGTGGGTCAAGAGCACATGTAGACAACGACATGCTTTTCTTCAATCTGCTTTAACATGCTTTTTTTAACAGAGGTGGATTGAAGGAGATTATATATTCAGCTCATCTGTTTATTACTTCGTCTACAATTCACTCAAATTTCAATTAGGTGTACGTGAGGCATGTTCTTGAATGTGGAACGTTAGGTTTCTCTTTTCAGTGTGAGAAAAACTTGGTCCTAGAGTCTGAGCTGAAGTCTGCTGATTTCTGTATAGTATGCTCTCCAAAAGCAGGTAATCTATAAAGATATAGAGCATCTTTTTCTTTAGACAACCGGAGATCCAAAAAGAAACCATGGATATTTGGATGTTGGAAGCTTTATCATCAATATTAATGAAGTGTGACTTCATCAGGTGAGGTAAAATTTGTTGGAAAATCAGTACGCTTATTAGTATCGAACCCTTTTTGCTCATGATATAATCGACATGAAAAAATGTACATACTGGTGTAGGGAATAGATGTAAATGCTCATTAAAACTTAGTTGCGCATGGCATATCAACCACCGATAGACATAAATACTGGGTCAAAGCAAAGAGCTGTTTTTTAGCAACCAAAAAATAATTACAGTGCAAAAGCTCTCGACTACCGCCCCATATTGCTTTCCTCATCAACCTAATACATGCCGGATAACTCTCTTATTTTGGTGATTTACTATAAATAAAGACTAAATATATGTAAAATTAACAAGCACCCCTTGGTTATTACTTAGAGAATTGTTCTTATTACTGATTGAAACCCACTTAAATTAACATCTCAGATTCTCGATGGCTAATGGCTATTTTTAGTGAGAGTCTCTCCCTTTCCCTACCCACGTAGGGCCAAAAAAATAGTGGTAAGTCTTGACAGATGCCATTAACCACCACCTATTCATCAATGAGGAAAATTTCCCACAATTGGTTTGATTCCAAGCTTAAATGGAAAGTCTTTTTGGCTGTTGGGCCTCTTAAAGAAATCAAAAAGAGTAAGTGGGCACAGAGTACTTAAAAAAGCAGGGGAAAATAAAGGAAGCACATTGATTAGTAATGCCACTGAATTACTTGGATCATTGGATGTTTCGATTAAAGTTTCTGATGCTGTGAAAGTCCATCCACCATGATCAACCCTCACACTAGTAAGACAGTTTCATTTTTTATGTGACTTTGTTCATCAACATAAGACGTGTCAGTTGGCGAAAGAATCTGTTCATGTGGTCCAAATATCAATAAGACAATCATATTGAAAAAAAGAACATGTCACAACTACCATCTCCATCCAAAATCATTATCACTTATACCTCTTAGAGCTTATATATAGAAGAAATCATTCTGATCAAGAACTCATCTCTTCGGTGAGGTACATATGTTTGAGAGCACTGTAGATGAAGCAAAGGGAAGGAAAACATCAACAGATGTAAAATTTTCGCTTTTTTTTCAACTACAAAATAGTTAAATTTCCACTCAAATTTTCGTCAACGCCACTCTCCTCTGTTTCCCAAGCGCAGCACAGACAAATCTAACGAAGTACATTCCCCTTTGGTTAGCAGGATATCTGTCACATCATCTTGTAGAAATAAGGAAGGAGAGAGAGAGAGAGAGAGAGAGAGAGAGAGAGAGAGGAGGCTGAGTCATATTGGTTTTACACTGTTGGAGTTTGGAGATTAGAGATGGGAGAGAGAGAGGCAGAGTCATACTGGTTTTACACTGTAGGACAGGAATTTGGAGCTTAGATGGGGGAGCTGTTAATTTTTCTTTGTAGGATAAAGAAGAGTGAAGCTTGCTGAAATTCACGTCAAAGTTAATGTGCTATTCCACCGATGAGACGTGCGGAACTTTTAGAGCACCCGATTAAACATACTTAAGAGTGATATTCTTGTTCCGCACTCAATTAAACATACTTAAGAGCGGTATTTCTTGGGATGTTATCAGAACACACATAGGCGCATCCGATCAAGGAGAAGCACAAGAGTGGCGATTTGAACTCAGGCTTTGCATGTCAGAAAGCTGCACAATTGCCACTCGAGCTACCCTCAGGTTTAGAGTTCACATCAAAGTTATTCCTAGATATGTTGAAATTATGATTCATATTGGTATCAATACTTGATCTGGGGAGATTAGTAAGCGTGCTCTTCACATGCAATTATGCCACTGATACATCTATTGCAGTGGGTTGCAAGTCTAAAGACTCACATATAATAAGTACAAACAAAAGCTAGTACGATTTCAAAAGAAAAACTTGAAATGACAGCAACACAAAAATGAGAAAAGAGGAGAAAAGGAAGCAATAGCAAAGTCTTAGTTCAATGCTTATGATGAGATTTTAAAGCTCAAAGCAATAAGAAAAAAAGTAAAGCTTTGTGAATTTTCAGAAGCATAGTGTTTTCAAAAGGTCATTTTCCTCCTGTTTAGCGAGACAAAGCTTGTGAAAATAGGCCCTTTACGCAGTAGGAGCCTTCTTTTTATCCTTTTGCTTTAATACCTTTTCATCATGACCAAAACAAAAATTATGAGCAAGGATTTTTGTCATCACAAAGCACTTGTCGACACTGGCCTTTCTCAACTTTACATGCATAGTAAGTCATGATATCCCAAATTGTGAATCTGAGAGATACCATAGACAAGAACAAGTAATTGCTTCACTGAAAGCTAAAAGAAAAATACTTGCACTAGCTTCATTCCCTCATACAGTACAACCGGTAAGCCTGTATTCAGCACAAGATACTTGCAATAGCTTATAGTTAATTCAAATTTACATGCGGAAGGATTGTCTTTTTCGCCCCTTATGTCGACCTGTATTCAGGACAGAGTTGTAGGATAACATTCACAGCAAGAATGCAGGAGGGGAAAAACGAACTCATTATTTGGATGCCAGAAAGAGAAAATATTGTCATGGGAAGTCATGAAAATCTTTTATATGTACGACCATATAACTTACAGGAAATTTACACTTCATTAACTTACACAAACAACTGCAACAAGTCTTGATTAACTGGTCTCTCTGGAGAATTTTCTTCTCCCAGCCTCTCTATTGAAGTTCCACATCATTCTTGAGATTGGTCTCCAATCCTGGGTCCATTCATCCTCGGGGAAGTCAACTCTTCTCTCTTTGAAACTTGTGTAAGATCATCCTCAGAGTTGCGTACACAATCAAGAGTGACACCAGCAGTGTTGCCTAATTCACAATGGCTCAGGCTTCGACGATTTCCCTCCAGAGAACTTGGTTTCCCCAGATTTCTTTGAGTAGGACTATATGAATTTCCATGGCTCTTCCTTCGGCCCAATTTTGGTGATTTTGCACGGGTTGGTGGCACCTGCCATCCAGAAAGAAGCTTTCAAAATGATTTGGGGACATCACTGGATAGCTTGACGCTTAATGCTCTTGAACTCAATATACCTTTTTAAGTTCGACCTTTGGAGGAGGCCCCTCATGGTAGAAGCTTGGCATTGGGGTTGCCTTGAACATCATAGCCTTTCTCAGTTGCTTGATAGCTGCTTCACTCTCTTCCTGGAGTTTTGACATGTGAAAGTACTATAATGAAGAGGAATAACAGAATCGCCAAACTAAGATTGATGAGGAATTGGACTTAATAATGTATCATACCTTGGTCCTCGCCTTGGACTGGGTTTTCTCTTCCTCAATGGCTTGGTGTTTCTCTTCCAACTTGGAGTAAAACTGAGAAAATGAAAAGAATTAGAGCTCTTTGTAGTAGCTTTCTCAGCTTAAAGACATCATTAACACAGACATGTCTAGGTCAGAACAAGAGAATATTACCTCTCTTCGTTTCATTGCACGTTCAGTGCATCTTAATGTGGGAGCTGATGCCATGCTCATTTGGGACTTGACATGAGCCGATCCAGCATTGCTAAATTGGGTTAAGGAGAAATTCCAAAAATTCAAATGAAAAAAGAAATGATGATCTTGAAAACATAAAAACGCATTAAAAGAAAAGCTTAACAACTAGTGCTGTAGGTACAAGAGAGGATACACGGAAGCAATGGAACACGAATCTTCCTCATCAGGATTTTTCTTATTATCTGGTTGCAAGGGCTTCCTTGATATTGAAGGTGGTGTCTGTAGCCATTGTGATAATTTTTCCAATGTCGAGAAAAAAAAGTCAAAGTCTAAGTACATCAAGTTAATTTGTAGCTCCCACATAAGCAATGTTTAATATGAACAAAAAAGAAAAGACAGAAAAGAAAGGCCATTTACAAAATCAATCTTTCGTCCCTAGTTATATCAGTATGCCGAAGAGCAGAACTTAGCCTAAGCAAAAGCAATTACCCAATTCCGTTTTGTGTCATTATCTAGTGCTTTCAGTGACTTCCCATTTATGCCCTTATCAACAGCTTTCAGCCTGTCTGATTCAGCCCCACTCTGGCGAATGCCATTAGCACGCTTTGCAGTTGCCAAGGCAAATGGTTGTGGGACAGTATACTGCGTTCGATTGCTTTTCATCCCGTGCTTCACCGGCACTGATGACTTGCTGTTGTCCTTTTTCCTCTGAGCTTCCGATTTGGCCTTCTCATCATGCAAGCCAGTCCCATGGTGTTTTGTCACCACAGTCTTGCCATCCTCATGTTTTTCTTCAAGGCCAAGTTCAGAGACTGCAATGGAGTCTTCAGCAGTCCATTCCTTGACCTCATATTCTTTCATCTCCATTGTTTCCTCATTTTGAGGGATCGAGTCATTTGAACCTATAGCAACACGATCTGGCTCTTTAACTGCACATGTATCAATTACTTCGGTTCCCATCGCTCTGCATATCAGAGAACAAAAACGCCATAGTTTAGTTCAAGAAATTGGGCAAGCCTAAGTTACCCAGTTATGAGGTCCGAACTCCCATGTATTTTTCATTCCTTCTCTGAATTCTAGTTGCTACCTTAAGACAATAACTCCAAAATCAGTTGGCCTGAGAGTAGGCTGAAAGCTGCTGAGATGTTACCTCTCAACTAACTGATAACTCTAAGATTTAGTTTAAGTAATTCTGGAGCGTTGTTCCTTCAAGGAGATGATATAATGAAAAGAGGCAATTTTTGCAGGATAGCTTGTCGTGAAAGGAAAAATTAAATGGTCACAAGGATAAGAGAGCATGTTTCACACAATCATGTGAAAAGGACTGATCTTCAGAATCACTAAATGGCTTTTCACCTTGGGAAAGAGGAGGGATCACCGTTATTATGCGTGCATACTGAAAAATCAAGAAAACACATTATCAGAAGTTATTTAAGATAAGTCAAGATGATACATTCTTTTATTCCCCTTAACTAATCAGGGTGATACTTGAGGCAGTTGTGAATTATGCACAAGCATGAATAGAGGAATCCACTGTTGTCAGGAACGAGATCAGTCCATTTAGGAAAATTTGAGAGAGAGTGGGGAAAGGCTAAGCACAGGAAGCAATTTCTGCTACCAACAACGAGATCGATAGCTTTCAAGAGAACTGAATCACACCGAGACTAAAAGATATAATCACATAATCGAGCATGATTTGCAGGCTATTAAGCCCACCATTTAAGAGTCGTCGCAAAAATCAAAAGTTCATCATAAAGCTCTAAACTAGTCCAACAGGTCACTAAACGACATGTTCATGAAAAAACGGAGAAGACAAGTATACAGTAATCCTTCTCATCTTCTCCACATTCCTCATGAATGAATCGACATTGCTCCTTAACGTCACAGACCCAGACGAGTAAAAGGGTAAGCTCCAATAAGAGAGGTCAAAGAGAATCTACCAACTAGGCACACTTAATCGAGGCGCATTTCATCGTCAAGAGTCCCGTCGAAATCTACCCCGAACCATCCCACATTCCATCGGCT
The DNA here is from genome assembly GCF_016545825.1 of Eucalyptus grandis. Taxonomy (NCBI): domain Eukaryota; kingdom Viridiplantae; phylum Streptophyta; class Magnoliopsida; order Myrtales; family Myrtaceae; genus Eucalyptus; species Eucalyptus grandis. The sequence goes on along the minus strand of NC_052619.1, from coordinate 6,958,769 downwards.
CATGAACACAGACGCCTCACATTTCGACAGCAACCAAGAACATCCAAATTTGATCCGTTGATCCAGCAACAGAAGCACGAGAAAACCAAACCCAACGCCATAGACACAGAACAACACGGCAAGAGAAAAGAGAAAAGGGGAAAAAGAAAAAAAACCCAGTCCAGATCAAACAAAGAACAACAACTACCAACTGGGGAACGGGCGAGAGAAGCTCCACACACAGATCAAATTGGGCAAATGGACAAGAGTTCGAAACCACATTACACTGCGCATCAGAGGAGAACCCAGATCATGGGACGCGAGTACGAGGAGAACCCAGGAAAATGGTCACGTTTCTCGACCTCAATCTACGAGAAAGACGAGAGCTTGGTGTCCTGAGGGTGGCTCCAGCTTGGATGTGCGTTGGCCTGTGCTTGCGGTTCTTCTTCTGTTGGCGGTGGCGCTGTAGCTGTGTTTCGGTTACTCTTTTGCTCTCTTTTTCTCTTTTTGTTTTTTGTTTTCTTTTATACGTGAAGTGGCCCAGTTGGCATTTTCACGGCTTTTCTGCTGGGGCCTAACGGCGTCGACAGACGCTCCAAGTCACCCCCCGTTATCCTTTTTTTCTCTTTCTAGACAAAGCCTTTTTTTCTTTTCTTTTTTCATTTTTTAATCGGAAGTGAATTTTAGAATTAATATCACGAAAAACTCCAAATTGATACATATGTGATAATTTATCTTATGCTAAAAACCATAAAATTGCCAAGTTGGACTACATGTGGCAATAGATAAAAGTACCAATTTGGGATTTTACTTCATATTTGTTATACGTATACTAGTTTATGATTTTTCATGATATTAGTCTGATTTTACAGAAATTAACAGATAGTATATTTGTTATAAATGCAATAGTTTTGAGTTTTTTGTGTTTTGTCACAGATGTATTAATTTGTGATTTTTTGTGATATTAACTCAAAATTTTTATATGCCAGTAAATTGGATTCATGGTCCACCTTTTCTTTTATAATTTTGTTCTGGGTACCTAAGGAAATTGAGTTTTAGGTCCTAATTTTTCAGTTTGTTGTGATTTTGGTCCTTGGTTCTTGTCTATGTCGAATTTTGGTCCTTGCTTCAATCATTTAAGATGACTTTGGAATACCTTTTAAATTTGAGTCATATACCGTAGAGATATGGTTGACATTGTAAAGATGTGGTTGACACAAAATGCAAAAGAGGAGTGACCACCAAAGTTTAAACAAAATAAAAGTTTAAGATTTAAGAGTTTGATATTGCAAAACGGGTCAAGTTTCTAGAGATGTCACTTGCAATATCAATATTATCTTATGAAGCCAACCGTCAGGATTAGTGTTCAATCAACCTTGTAAATGACAGAATTACCATATCTTTTGTACGGAAGGTGAAAAAAAAAGAAAAAGAAAAAGGCAAGAACGTGATATAATATTATTTAAATAGAACCTTACTATGTCGAGCGAGTACATTTAAACCATTAACAATCTCACTGTCAATCAAATCTCAAGTGGAGTGGTTAGAATAGAAAACCTCGAAATCGATGGAAACGGCGTTTAGGAGCTGCCCCCACGAGGTGGGGCAAGGGGCCTCATGGAATACCAATTCAATGTCTTAACCAGAAAGGGATTAAAAGAGAAGATGTTTCCATCGAATTATTGCGATAGGACCCATCTTTGATTATTCCTTCTAACCCCTTTTGATAAAGCCATGACACCCATCTTAATTATTTAAATTAAGCCCCCAATTTCTTTACACCTAATTTTACGATTCATTTTTTAAATATTATTTTCTTTCCCCTTTTGAGCTTCCAAATGCACGAATCTGCCAGGTAGCTTTCTCAACAGTGGAGTTGTTCCTCCTTCTCTATTTGGTTCTTTCTACATAGGTATATGTTGATTGGATAATGTATTCATGTAACCATCTAGATAAGGTTGCTTCACGAATGGCATTGAGAGTTATCTCGCGGTTTCAAACGGGTATTAACTTGTTGATGCGATGCCTACGTGGCCTTGATATGACAGCCTTTTCATTGCAAAGCAAAAGCTTATATTTTTCTTTTGAAAAATCAAAAGATTAGTACACAAAAATAAAGAGGGAACCCCAACAAAAGAGGAGAAGGAACGGTTGTAGCTTGCTCGCAGCGGTGGCGGTGGCGGTGGCGGTGGCGGTGGCTATCACTGTCGTCGCCGCTGCCACCCCAGAATTGGTGTCAGAGGCTCGCAATTTAGAGCTACCTCATGAGCCGTGGCGCGACATCTTATGGTTATTTTAATTATCCACTAATTGGTAATTTTTTTTTTCAATTTTTAAATTTTCTTAACGAATTTCTTACAGGATTTGTCCTATTGTTTATTTTTTATTTTTTCCTGACGGCTCTTTTAAACGACAATTAAGGCTGGTCACAAGTAGAGGATTTCTTTTTAAAAAAATAGGCTATCCCAGATAAGGTTTAAAGGTGAGGATATTTTTTATAATTGGGAAGGTAGGATTCTGTGGATATTAGGGTAAAATGTTTTTAAAGCTTACGTGGGTTGTTTGAGTTACCCCTACATTTTTAATATAAGTCGAAACACCCACCTCTTTCTAGTTTCTAAAATTAGGGAAGAAGGTAGTCACTCCTCCTCGAATGCCATGAAGGCCTAAACATTCTCATCTAAGGCAAGACTTCTCATAATTTTGAGTTGTTATATTCTCTTTCCTCTTTGTTATGATATTCAGATACCATTTATCGTCTAGACTCACACAAATTGATAATTTAAATCATCAATTCGTGAACAGGAGAACCGTCTAACTCAAACAACTTATTTGAGTCACGGAATTAAGTCCAAGGGTTACAAATTATATTTTGTACAATAGATTTGATTCACACATGTCATTTGTCCAAGAAAAAGAGATGCACTTAAATTTTGTCGTAAAAATAGTGCAAAAAGTTTTAAACTTATTGCATGATAGTCAATTCAACTCTAAACTTAACAATTATGCCGATTTAATCTAAAAATTTTGATAATTTGCCAATTTAGTCATAAACCTTTTAATTATGTTGATGTAATCCTAAACATTTTAATCATTTATCAATTTAGTCTCAAACCTTTTTATAATTTGCTAATTAGTCATTTAGGTCAATTTTGATCAATAATCATTGATATGGCTGTCAATTCAGTACTAGCTATCTTAGATGGTATGGTTAATGTTGACGTGAATAATTTTTACAATTTTGTAACTTTCTAATTTTTTCTTTTTCTTTCTTTATTTTCCTTTCATTTTTCCTTTTATTTTTCTTTTTTCCCTTTGCTGATGAGGCTTTGTGATCACCGAGCCTTGTTGATAAAAATTGTGACCTCTTTATCGATTCCTAGTGATGAGGCATACGAGAGCGAGAGAGAGAGAGAGAGGGAAAAAGAGGAAAAATTAAAAAGAAGTGGTTTGGAGAGGATACGAGTGAGAGAGAGAGAGAGAGAGAGAGAGAGTACCTTGAGGAGTGTGAGAATTTTTTGGGGATGTGAAAAGAAGTGATGTGGAGAGGATACGAGAGAGAGTTTAGGGTCTTTGAAAATTTTAACATAAAAATTAAAATATGTTATATATAAATTTATATGTATTGATCCAGTTTGAGTGGCGGTTCTACACTTGAAAATGAGAACTAAATTGGTACTAAGTGATTTCAATAAATAGGAACCTAAAATCGGACTAGTCCTCTTAGGAATCGTCAGTTTGATCTAGTTTCTGATAATTCCCGATTCTTTTATACACTCCTACATTGACTGTGTCTCATAGGATTGCAGGCGCTAACTAGATTGTCACGTTAGTGCTTTATCACTAATTTCAGTCGAAAAGACTAAATTAATAAATTATTACAAGGCTTGGACTAATTTCATAAATAGTCAAAAGGTTTAAGACTAAATTAATACAATTAAAAGTTTATAATTAAATTGATGGCCGTAAAATAGGCATAAGGCTTTTTGAATAATTTATCTAGATTTTGTCATATTATTTACTTACCTTCACGATGTAGACCCTCTACAATAATATAAGGAGCAACTGCACCGTATGAGGTTACCCTAGGGTGTGTTGGGTAATGCACTCGGGAACACTTGTCTTTTTTTTTTTTCGTCTTTTTTTTGTTCCCAGGAACAAAATTAGAACAAAAACGCTTTTGGTAAGTTTTTTTATTCCCAAGAACAAATGTGTTATTGGAATAGAAATAATAAATAAATAAAAATTTACTTATTTATTCTTGAAAACAACTCAAGAAAGAAGCCTTTTCTTTTTCCTTTTTTTCCTTTTCTTTTCTTTTTCCTTTTCTCTTAATCTCTAGATTTCCCCTTAGCTCATCTCAAGCTGCCGCCCTTGGTGATAGCCCACCCAAGCGACCAGCCGGTGGTTGGGTGAGGTTGCTAGATCTGGAGATTTGGCGAGGCCGAGTCTTGCCCGACCATGGCAAGGCTTGACCTTGCCATGGCGAGGCCAAACTTGAGTCTTGCCCGGCCATGGCAAGGTTTGACCTCGTCTGACCATCGTGAGGTTGGCATCACTTGGGTGGGTGAGGCCAAAAAGGAAAAGAGAAAAAGAAAGATCTTGCAATGGTTGGTAAATATTTATAAAAAGTTGAGGTCAAAAGGCTAAAGTATCTATAATATACAAATCCCAATACCTTCTCTTTCAGTGCGCTGGCTGGCGGAGGCGTGGCCTCTCGCGAATCAAAGAAACAGAAAGAATTATGAGCTGCCTAATACGGTACAATTCGACCTAGACCAATTTATTAAGGTGATACTTTGTACATGTCTTTCTTTCTTGCTACGAGATCTTTTTTTCCCCGTCTTCACGTTGGACCACCTTGTTGTCAGATGAGCCGCGTCGGTCCAGCTCCAAAATTTCTCGAAGTTGACATCGAATTTCTTGTTCTTGCTGAAGATTCCAAAGTTAGAAATAGAACCAATCGATGTATTGAGCCACGATAGATGACACCCAATCCTTGCAGAATGCAGATACGAACGTGTACTTCAGCACGTCCTGAAGAAAATTGGAAGGAGATATGGCGGATGGATGCAAAGGTAGAGTGCATGATATGATCTCAACTTTTGCTCTTTGTGTATCTTTGTTCTCATGCTAGATTTCATTTATACATCATCACCCTTACAATTCCCATTCTATCATCACGTGTCGATTTGTTTTCTAAAGTGGGAATGCGGATGATCTTGGAGATGGACATAGTTTTCCTTAAGCAGCTAAATAAGTTTTTTTTTTAATGAGGTTTGGAGGATGCTTAATGAGCTTTGCGATTGTCGGCCCTTCACACCCATACCCATAGAGAATCAGAAAAGAAAAAAAATTAAGCTTTACTTCATTTATTGTGTATGCTTAAAAAGTATCCTAGATAACTCTTTAAAAAGACGCATTTTATTTATCTTACTTTCCCCGATCTAAATTGTTCCGTCTGTCATTACATAAATTTTTTTCATGAAAACGAAATGGAAAATAATAAATAGAATAAGTCTTGGCATATAAAATAATGAGGTAAACTAATTTTGGATTCCCTGTTACATGTGACATCCTTATTCACTTTTTCACGAACAATATGCTTCATCATTTAATTATGATTAGTCCTAGGATCGATGCATAAATCATCCAACTGTAGCTTATGAGCGAGTTTTGATGTTCTTTCCTTTGCCTTCTACTTTACCTTGTGAGATTAGGTAAGAGCAAATGGCCGGAGTTGGTGGGAGTCGAAGAACATGTTGCGGCCGCGACGGTTGATGCGGAAAACCCCAACGTGAAGACTGTGATTGTTCCGGGAGGATCTCTCGTCCCCGATGATTTTGTGTGCACAAGGGTTTGGATTTGGGTTAACAAAGCTGGATACGTCTTTCAAGTTCCTATTATTGGTTAGGGCGTTGGAAATGAGCCATCTCTATCCATATCAACGTCGGTGTTTTTTGTATTGTATTTCCCTGAAAACAAAGTGGTAGCTACGTGAATAAGCAAAGAAGGAAAATGGAAATACTGAGAGCAATGAAATAAATGAAGATCTTTCTCTCACTCCCGCACCCATAAAGATCGAAGACCACTCCAGGGTTCGGTCACGAAAAATATGAAGTGTCTTTTCGTAGTCGGTAGAATTCTGAATTTGTAGGTAAATTTCCAAGTACATTCGGTGAAAAAAGTATGACAAGTTAATTGTCAAGTGAGCGATTAGCAAGTTACCAATAGTATTAGGAATTTATCAACGTTTAAATTAATTAGTAAGTTACCAGCTCTTTTAAATTTTACAAGGGTTGTAAGTGTGGTTAGTGGAATTAACCTTAACCCCCATAAATTTAGTAAGTTAAGACTACTTTTAAATTTTACAAGCATAGTTAGTAAACTACCAACATTATAAAGAATTTATGGACATCCTAATAGATTAGTTTATTACCAACTTGTTTGAAATTTTACAAGTGTGCTTAGTAAAACAACAACTCTATAAGCAATTTATGGACGGTCCATCAAATTAGCTAGTTATCAACTTGTTTCAAATTACGAGTGTGGTTAGTGAGCTACAAATTGTATAAAGAATTTACCAACGCTTTAGCAAGGTACTGACATTATAATGAAATTGCAGACATCCCAATAAACTGGTTAAGTCACCGACATCTTTCAAATTTTGCAAGCGTATTTAGTAAAATACCAACACTTTATTGAACTTACCTATGTTTTTCCAATTTTAAGCCGTAGCACTGCAATGAATTTACCTATATGTCAATAAATTAACAAGTTAGCAATTTGTTTAAAAAATTTAACAGTGAGATTTAGTAATTTACCATGATAAATTTACCAATGTCCAAAAGAATTAGTGTGTTACGAACTACTAACAAACTTACAAGCGTAGTTAGTAATTAAAATACATAACAATGAAATTACTGAAGTTTAGTTGATTTTTAGATGGAAAGTTTTAATGTGTAAATAGTTATTTACTAGTGCATGTAACCAATGTAACTTTTGCAAGTGTTATAAATTAACCAACATATGTAACCAGTTTCTTATAAACTGTACCAATGTTTTGATAAGTACAAATATTATAACGAATTTACTATATTTATTTGATTATTAATGAACCGTTTTTCATTATGTAAATAATTATTTGTCAAATATGTACTTTAGAAAAATACAATATTGCAATAAATATATTATAAATTATAATTATACTTACATGAAAGAGACAATGTCATTTAAATATAACATATTATAATTGCAATAAAAAGCAATATAATTTGGAAATATGACGACGTTGGAACATTTTCTCTTGAAATTCAAACAATCTATTATTGTTAGATATGAAAAACTATCCCATGCGCACCATGTATATTCCAAGTTGATTAGACATACATAAAGATAAGGAAAATGGCACAAATAGTCCTTGAACTTTGATCCAATATGTAATGCAATCCCTGAATTTTTAATTGTTCAATATGATTCTTGAACTTTAATCCAATGTGTAATATAATTATTGAATTTTTAATTTGTTCAATGTGGTCCATGAAATTTTGGTACATGTTCAATATAATCCCTAAACTATATGAAAATAGGCAATGTTATCCTTGAACCTGAATTAATGGAAGGACAACTTTGAATATTTTTATATAGTTTATAAACTATTCAAAATATTAGGAATCACATTGAATAAATTAAGAATCTGGAGACAACATTGCACATTAAAATTCAAGGAACACATTGAACAAATTAAAAATTCAAGAATTATATTACACAATAGATCAAAGTTCATGGATCATTTGTTTCATTATCTCCATAAAGATGATGAATTAAATTCAAAGTTACATTGCGAAAGAAGTGCAAAGTTATTTTGTGAGTGGAGGGAATGGATGGTGTACGGGACTATCTCTCACGTGGCACTATTGAGTAGGAAAATTTAATTGTAATAGTATGTCACTTTAGATAATCATCTAGTGAAGTTCATATATAGACTTATGCACTCTTCATTATGAAATAAATAGAAATGTAGAAAAATTTCGCATTTTCTTTTTGCATTATTCTTATCTAAAGGCAAGATTTTGCATAAATTTAAGTTGTTATATTTCTTTCCTCTTTTTTGTAATATTCATATTGCTTGTTGTCTGCATTATTCCTTTAACAAGATGATAATCCAAGTCATCTGTCCATGAAGAGAGGGAAAATTACCAAAAAAGTCATAAATCTATTACCTTGATACTAATTCAGTCATAAAATTTTTAATTGGACCAATTTAGTCATAAACCTTTTTGCATTGGTACTAATTGAGTCTATTTGGCTAATTTAAGTTAGAAATTGCTGACATGGGCACCGGTCTTCCTACATGGTAAACTAGTAGGACTGGCCCAACTCTGTTGGTCTTGGTCCGATTCTTAGAGAGACTGGGTTGGTCCTTGATCCTAAAATTCTTGGGCTAGCACTGTGGAGGTTGGTCCTCAGTCTTGGGAGTTCAGGATTGGTCCAATCCGAACCAACCTTGATTATATATATACTATTTTATAATTTTTTTATATAGAGAAAATCTTAAAATAAACGACGTCAACAACATTAAACAGCTCTTTAGTGAGGAGTTCAAGTGATTTTACATTGTTCTTTAATAACTTGAATTTTTAATGTCTTTTACGGCATTAATAGTCATAAAATTGAGGACTAGTACTGTGCAGGTTGATTATAGGGTTAGAGGGTAAACTGGCCAAACTCAGACCATGCTTACCCCTATAAACCGGTGCTGACATTGATATTTTTATATAAATTATAATAATTTTTTTTCGAGTTTTTTTTGAATTTTTTTTGAATTTTTTTTGAATTTTTTTCTTTTTTCTTTTTTCCTTCTTTTATTTATTTATTTATTTTTCTTTCTTCCTTAATTCCTTTGCCAGCCTTCGTGATGGCCGGTGGAGGTTGCTGACTGCTAGGGAGGGTGAGGGCCAAGACGCCCTTGCTAGCCTTTGGCACTAGCCTTGGTTGGATGAGGACCTTCATCATCCAAGCGAGGTTGCCCTTGCTACACGATCTCATTGCCAAATTTGGCGAGGGGACTCTCCAGGTAAGGTTAGCCCTTGCCCTTGCCGACCATCATGGAGGTTGGTGGAGGAAGAAAGTAAAACCAGAAAGTGAAAAAAGAAAAGAAGGAAAGAAGGAAAAGAGAAAGAAAAAAAGAAAAAGGAAAAAATTAATAAAAAGTTAGAAAAAATTAATATTATATAAAAATGTCCACGTCAGTACCGATGTATTGCATAAAATGATTAGCATTCATGTTAGCATTTTCTGGCCTAAATTGACCGGACAAACTCAATTGATATCAATGTGAAAAGCTTTAAAGCTAAATTGATCTAATTGAGAGTTTTAAAACTGAATTGGTACTAATGTAATAGGTTATGAACTTTTTTGGTGCTTTTCCTATGAAGAGGAGAACCTTCTAAGTCAATCAACTTATGTAACTCATGGAATCAAGTCCAATCGTTACGAATTATATTTGGTACAACAAATGTGATTCTCATGCGTCATTTGGTCAAAAAGGAAGATACAATTAGATTTTGTCATATTATCTACTTGGATGTGGACCCGTTGCAGTAATCTAAGGAGCAGCTGCACCATATATACCTTAGAGGCTAAAACTTCTCTACTTTCAGTAGAATTTATGCAAAAATCCAAATCCTAATACCTTCTCACTCTGTGCACCAGCATGCGTAGGCACGACCTCTCTTGAGTCAATCTTGACCCCAAGGGTCAGACCTCCCCATATGGCACTGGACTGTCTAAAATGCATTGTGCCGATGTTGTGCAACCTTAAAATAGCATAACAAGTACGAAAGCCGCCAATGAGTTGTGATAAGAATTGGAAATATCATGCTAGCGATCGGGTGGGGCTGTCTTCACCATGAAGGGCGTGTATATTGGCAGATCATCCATGCATGCGGTAACTGAAAAACAGAAAGTGCAATAACGAGAAGATCTAAACATAGAAGGAAAGAAAGAGAGTCTACATAAGAACAATCCCATACCAAGAAAGTAATTTATACTTCGTTTTTACAACATAATATAACACGATACAAAACAATGGTAGATTAATATTTGACGGAGTGATTGCCTCTATCTGGAAATTTTTTTTCATTAAAATACATGACAATCACTAACGATGAATTGCAATTGTAAAGTGAACTCAATGGGCAACCACGTAAATTCACAATTTATAATTAAGTTTGAGAATATCCTCATCGGCAATTCTTTGTACATGTCCAACTTTCTTTCTTGCTTGCTTAGTAATTTCTCTCCATCAATTTTACCGTCTCGCGTTGGATGGATTGCCTTGTCGTTTGAGGAGCCACGTCGGCCCAGCTCTGACATTTCTTGAAGTTGGCATCAAAATTTATGTTCTTGCTAGAGATTCCAAAGGTCAGAAGTGGACCCCGAGAACCAATCGATGCCCCGAGCTGCTGTATATAACGCCCGATCCTTGCACAATGCAGATCATCATGGCGCAATAGCTAGAAGATCATGTACTTCAGTACGTTCCAAAGAAAATTCCAAGGAGATTCGGCGGATGGATGCAAAGGTAAAGTGCACGACATGATGCTATCTCCACCTTTCCTCTTTAGGTACTCGTTTATGAGGATAAAAGTATTGTCCTTCCCTTGCTAGAATTCATCTGGACACAGTTTCCTGTAAGTAGCTAAGTAGAGACATTTCCATATGGTTCTAGTTGAGACTCGCAAGGTGTCATGTCGGACTTCTGGTAATCGGTTCTCCACGCTCATGCTTCTTGGTTGTCGAAAAAGGAAAATTTAATCATTCTTTATGTATTCTGTATGCTTAATACATGTCTCGGATATGCAATTTGTTCTAAATTCTGAAGTACCTCATTATATACATACTTCACAGAGACCACCAAAAAAATGGTAAATATAATAAGTCTTGGTATGTGAACTAATGAGGTAAACTATTGTTTGATGTTTTACTATGAGTTACATTTTGATTTTTCCATGGGCAGTTTGCTACATCACTTAGCTATGTAAAATCCCGAGTTCAAGAAAATTGTCCAAAAAGTCATAAATCTATTGCATTTCTTTCAATTCAGTTTTAAACCTTTTAACTATGTCAATTGAATTCTCAATTTTTTTTTAAAGTTTTGTCAATTGGGTTAATTCAGCCAATTTTAATCGAAAATTGTTGAAGTGGATGCCAGCCATCCTATGTGCACGGTTGGCACTAATATGGATAAATTTTCATAGCAATATTAATGATTTTCGGATTTTTATTAATTTTCCCTGTTTCTTTTCTTTCTTTCTTTCTTCCCTTCTTCCCTTCTTTCTTTAGCTAATTGCTAGGTCTCGATGACCGGTCAAGGCGAGGGCTAGCAAGTTCTACCTTGCATTGTGACTGGGGGGTTGAACTTGCCTAGCCTTGCTAGGGGTGGGCAAGGCTAGCTCGCGGTCGCAAGGTTGACCTCATCGGTCCTCACCTAGTCGAAAGAAGGGGGAAAAATAGAAAGAGAACAAAAGATAACAATAAATAAAAATTGAAAAACGTTATTCTCATTATTATTAAAAATTATCCATGTCAATAGTAGCCATGCCATGTAGGACAGCTGGTATCCACGTTAGTAATTTCTGGCCAAAAATTGATCATATAGACTTAATTTGTAAGATATGAAAATGTTTTGGATTCAATGCACAAAATTAAAAGATTTATTACTCAGTTAGCAAAAGTGCAATATATGTAGAATTTTTTGGACAATTTTTCCTCCCAAGCGCCAAGCATAAATCACCTAACCTTACCAGATGAGCAAGTTTCTATTTTTGCTTCTCTTGTTTTCTTTTCTTTGCCTTCTACTTTAACCTTGTGAGATTTCTATCAAGCAGGTAAGAGCAAATGGCTGGAGCTGGTGGGAGTCGAAGGACATGTTGTGGCAGCGATAGTGGAGGCGGAGAATCCTAATGTGAAGGTTGTGATTATTCCGGAGGGGAATGCTGTCTTCCTTGATTTTGTGTGCACAAGGGTTTGGATCTGGATTGACAAAGCTGGATCCATCTTTCGAGTTCCTATTATTGGTTAGGGCCTGCAAATGAGCCATGGTTATCCATATCAACCTTGGTTGTTTGCTGTATCATATTTCACAGGAAATACAATTGTAATTACATGAAAAGCAAAGATGGGAAATGGAAATGCTATAATCTGTGATAATAGCACAAATGTGAATGAAGGATCTCTCTCTCTCTCTCTCTCTCTCTCTCTCTCTCTCTCTCATGTATCATTTGGGAAATTTTGATTTGTAACGATCGGGGACGTTTATAGGGTTTACTCAAGGACAAATCTAATAAGTTTTCCGTAGTCATTAAAGGTGTGTTTGGTAACGTTTATGTTAAAAAATTGTTCTAGGGAAAAGAAATAAAAAAAAAACTATTTCGAGGCCACAATGGCCCTTGCTTGCTTTGGGCAGTGTCACCCGCAGTTGCCCAGGAGTCAATGGGGGCTCGCCCAAGGCCTTCACGGCTGAGGGTGAGGTGACCACATCCAGTGAGGGTCGTCAATGACCCTTGCCGGCCTAAAGAAAGAAAAGGCAACATACAAATTAAAAAAAATCAATTTTTTTTTAAATAAAAATTTCCACGTAGGCCATTTGGCAAGAAGTGGCACTCAAGTGATTGATTTTTCTCTTATGTGGCATTCAAGTGAGCAAAAAAAATAAAAAATTGGCATTCAACCAAGCACCATAGGAAAGTTTTGACACTTCTATTCTTATGCCCTAGAAAATAAAACAAATATATTTACAAAACTAAGAACAATCTAGTTGTATGGAGGTACCATAATTCAAAACCTTTAAAAGATTTTCAGTCATCATTTCGCGAAAAAGGCAATTAAAATGTACAGGTGAAACTTCTTTATACATACCTATAAAAGAATTTTGTTCCAAAAAGGGAAAACATTGGTTGCTAGATTAAGCAACTTACATCAATTTGTTTAGAACACGAGGGAACAATTTGTGATCATGAATCAAGAAGCTTTTAAGATCAACATACACTTCTTCTCTGACTTCTTCAAGAAAATTCGCCTCACTTCTCTAGGCAAAGTCAAGAATTGCCTCACACGTTTAATTTCGTGCAATGATATATGTCAACATTCTGTCGTTATTCAAACTTGATAGATGAATTAACTTCAATTCTTCTAAAGATTGTGGTAGTTTGCCCTGAACCTCAGCCAGATTACCACAATACAATACATGAAGACTTCGTAGTTGATTTAAATCACTTAGATTAAGTAATACCACTTGCCCAAGGTCACAAAGCCATAGATCTCATAAATTCCAACCATTTTTAGTCCCTCGAATTGGTCTAACTTCTCCAAGCAAAGCCAAGAATTGCCTCCACATCTAAATTCGTGCAAGCATATATTCCAACCATTTGCAGTCTCTTTAAGCTTGATAGATTAGGCAATTTATGTAAAAATTCACATAAATAAATCCCCAATTCTTTTCAAAGATTTTGGTAGTTCACCTTCAATCTCATCTAGATTACAACAAAATTTTATTTGAAGAATTTTTAGTTTGTTTAAATTACTTAAATTAGGTGATATCCTCACTGTTCAAGCCAAAAGAATCTACAAATTTTGTGGGTTCTCCAAACAATCAAGGCTTGGAATCTTTGAAATTGCGGAGGGCCCAATCATAAGAGTTGATAGTTTCTTCAAATTCGATAGATCCATCCAACAAAGTGACTTGCAATTTAACAAAAGCAAAAATAATAAACTTGAGGGAAGCTTAGGGAGGCAATACAACCTAGAGCAGACAAGGTTAAGTGCCTTGAGTGGAGGAAGGAGACTAAGATTTGTTGGTAAGGTGGTCCCATAAGCAGATGATAGGTTAAGAGACTTCAATTTGCTTAGCTTCCCAATCTACCATTGCATCAAATCTTCCACATACTCATAAGATTTCACATCATAGGGAGATATTTTAAAGTGCAAATCCAATTCCTTTAAATTAATTAGGGTTGAGAGATTTGGAAATGTCTTCATGTACAATGTAGACAAATATAGACTGATAAAACTTTGAGGAAGTCTCAGTACTGCATATATTTCGGCACTCAATTTCAAGATTTTCAAGGATGGACTCTCGGAGAGGCCATAGCTGAATTCCACATGCACATATGGGTTATCCGTGACTTTTATTTCTTCGAGCTTCTCCATTATCCAAAGGGCATCATTGGGAATTTTGGTTATGGCATTCCCAGTCATCTTTACAACCTTCAAATTTTTCAAGTTTCCGATGGACTTAGGTAGTTCTTTAATTCTTGTGTTGGATATGTCTAACTCAACTAGTGATTTCCAATTCCCGATTAAATTCAGAAGGTTCTTCAACGTGGTGGGTAGTTCAAAAGTTTGTTTTCTAAGATGTGCAAGTTCTCCAGTAGTAGTGAAGATTCTTAAATTCTTCATTCCTTAACAACTAGGGATTTCCTCGATTTGAGTAGGATTAATAAGGAATTCTTCCAAAGCTTCCAGTCCACCAAACTCATCTTATAGCCTCCAAAGATTTCGGCAATACCTTACGTCCAAGGAAATTAAACATTTCAACTGACAAATCAACTTATCAATTTTGACTAATTTGCTACAGCCTCATAGGATCAAGCGTTTTAAATTAGCATGAGCAGAGAAGTTGGGAGTTCTCTCCGGACAACAACAATTGGTAAAATTTAGAACTTTCAAATTCTTTATCAGCTGTAAAAGAAAAATCATGCAAATATAACTTCTAGATCTTACAAGACAAAATAAAAAAAGAACTATTAAGTATATAACATACCTTCATGTGGCTCCACCCATTCCAATTATGGGTAATTTCACTCCGAGATAGATCAACAATAATTATATTTTTCACGGAGAAATTTGTTATATTAAATACTGGGGGATATTATGCAAAGAAAACCATTTTAATTGTGGAAGGAGATTTGAATTCTCTTGAAAAACATTAGTTGGAAGAACATTTGATGGCAATTCATGCCAAAGAAACCTCTCTTGTGAACGAAAATTTTTCATCGACCATCTACTTGGAGGAACCTTAGATAAAATAGTCTCATGAAGTCCTCATAGGTGAAATAATACTCCTGCTGATGCTAAACTTGAGACAAAGAGCTTCGACTTTTCATTTTTCTTGCCCAAAAAGGAAAAAAATTGCACGGGATATAAATTTATTCAAATTCACTATTTTAAGGGGTCGGGTTGAGTATTATTGTTCTTTTGATCTTGAAAGAGTAAAAATATTGATTGAGTAGGTCACAAAGCTCTAGGGAACACAAAAAGTAGTGGGCTTCTTCTTTTTCTTTTTCTTTTTTTTTTCAAAAGAAAATATCCATAACGAGCTGGAAATTGATTGCATTGTGGGTTTTACCTCCTAGCTTATCGGCAAATTCAATGCTTCCTTAAAATTCCACACCCTGTTTTGCTTCTCTATTTTCATGTTACTTTCTTGACGAACTATTTCTCTTCCAAGGTCTCGAAGTTGGTCGCACATTCATACTTTATTATCCTCTTAAATTATCCTCTTAAATCTTTATTGAAGGCATGTTCTGCAACACTTCCATGGCTTCTTACAGAAAAAGTTTAGATTCATTCCAGAACTAAACCACAATGTCTTTGTTATATCCAATGAAAATGCAAGCTATGTTGAGGAATATATGCTTTTGTCGAGCATCTAATGTATCATAACTTATTTCCAGCTTACTTTGAACTTCTGCAGGGGGAACATTTTCCAATTTATTCAATTTGACATCCCACTTTTCCTTTTTGGTGCCAAATAAAAATGAACCCATGACCTCAAGAGTTAGTGGAAGACCTCCAAGCAATATCTATTGCTGGGATTGGTTGAGATACTCATCTATAGAATAATCTCCTCTAAAGGCATGTTTACTAAAAAGTTGAAGAGATTGAACGGGATCCATTACATTTACCTCATAACTGCCATCCACTTCAGGAACGTTGAGAACATCTTTCTTTCTAGTTGTAAAAATAAGTTTGCTTCCTTTATCAAACCAACCACGCTTGCCCACAAGTGCATCCATATGATTCTTTTCATCCATATCATCAAGAACAAGGAGGACTCTTTTATTAGACAACCTATCTCTAATGATGTTAATCCCCTCATCAATGTTATTTATATCTATCCATGTCCTTTTAAGTATGATAGAGATGAGTTGATTTTGCAAGCATTCAATGCCCTCATGTTTGACATTTCACGCTTGATGGAAAGGAAGCAACGATCCTCAAAATTGTTTGAAAGTTGACTGTAGATGATTTTGGCAATAGTTGTCTTTCCAATGCCACCCATCTCATGGACTTCTATAATTTGGGTTTCACGTGTTTGAGCACCTATCAATTCCATGATTTTATCCACATGGTGGTTGACACTGACCATGTAGTCTAATATCACCGAATAAGCCTTTTTCAACTCATTGAAAACCTTATGGACAATTTTTTTTTATGAACTCACCTTCTTGCCTATTGTTTGTTGGCAGTAAAAAAAAAATGAATTAGACAATTGTGTTGAACCAAACTATGTTATGACAAGACCAAATTGAAAACTATAGACATAACCGTTATGTGTTCTTCAAGGATTTATTCTACTATAGATAAATTAACAGTTAATGAATTATTTGAACTAAAAACAATGTTGTTTGGAATGGAAAAAGGATGAAATTGGGATTGTGCCGATTTAGCATGATTTTTGCAGTATAAATTCAGTAGCTTTTAATTCAATTTCAACAAGATTAACACAAATCTAGAAAAAAAACCAATTGAAATGCATTGAATTAATGATACAATGAAATGCTAAAAGCAGTCACCTGTTTTGCTTGCTTTGCAGGTCCCATCCCGTAAGTACCCTAATTGCATTGAGAGCATTCTTCCACTCACGCATAGTCTCTTCGTCATATTGCTTATTCATTTCATGAGAAAGAAGAGCCTTTCCATAATCCCCAGTTTGGTGTCGAACCTCTGAAGGTGCCACATCACAAAAAATGGCCATGATCTTTTGTCCCTTAGTTTTCTAGCACTCGACCATCTAAACTACCTCCTTAAGATACCATACACTAGATGCATAACCTTTTGAAAGGATAGGTATGGAGATCTTTGACTAGTTAATTGCTTGGAGAAGTTCTAGGCCGAACTCTTCCCCAACGCGGAGCTCTTTGTCATTCCCATATGCATTGATTCTTGCATCTCTAAGACTAGTGTAAAGGAAGTCAGTAAAACCTGCTCGAGTATTTGATCCTCTGAAACTTAAGAATACCTCATAGTTATATCCTAATGAACTAGCCAACCATGACCGATCGTTGAGGTATGAGCACAATAAGCACCTCTTGCTATTCCATCATTTTCACAGATGCATCGTTTTTTGCCCTTCCCTCCATTGATCGCACTTGATCTTCTCTTCCAGGAAATATTGGATTGCATAGCGGCAAAAGCAGTGGCAGCCAGAGATTGAAATGAAGCCAGAATTACTCTGACAATAAAGAACGATAATAGAGGGTGAGATTCTTTTCTTCCCCAAGTCACTGGCCGGGCCTTGAAAAAGCAGAGTTGTATGGAGACGTGAAACAGATCCTATTGAGAAAAGAAGAAGAAGAAGTGGGCCATAACATTACTGAAGTGCAAGGATGCTTCCTTCGAACCACAGAAAAGCATAATTATATCCCTTAAGTAACGTGTGTCTCAGTCCCCACCCAATGAGTCACCTTAAGGATCGTTCCTTTTTCTATTCTCCCTTTTCTTTGGTGCAACAAGTGGAAGCTTATGAATGGCAATGTGGGGACATTTTGGAATGATGTGGATTTTGATTCAAGAAACCAAAGAAACTGTTAAGCTTTCTCATGTACTAGAAACAAATGTGCATGGGGAGCTAATGGCATATATATGTTCATGACTAGGGAAGAGAGACAATCCCAAGGAAAGTTAGACCATTTTAAGGGGCTGAGTTGAATACTATCATTCTTTTAAATTTCAAAAGAGCAAAATATTGGTTGAGTAGATCGCAGTAGCAGTGAAAAACAGAAAAAATTCCTGACACTTTTTGAAAGAAAATATCTATAATAATAATAAACAAACTTGGAATTTATTGCCGGGGAGGTTTAACCTCTTGGCTCATTAGCAAATCCAATGCTTCCTCGATATTCTACTATCTTGATGAGCCATTTCTCTTCTAAGGACTTTGAATTGGTCATGTATCCACATTTTATTATCAAGGACATCTGGAAATTGTGGTTTATTTCTATTTCTAGTATATCTGTGAACTTGTTTCTAGAAGAAGCCATGGAAGTTTTGCATAACATGTATTTGATAAAGATTTTTTTTTTTGGTCGGTATATTTGATAAAGATTAAAGAGGATAATAAAGTGTGGACGCATGACATTCTGATGAGCCTGCAATGGATTTCCAATTCATTATGGATGTGTTGGCTCCGACCAAAAAAAAAAAAAAATGATTTGTTGGTTAAGCTAAGATAATCTTAGGCCACTCTTGGCCCACTCGCACACACGTCTCTGTTAGTGTCAATTCGGCCCAAACCGAATGAAATTAATTGAGATTCACTATGTGCATATTTTGCCATGGAAGGTGCTAGACTCATTAACACTGATTTACTAGGCAATACGTCAGATTGTTATTGAATTTTTCCATATGGCACGTTGAGTAATGCTACATTTATTGAAGGACTACTTAAATTGGTATCCTAAAAGAGGTGACATCTTATGTGGGCTTGTAGCAAACAGACAGAAGAGAGGAAAATAAAAAGATTACGAATGATCTCCATTGCAACATCACTCCAGGCTGTCAAAGTTGACATGTGGTGCAGAAATTTTGTATCGGACCAACATGTCGGTTTGATAAGAATCAAACCACCCCTAAAAAATGTTGGTCGGGCCCAGGCCCGAATTAATTTCGAAACACAAAGCCCGGTGTATCAATTGGGCTGGGATGGGATCCCTACTTGGGCTCGATCTTCCTCAAAGCAATCCCATCAATCTCCTTTGGCAGTAGATGCTATCTAAGCCCCACTTCAAGTCCTCTAAACTTTACTTAATTAGGTAAATTAGTCATCAGATATACGGTAGAATTAATGTGATCCCGCGTTGCTCCTAACATGCGACACCTTTTGTGACACGCTAATGATTATTAGTCTCAAGATTAAATTATATTTGACCCTATTAAAAGGAAAAACCTGAGTTCATTTTTGTGACAAGGATCTCTACGAGGAAGATGAGTCATATGGAGATATTAGTCTCTTTGATTAAAAGGGTGTGTCTAGAGCCAATTAAGATGTGGGTTTGGTTTTGGGCAACAGAGAGTATGCCGAAAGCTCTGCAATGTAATCTTGCCCGCCAAGCTCGACCTTGTCCAAAATCAAAGCCACACTTTCGCAAGACAAAACAAATGAAGTGGTTGGTTGGTCTGACAGTCTTAAGATATTTTTTCCTTTGGTGCTTGGAAAAGTTCAGGCCATCTTTTCTACACTTATCGGCCTGAGGATGTTCAATTCTTAAACTTTAGTACTTTTCTTTTGGTTCAGAAAACTTTAGTACTTGTAGGACAAGAGAAAAAGGCTGGCAAATATTGGGGTTGGTGCATAGTAATCATGATTATCCAAATATTTTAAAATGGGTATGACCCTAGTGGTATATTCCATATGGGGTCGATATTGCTGGTCATCCTCACCCCCTTTTTTAACTAATAAGAAAAGAATAACCTCAATGTTTTACATCTATGCTAAGTGAGAAGGTCAAACCGGAAGAATTAGAATAGAAAATTAGCGGCTTTGCGTACAAATAGCTTGTATACACGGATCCAAAATCTGAAAAAGTACGAGCTAGAAAAGTGACGCTTGTCAAGCATAAGGAAATTAAGTGCTCAATCATTTGACATAATTGATGCGTGTAAAGAGGATCCTCTCCCTAATCTTTATATAGTGTTGCTTGTAGCAAATAATATTGCGTAACTCAAACCATCAAACCATGTAGGTTCAAAGTTTCGAGGAATGTCTATGGAAACTACGAAAGGGCACTATTACCCTCTCCTCTCTGGGCAAGGGCCTTTCAGTTCATGTTTAGACAAAGAGCTACTTAAGATATGGCCTGTCCCCTTACACGAGGGGAAAATGCTTGGCTCTGATTTGGGCATGAGTTATCTCATGTCGACATCATATGTGGAAATCTGAGGATCAAAATACATGTACGAGGCTCATGGACGAGGTGACCCGAACTCTCAGCATCGACATTCGACCGAGGTAGTCGCGAAGTCAAGATTCTTCAGCCAAATTATTGCGTACGAACGGAAAAATTAAAATTTGAAAAGCCGACAAGTGCACCTAGAGAAGAATGGTCAAATAAATGACAAAAAAAACGTGTTTTTTAGACCAAAAACAAACGCCGATGGGGAAAGCAGCCGCCACGTTTCGTGAGGAGCAAGATGTGGTGGTGCGCAAGGAAAATTACGTGTATGCTCGGGACTTTTCTTTGACAGCGATTAACAATCCATCAGTCAAACACAAGTGATGCAGAACGTTAAACGTTGGTGTGCTTGAGTGCGTGTTTATATATCCCTAAAAGCCTAGCAAAAATTCTCAAGAGCAACCCTAGGTTCCAAACTCGCAAGTGCATAATTAAACTATGGAGCGCCGTTCTCGCCCTCTATCTCTTTGCCATGTTAACACAAAATCCATCGTCATCAACCGTACACACATGCTCATCCATGCATTAGCTATAATCGTTCTCATACACTTTAGAGCTTCTTATTTCTTCACCGAAACTAGTTCCAGAAGCAAGCCCACTATTTTGGCTTGGGTTATGATATTCCTAGCCGAACTGATGTTATCCTTCTTTTGGCTCCTCAACCAAGCCCACCGATGGCGACCCGTGACGCGGACTGCCTTCCCTGAGAGACTGCCGGAAGACGGCAAACTTCCGCCGATAGATGTGTTTGTGTGCACGGCGGACCCTGATAAAGAGCCGACCGTGGATGTGATGAGCACGGTGATATCAGCAATGGCGCTTGACTATCCACCGGAGAAGATCCACGTGTATCTCTCGGACGACGGGGGGTCGCCGCTCACCTTGTATGGGATGAGGGAGGCATATGATTTTGCGAGGCGGTGGTTGCCGTTTTGTAAGAGGTTTGGGATAAAGACGAGGTGTCCAAAGGCTTATTTCAGGGATGACGGTGATGATGAAGAGGATGACGATGGGGTTGATGGGAGATCTAGTGACGAGTATGACTCGGAGAAGCGGAAAGTCAAGGTTGGTGTTCTATAATTTCAACAAGGCAATGGATCAAATAATGATAATACCATTGCCATTTTGGACTATCTCTTGTTTTCCCGTAGAAGCAAAACAAATTCTGCATGAATCGTGGCATAATTTGTTTCTGGTGCACCAAAATTTAATTTGTCCTAATGTTAAGCGCAATGGACTCCTATGGAGATCTGCATGTTGTTTAATCTACTGCAACTCTTTTATGGAGACCGATTGAATGAAATATCCTATCGAACCACCATCTATGCTCTCTTATCATTAATTTTTTTCTGCAGGAGAAGTATGAGTTATTCAAGGCACGAATAAATCGATACAGAGCTAGCTGCCACGGAGACTCATGTCTTAATGGTCGGGATCATCCATCTACAGTTGAGGTACTCATGAATGATAGTTTTCCTTTTCCTATTAGAACTTCTATCCAATACATGTAATGAAATTGATATGTTACGTACAAATTCATTTTGCAGATGATCCGAGGAAGTTCCGCTGATGAAGTTGTGCAAGCAGACAAACAAAACATGCCTCTGCTCGTATATGTCGCGAGAGAAAAAAGACCTTCTCACCATCATCACTTTAAAGCTGGAGCTCTAAATGTTCTTGTATGCCACAAAATCGAACTCAACATCCTCTTTCTTTACAAAGTTATCAAAGATATCTTATTTTGTAATGATTCATTAATCGATGATTTGGATATTGCCCTTTCCTTCCACAGCTTCGAGTCTCTGGAGTGATGAGCAATTCGCCTTATTTTCTGGTATTGGACTGCGACATGTACTGCAATGATCCTTCTTCGGCAAGGCAGGCCATGTGCTTCCACTTGGATCCAGAAATATCTCCTTCGCTATCATTTGTCCAATTTCCTCAAAGATTCCATAACATCAGTGAGAACGACATCTATGATGGCAAGATGCGATCGTACTTTTGGGTGAGGAAAATAATGAAAGACTGTACATTTTTCGGTCATGCGTATACAAATTTCCTATGATAGCTAACTAATATGAATTTCACCTTTATTTTAGACATCATTGTGCGGAATGGATGGACTGAAGGGGCCTGTATTATCTGGTACCGGCTTTTATATCAAGAGAGAGTCATTGAATGGTAAATCCATACATGAAGGTAAGTAAATAGATGGATAAAGTTAGTTACTAAGAATTGTAAAACAAAGAATTCTCTTTCATTAATCTTTAAAGTAAAAACTAGCTTCCTAAATTACTGCAACTATGACATTTAATGTATCTCCTGCTGATTCGATAGGGACCGATGTCATGGACTTAATGAAGCTCTTTGGCAATTCAAAAGAATTCATTAAGTATCTGCAGCAGAATGACCAGCCGAGCAGGAACATTATCCTTGGCGACTCTGCAGCTTTCTGGAGAGAAGCCCAGTTCTTAGCTTCTTGTGGATATGAAAGTGGCACCAAATGGGGTCAAGAGGCGAGTATAATTAGTAACATTTTGGTTTGCCGTAGGTAATTTTTCAACTTTTTTTATTTTACCGTTCATTTATCCGATATTCAGGTGGGCTTCCTGTACCAATCTGTGGCGGAAGACTACTTCACAGGCTTTACCTTGCACTGCAAAGGATGGACATCGGTGTATTATAGCCCGTTGAGGCCACAGTTCATGGGAACATCGACGACAAATTTGAATGACCTGTTGATTCAAGGCACGAGATGGAGTTCGGGGCTCGCTGAAGTCGGCTTCTCTGGATTCTGTCCTCTGATTTATGGCTCACTGAGGATGCCAATTTTGCAAAGCATGTGCTATGCTGAACTTGCATTTTTCCCACTCTTTTGCTTGCCCATTTGCATCTTTGCCACTATTCCTCAGATCTGTCTATGGAATGGCATCGCCATATATCCAAAGGTAAGTTGACACTCTTATTCTCTAGATTAGTACATCGTCAAAAGTCACTATAGCCTTATTCCTATGTAGAATTGCTCATGACGTAATTGACCTTTGAGCACTTGAATTTGTTGTGTGGTAGGTTTAGTTGTGTTCGATTGACTTGGCTGATTAGATGCTGATTAACATCAACTGTTTTTCTATCCGTCAGGTTTCAAGTACATATTCCATGGTATTTTCCCTGGTGTTTGTTTCATCACTCTGCAAGCACCTGTACGAAGTCGTTGCCAGCGGTCACTCGGCTCGAGCGTTCATAAACGAGCAACGGATGTGGATGATCAGGTCGGTGACTAGTCACGTGTATGGAACAATGGACGCAACCCTGAAGCAACTTGGCATGAGAAAAGCTAGCTTCTCGCCGACGAATAAGGCTGCCGATGACCAGCAATCGAAGAGATACGAGATGGGCGTATTTGATTTCCAGACATCCACGATGTTTTTGGCTCCGATGGTGACCGCAGTGATATTGAACGTGGCTTGCTTTGTTGGAGGAATCACCAGGGCGCTTCTCTTAGGATGTTGGGACCAATTGCTTATGCAAATGGTTCTGGTTCTTTTCGTCCTAGTAATGAGTTACCCTGTGACCGAAGGGATGGTACTAAGGACGGACAAAGGACGCATTCCGCCATCGGTCTCTTTAGTATCGGCTACACTTTGCTTGGCATTATTGAGTCTAGGCTCGGCTTTCTTGGGTACTGAGTGATTGGAGTTGACGATCCTTGTCGGATGGATGAGACCTGGGTTAGGTTAGATTTGTATCACTACCTCTTAAATATAAAGCTAGAGAATTGTCTGGTTTATTCTCTCAAACCTTTGCCACAAGAAGTCATGGGAGGCATTCTATCTTAAAGCTGCGATCAATTTACTGTCGTTTTTCTCTCATTTTTAGGATGATAAGTGTTTCAGGAAGACAAAAGTGGCTCATATAGATGAAACGTGAATCAAATGACACCACGAATAACGAGAGACTGCTAAGATTGTACAAGTGAAATGGGAAACGACTTACAAGTGGCATTTTGGTGGTCTAACAATCATCAATACTAAGCGTGCCTAGTCAAGAGTGTTATTAATAATGTTAAGCGTATACGATGTAAAATTACATCTCAAGTCTAAGCTTGTGTATGAGAGCAGACCCGATTAAAAGGATGTAGACCAGGCCGGGAAAATCGGACGAGGCGTTTGAGAAATTCTTAATTGGACTTCGATTTGGTAGCGCCCCAGGTTGCAAATTACAATGTCTTTCTGCTGGATATACAAATCCAAGATTCGGTCAACAAGATTATCCGGGGCGGGGGTTTGATATTTTCTTGGAGATCCCTTGTGGACACCTTTTGGTATTGCCGCATGTTACTAGATGGTAGGAGATCCCTTCTTGAGCCGCGCAACGAAAACGCCAAAAAAAGAAAGAAAGAAAGAAAAGGAAGGACACTTCCCAAAGTCGCGCAAGAGAGGGAGCTCCCCGAAGGAAGCCGCAAAGGGACAAAAGAAGGGGTCAACAGATCGAATATGTACATGAATTAATATTGCAAGGTCCGTTAAAATATTATATGCTTAGGAAACATTCGGTAACATGTTAATTCTTGGTTATTTTTATTCTTCTATTTCCTGAAACAAAAATATAATAAAAATATATTTGGTAACTGATGGATTTTTTCTTGATGGGCCTAAGTTGGCCCGTTTGCCCATTTTGGGCCCAAAGGCCCGGCCCGTGAGTTGAGGGCCCATGGATGAAGTTATTAAAGATAAGGGAAAATCTTGGAGGCGGTTAACATTGGGGTGAAGTTACGTATTTTGAGAATGAGAGATTACGTTCTCTCTGTAAGTTACGTCTTCCAACACCGTTTTCTCCCGAAGAACAGAAAATGATTATCCTCTGAAAAACAGTGTGGATTCTTCCTCGTGTCGCAACATCAATGTTTAGTCTGTGGAAACAGGGTACGTTCGATTATGTGATGTACCTCGGATCGATGATTCATGATTTTCATGGGCTTGCTTCCTCTACATTGTTTCTCTTTTGGGTTCGATTTTGTGTCAAATCACCTGTTTTTGGGGATCCCGTTTCCCGAATTTTCCCATCATTGGTATCAGAGCGTCTCGATCATGTTTCCCGATTACTATTTATGTTTATAAACAAGTTATGTTTGATCATTTTTTCGTTAAACATCACTGTTGATCGATTAAAGGACGGAAAAAATCCCGACACCGTATTGTTCCCCCCTAGTTTTTGGTTTTTCCGTAGATTGATATGCATTTCTAATTGCTTAGGGTTGAAGTGCTCATCGATACGAGAATTTCGAGTGGTGGCTTGCCACCGGATGCCACCGGACGCACCGCCATGCGCGACCGAAGAGTTTGGCTTTGTTGGCTTATGCAACGCACACGCCGAGGTGGTTCCCAGGCGCGTGCGGCAATGCGCGTGCAAGGCACGCGCCGGCGGACGTCATTGTGACGTCGGCCGGCGGTTGCCCACGCACGTGCAAGGCACATGCCGGTCGGTTCGTCCGATCGGCCCATTCGACCCAACCAGCCTCACCGGTCTGACCGGATCGACCCGACCCGACCCGTTCGAACCGGCGGACCCATTGACCCGGACCCGTTGACTCGACTCGGTCATCCGTTGACCGTTGACTTAAAAGAAAAAGAAAAAGAAAAAGAATGTATTTTTTTTTTCAATTATGTCTATGTGGATTATATGTAATCCCTTTTTGTTCTACATTTGTTGCGGGAACAATGCCTCTCCTTAAGTTGTGCACACCTATTCGCGTAATTACCGATGAACAAAAGGAAAGGCTTTCGAGGTTGATAGTTGAGTTGACTGTTTATCGATGGGAGAGCGGCGACATAATTGATCATGTTCTTAAAGTCAACGAGAAAATACAAAAGGTCATATGAAATGGTTGTCCCATACCACAATTTGAGATGGTGCGATTTTTCATGAATACTCTTCCACCAGAATGGCAAGGAGTGTTGAATTGCTTATGGGAAGTCAACAAAGCTACTTTGTATAAGAGTCTTGTGATGGCTTTTATAGATGATTATTACCGGATTGTTACAAAAGAAAAGATCAAGAAATTAAACAAAAAAAGGATCTTTCCCAGTTCATATATTGACTTGGGTTTAGATGTTTCGAGTTGTCTTTCTTTTAGTAGGCTTTATGGACATATCATGTGAATATTTTTCTATCTCGTTGATGTCAGTGTAACAACTCATGTGTTTAGTTACATAATATGGAGATTTTCTTTCTTAAATCACTTAGATTAAGTAATACCACCTGCCCAAGGTCACAAACTACCCTAAAAGTGATTTAAATCAACTACGAAGTCTTCATGTATTGTATTGTGGTAATCTGGCTGAGGTTCAGGGCAAACTACCATAATCTTTAGAAGAATTGAAGTTAATTCATGTGAATCTTTACAGACTTTTCTTCATCTGTCAAGTTTGAATAACGACAGAATGTTGACATATATCATTGCACGAAATTAAACATGTGGGGGCAATTCTTGACTTTGCCTAGAGAAGTGAGGCGAATTTTCCCGAAGAAGTAAGAGAAGAAGTGTATGTTGATCTCAAAAGCTTCTTGATTCACGATCACAAATTGTTCCCTCATGTTCTAAACAAATTGATGTAAGTTGCTTAATTTGGCAACCAATGTCTTCCCTTTTTGGAACAAAATTCTTTTATAGGTATGTATAGAGAAGTTTCACCTATACATTTTAATTGCCTTTTTCGCGAAATGATGCCTGAAAATCTTTTAAAGGTTTTGAATTATGGTACCTCCATACAACTAGATTGTTCTTAGTTTTGTAAATATATTTGTTTTATTTTCTAGGGCATAATAATAGTAGAAGTGTCAAAACTTTCCTACTATGCTCAAATGCCAAAACTTTTTTTTTTTTTTTTTTTGCTCACTTGAATGCCACATCGAAGAAAAATCAATCACTTGAGTTCACTTCCGGCCAAATGGCCTACGTGGAAATTTTTATTTAAAAAAATGAATTTTATTTTATTTTTATTTGTATTTTGCCTTTTCGGGGCACAATATTGGTGCACAAGTGTCAAAAGTCACTAGTTATTTGGGGCACCCTCTTCTTCTTACTTTGTCTCTTTGCCTTAACATATTTAATCGGTGTGGCTATGTCCACATTCTATGTTTCATGTATGAAACTCCCGTTGCACATGGAGAAGAGAAGATAGTTATAAAAAAAAAGTCATAAACCTATCGTATGAATATCAATTCAGTTTTAAATTTTTCAAATTTAGTTAATTGAATCCTAAACTTCCTGACAATTTATCAAGTAGTCCTTCTGGTCAATTTTAATTAAAAGTTAAGGACTTGAATGTCAACTATCTTGACAAATTCTACTTTTTTAAAATAATTTTTCTATGTTTTTTTTTCATTTTCCCTTTCTTTCTCCTTTTTTATCTTCCTTTTTTTTACTAAGGGTTGACGAGGGCTGTCGATCAACTCTCACCGGCAACGCGTGAAATATAGAATGGAGAGGGAAATAAGAAAAAAAAAATAAGATTTAAAAAAAAAATAAAATAAAAATTGTCCACATCTAGGGCTAGTGAGGGCATACTAGCCCTTGCCTATGGCCGACTTTTTAATAAACAAATAAAAATTGTTCATGTCAAGGGCTGATGAGGGCATCCTAACCCTTACCTATGGTAGAGAACCTCGGATGGCCATCGTTGAGGCCGTTAAGCGGAGTGAAATAAGAAAAAAAGAAAAAAAAATAAGACTTTTTTTCTTAAAAATACAAATTATTCACGTCAACACTGGTCATACTATATAGGACAAGTGTCCATGTAAGCAACATCCATCCATTATTGTTAAGAGGGATTACATGAGTTAGTTATTGAAAGATTTATGACAAAAATGGTCAAATCTAAAAAGTTTATAATTGAATTAACATTTGAACAATAAGTGTATATATATTTGGATCATTTTCCTTGCTATTGGCTTGTTACTTAATGGCTTAAATTTTAAAGAGAAATGGTTTGCATATGTAATTTTCTTTATTTTCTTTTGATGGTAATCAGTTTTCAACTTTTGGTAGTGGGAACGCTCTCTGTCTTCTGCTCAGTCAAAATGTGGAACAATGAGGACGCAACATGGCCCCATCTCAACTCACGCTAGTCACTGAGAAACAAATGTCTAGGATATAGAATTATCATAAAATAGCGTATCATATCGAACAAGACAGCAACATAGTTTCTTGCGGTTCGGTGAACTTCACTGTCAGCAGAGGAGATAAGCCCACACAAATGGACAAGAAAAATGTTATATAATTAGTACAAAATAATCGGTCAAAAAATTCAACACGACTCGTGTGGATAATGAATCAAATTGAAAATTTGTGGGGGACCAGGTTGAAATCTCTACAGATTGGTGCTGCTTTTTGCTCAAGCCATCCGGTCAAGCTCGCTTCCCTAGGACTTAATCTAAAAATCTATGGTGTTAGAGTTCTCTAGACCTGAAGAGCTTAGAGTAGTGACAAATTAGGAGTTGAGATGATTATTTTTGGAGAATTTTTTTATATTTTCCAAAAAAAATTAAGTTATTGCAAAAAGAATCGACAAAATATTTAGAGATACATTACTTGATTCTCACGCAATACATGATGCAAATGTAGTAACATGTACCATATATATATTTCTTTTGGGGGTGGTTGTGGCGGAGGGGGAGAGAATGGAGAAATTGAAACAGGTGCCATGATTGAAACCTTAAAGTCGTGATCTCGATATGATGAAGACATCACCGGCGGCAAGTAAAGGGTTCGCAGCCCTCTCCCGAAAAGGAAAAAGAAGGAAGAAGAAAAAGTGAAAGAGGAAAAATAAACAAAGAGAAAAGAAAAAAAGAAAAATAAAATAAAATATTATTAAAAAATTTTACATTAGCATTGCTTGATGTCCATGTTAGTGCCAACCAACATCCACATCAATATCGACTAGCCAAAATTTTATTTAGGGGGCGAGATTGGAGAAATCAAAAGAGTGCCATGATTGGAACATTATAGTGTATTTGGTAACGTTTTTTTTTCAAAAACAATTTATGATTAGAACTTTTTTTATTTATTTTGATCCCGAAAACAATTTCTAAACATTTTAAATCGTTTGGTAATTGGTCCAAAATTTCAATTCTTGGAATAGAATTGTGTTTGGCACCGTACTCAAAATTTCTACTTCAAATCATTTTTTTTTAAATTTTTAAATAATTTAATTACTTTTTCCTTTATTTCTTTTTTTCTTATTTTCTTTTTTTTTCCTTTCTTTCTCCTCTTCTTCCACTTCAAGGTTACCGGTCACCGACCTTGGGATGATCGGCGATTGGCCAAACGAGGGCCAACAACCTCACCAAAGCGTTGCCGGCTCTCGCGAGGCCGTGCCTCGTCAACCGAGACTCGCCAGGTTCGGGCGAGCCTTGTTGATGGCCAGGGGAGGCTCGAGTGAGGCCTACCTAGCCATCGGTGACGCTCGGCCTTGCTAGTGGCTGGGCGAGCTCGCCAGACCTCGTCGGACCAATTGCTGACAATTAGCGACTAGTGGCTGACAACGGCAATGGTGGTGGCGAGAGCGGCGGGAGCGACTGCAGTTGAAGAAGAAGAGAGAGGGAAGAAGAACAAGAAGAAAGAAGAGAAAATAGAAAAAAATAAGTTGGCTTGATTTTGGGATTGTCCCCAGGAACAAAGAATTAATTTCTTTTTACTTCTCGATTCTACTCCAAATCTATTCCTAAGAAAAAAAATTTACCAAACGGATTTTTGTTCCAAATTTATTCCCGGAAACAAAAGAATAGAAATTTTCACTGTTTGGTAAGTTACCAAATAGATCCTTAAATTCACACTCTTGATATGATGTAGACATTGTTGGCAGCTAGCAAGGGCTTTGTGACCCTTGCCAAAAAAGGAAAAAGAAGGGAGAAGAGAAAGTGAAAGAGAAAAAGGAAAAAAAAAGTAAATAAAATAAAATATTACTAAAAATTATGCATGTTAGAGTCATCAGGCATTCACGATTGTGCCAGCCGACGTTCATGTTTGCACCAACTGGTCAAAATTTGCTTGAGAGATTGAATTGACATAATTACAAAATATTTATGATTGAATTAGCAAAAAAAGAAGAAATTAGGACTAAATTAAAAAAAATTACTATAACTTTATAACTTTTTTTGTAATTTTCCCCACCTAACTCTGTCAAACCTACTAATATAGACTAATTCATTCAATATAAATACTCATAGGTTGATATATAAATATGGGGGTACGTATAACCCTATGTGCTAGAATCTTGGAAAACTTCCTATTCATATTCAGAAGAATAGGAGAATAGCAAGAACCGATCCTGTCATATGGAGCATAGCTCAGGCCCTCTCAATCTCTGTCATGTCCTCACAAAATCAATCATCATCAACCGCACCCACATGCTCATTCACGCCACAGCTCTATCCGCTCTCATATACTATAGAGCTTCGTTTTTCTTCAGTGAAAGTAAATCGAGAGACAGAGCCACAACTTTGGCATCTCTCACCATGTTCCTTGCCGAGCTAGGGCTATCTTTCCTGTGGCTGCTCAGCCAAGCCTTCCGGTGGCGGCCCGTGAGACGGACTGCCTACCCCGAGCGGCTGCCGGAGGACAAGGAACTTCCACCCATCGATGTGTTTGTGTGCACGGCGGACCCAGATAAGGAGCCAACTGATGACGTGATGAACACGGTGGTGTCGGCAATGGCGCTTGACTATCCCCCGGAGAAGCTCCATGTGTACCTCTCGGACGACGGCGGCTCCACACTGACCTTGCATGGGACGAGGGAGGCCTACGATTTCGCAAGATGGTGGCTGCCCTTCTGCAAGAGGTATGGGATAAAGACGAGGTGTCCGAAGGCATTTTTTAAGGAGGAAGAGGATGGTGAGGGGATTGGCATGAGTTCTGAGAATGAGTTTGGCTCTGAGAAGAAGAAAGTCAAGGTACGCTTTACCTTTCGGTGATCATATCCTTTTGTCCATACGCCTGCACTTCCATTTTGTCTATAAGATAATGTCCTGCTATATTTAAATATTAAACACGCCCCGTTTGATGGCTTAAAAGGGTCATTTTACTATGCATTGAGTTGTCTCACTTAAGTGCCTTTGTCCTGATATAAGTCTTCATGTTAATAAAAACTTAAAGTTTTGAGAGAAGTGATTGCTTATTCAATTTCATGTCGAAGAATGGTGCAACGTGATCGGCGCGACTATTTACTCCCGACGATTTGAACTCTCAAAGTGTGATGCCTTCTATATTTTAAAGATTAGCAGCACCCACATCAATCATACTTTGTTTTACAGATTTAGATTAGAGCTTACTATAGTTTACGATGGAGGAATGCAATAGAAGGGATGGGCATGAAGAAGTAAGAACTGTGCCCTGCAGACTTGTTAAATATTAGATCTAACTATTTCTCTTCTTTCAGGAGAAATATGAGTTGTTCAAAGAACGAGTAAATGAGTACCGAAAGAGGCACAGAGGTGACTCGAGCCACACTGGCCGAGACCATCCGCCTACCATCGAGGTAATTCTAAATTTAAAATGGGAATTTGCAATTTCTACAAATTTAATTAAGTGAGCTAAGAGTAACATGCGTCTCAATGTGTATGACAAAAATCAACGGATGCGACAGGTGGTCCGAGGGAATGTCCCTGATGAAGTTATGCAAGCACACCAAGACCCCATGCCTAAGCTTATATACGTCTCAAGAGAAAAGAGACCTTCTCATCACCATCACTTCAAAGCTGGAGCTCTCAACGTTCTTGTACGCCATTTTAATTTTCAAATCGGAAACAAACATATCTATATTCTTCTATCTATGTACAGCCGATAATAATTCGCCGTTGCTCGTCCGTGCAGCTCCGGGTATCAGGAGTGATGAGCAACTCGCCTTACATTTTAGTGTTGGATTGCGACATGTACTGCAACGACCCTTCTTCGGCTCGGCAGGCGATGTGTTTTCATTTGGATCCGAGATTATCTCCATCGTTAATGCTGGTTCAATTTCCTCAAATGTTTCATAATATTAGTGAGAACGACATCTACGATAGCAAGATCAGACCGTACTTTTGGGTAAACAAAAAGAATCATATGAAGTTTTTTAGAGTGCAACTTTTCTTTTGTTAGCTAATGATTTTTGCTCTGTTTCAGACATATTTGTATGGAATGGATGGATTGAAGGGACCTATTTTATCTGGGACTTGCTTTTACATCAAGAGAGAGTCCTTGTATCGTAAACCCGTGCAAGAAGGCAAGTAGATCGATCCTTATGACTTGTTTTTTTCAAGAAAGTAGGGTAGAAAAAGTAAATGCAGTAATGAATTAATTAGCTCGTTTCCTGTCGATCTAACAGGTTATGATCTCATGGATTTAAAGAAACTCTTTGGCCATTCGAATGAATTCATCAAATACCTTGGGCAAAAGGAGAAGCCAAGCAAGAACACCATTGCTGGCGACTCTGCAGCATTGATGAAAGAAACCCAACTGTTAACTTCTTGTGGCTATGAATATGGCACAAAATGGGGTCAAGAGGCATGTACAATTAAAAGAAACATTAAAATTAGTCCTTGTTATTTGCTATAGATGACTCCATTTCTTTTTTTATTTTATTTTATTTGAGTTTTGTTGGCATGATCTCAGGTGGGCTTCAAGTACTATTCTGTGGTAGAAGACTACTTCACCAGTTTTACCTTACACTGCAGAGGCTGGACTTCAGTGTTTTATTCCCCATCAAAGCCGCAATTCTTAGGGACCGCAACAACGAATTTCAATGACATGTTAATTCAAGGCATGAGATGGTATTCTGGGTTGTCACAAGTTGGTATCTCGAGATTTTGTCCTCTGATCTATGGCTCGTTGAGGATGCCCATTCTTCAGAGCATGTGCTATGCTGAACTTTCACTTTTTCCCTTATATTGCTTGCCAATTTGCTGCTTTGCAACTATTCCTCAGATCTGTCTAGTGAATGGCATCTCTATATACCCTGAGGTAAGTTGACTCCTAGCTCTAGAACATAACATTCTCATTGCCTTCAGCGTATAAATTACGCTTCAATTTTGTTGCTCAATTTATTTGTTTGAAAGAGTTAATCAATGATTTCTTCATTGTCAGGTTTCAAGTTCATATATCATGCTATTTGCCTTCATCTTCCTATCATCCCTTTGTAAGCATCTCTATGAAGTCGTCGCAAGTGGCCATTCAGTCCAAATATTCTTGAATGAACAACGAATCTGGATGATCAAGTCAACGACGTGTTATGTATACGGAACCATAGACGCGATTATGACACAAATCGGCATGAGAACAGCTAGCTTCTTGCCTACAAATAAGGTCGACGATAATGAGCAATCGAAGAGATACGAGATGGGGATATTTGATTTTCAAACGTCAATAATGTTTCTGGCTCCGATGGTGACTCTAGTGATATTGAACATGGCTTCCTTCTTCGGAGGAGTCGCTAGAGTTCTTACTTTGGGAGGCTTCGACAAACTGTTCATGCAGAGTGCACTATCATTTTTCGTCTTAGTGATGAGTTACCCCGTGATTGAAGCAATGGTATTGAGGACAGACAAAGGACGCATTCCACGATCAGTCACCATACTGTCTGCTTTTCTTTCCTTGGTATTGTTGTTGCTAGGTTCAAGTTTTCTCACGTAGCAATGAACGTTATGCATAAGAAGTCATGAGTCATCGCAGACCAAGTCCTCAATTATCATAATTGTTGTACGTTCTGTAGAAAATATTCAGACGTGACGCTGGATCATGGAGGACTACAATTGTGTAAGCTTTAAATTGACTTATGAGACAATTGAGACAAGATTAGTTGTTCAACGAATTGATTTACGATTGCTGGGCTTGTAGCTCAAATGATAGAATAGCACAGCGGAGTCCTCGTGTTGATTGTTGATGCAACATGTGAACTCTGCAATGTTGCGTCGGAGGAGTCAAGGGGATGTCTTTGCCTTGCGTAGGCCTCGTCAAGGCCGAAGCTCAAAGTTGAATGTGCTAGTTGACAACAAAGCGGCAAAGCGTTCCATGCTTAATCGTTCCAAATGGCATGGATTACTTTTGACTATATGACTAAGGGAGGAGGAAATAGTTTAGTTTGTTATCTCTTAGAACAATGTGGAAGCGCAAACAAACGATGCAATTCGAGTAAGAAATAAATTATAAAATGAAATGCAACCATAAGGGATTTACATACTTCAGTGATGTGCCTACTCCACAGCAGAGATCGACAAGATGATTCTACTGTAATCAATAAAGAGAAGAGTACAATTGTTTGAAACACTTACCTCAAGTACTGTTCAATCCTAGATAGCAACTAAACCCACAAGAATCAATGAAAAATTTGGAGCTTTTCATGCTCTTGACTCTCTTGAATGCTAACTTTCGAAAACTCTATAGAGTTCTCATGAATTTCTCTTGTTAAATAAGATCTTAAAACAAGGGTTTTAACAAGTCTACATCGGAATTTCGGTGCTCGGCTATAGCAATGAAGAAAATAAAAGCCCTTGGGCACTGTCCGCAAGACCAACCAGCTTTGTCCGTACGTCCTGATCCGGTTGGCAGCTCGGCCACTCCTCAGTTGCGCCCGCTTGGTGGCCTAGTTCTTGCAACTCGCATATCTAGCCGTCTGCCTCTGTCCCCATGTCCTCGCAAACACATTGAGTATTCCGAAAATGACGAGCTTGTGTCGATTCCAAATTAAACGAAATTACCTCCGAATCATAATTATCAAAGCTCCAAATTAGCGAGAAGTCCAACTAATGGCATAGCCCGTAAATCCACATATATATATTATGCCTCTTAAACCTGTCTTTTCTCAAAAATAAAACTCACATCCTTTGTTCCTCTTGAAAACCTCGGAATCCAACTTATATATTACTAGTGTTTCTTTCCAAGGGATTACTCATAGACCTGCTCACAACACTATCGATATGGGAAACATATGATTTAGTGTAAACTATATCATACACATTACTACCTATGGCCCTTGCTTAAGGAAAAAGGGCGTGCAAAAGAAAAAAAGAAGAAAACAATTAAGATTTTAAAAAAAAAAATAAAAATTGTCCATGTTGGCCGGTGAGGGCATCCTAGCCCTTGCCTATGGCCGATTTTTTAATTAAAAAATGAAAATGTTCATGTCAAGGGCTGATGAGGGCATCCTAACCCTTGCCTATAGTAGAGAACCTCCGATGGCCATCATTGAGGCCGTTAAGCGGGAGTGAAATAAGAAAAAAAGCAAAAAAATAAGACTTTTTTCTTAAAAATACATATTATTCACGTCAACACTGGTCATGAATAATAATTGTCCATATAAGTAACATCCATCCATTATTGTTTAGAAGGATTACATGAGTTAGTTTTTAAAAGATCTA
Organism: Eucalyptus grandis; assembly: GCF_016545825.1. Classification (NCBI taxonomy): domain Eukaryota; kingdom Viridiplantae; phylum Streptophyta; class Magnoliopsida; order Myrtales; family Myrtaceae; genus Eucalyptus; species Eucalyptus grandis. Next base: position 6,923,163 of record NC_052619.1, on the reverse strand, counting down.
CAACAAAAATGGTCAAATCTAAAAAGTTTATAATTGAGTTAACATTTGAGCAATAAGTTTATATATATATATTGGGATCATTTTCCTTGCTATTGGCTTGTCACTTAACAGCTTAAATTTTAAAGAGAAATGGTTTGCATATGTAATTTTCTTTTGATGGCAATCAGTTTTCAACTTTTGGTAGTGGGAACGTTCTCTGTCTTCTGCTCAGTCAAAACTCGATCCATGTGGAACACTGAGGACGCAACATGGCCCCATCTCAACTCACGCTAGTCACTGAGAAACAAATGTCTAGGATATAGAATTATCATAAAATAGCGTATCATATCGAACAAGACATCAACATAGTTTCTTGCGGTTCGGTGACCTTCACTGTCAGCAGAGGAGATAAGCCCATACAAATGGACAAGAAAAATGTTATATAATTAGTACAAAATAATCGGTCAAAAAATTCAACACGACTCGTGTGGATAATGAATCAAATTGAAAATTTGTGGGGGACCAGGTTGAAATCTCTACAGATTGGTGCTGCTTTTTGCTCAAGCCATGCCGGTCAAGCTCGCTTCCCTAGGACTCAATCTAAAAATCTATAGAGATAGAGTTCTCTAGAACTGAAGAGCTTAGAGTAGTGACAAATTAGGGGTTGAGATGATTATTTTTTGGAGAATTTTTTTATATTTTCCAAAAAAATTAAGCTATCACAAAAAGATGGACAAAATATTTAGAGATACATTACTTGATACTCCCGCAATACATGATGCAAATATAGTAACATGTACCAGATATTATTATTTTTTCTTTAGGGGTGGTTGGGAGGATGGAGAAATTGAAACGGGTCACGCAATACACGATGCAAATATAGTAACATGTACTATATATATATTTCTTAGGGGCTGGTTGGGTGGGGGGGATTGGAGAAATTGAAACAGGTGCCATGATTGGGACCTTAAAGTCGTATCCTCGATATGATGAAGACATCACCGGTGGCAAGTAAAGGGTTCGCAGCCCTCTCCCAAAAAGGAAATAGAAGGAAGAAGAAAAAGTGAAAGAGGAAAGACAAAAGAAAAAAATAAAAAAAATAAAATATTATTAAAAATTATTTACGTTAGCATTGCCTAATATCCATGTTAGTGCCAATCGACATCCACATCAACATTGACTAGCCAAAATTTTATTTAGGGGGCCAAGATTGGAGAAATCAAAGAGTGCCATGATTGGAACCTTATAGCGCGTTTGGTAACGTTTCTATCTTAGGGAACAATTTTTTATCAGAAATGATTTTTTTTTAATTATGATCTCGGAATAATTTATAAACATTTTAAACCATTTGGTAATTGTCTAAAATTTTAGTTTTGGGAATAGAATTGTGTTTGGCACCATGCTCAAAATTTTTACTTCAAATAATTTTCTTTTAATTTTTAAATAATTTTAATATTTTTCCTTTATTTCTTTTTTAATATTTTCTTTTTTTTTTTTTCCTTTCTTTCTCCTCTTCTTCCTCTTCAAAGTTGTTGGTCATCGGCCTTAGGATGACCGGTGATTGGCCAAACAAGGACCGGCGACCCCTTCAAGTGTCACCAGCCCTCAGCGAGGCCATGCCTCGTTGGTCGAGCCTCGTCGAGGTTGGGTGAGCCTTGCCGGTGGCTAAGGGAGGCTTGGGTGGGGCACCCCTAGCCACTGGCGACACTCGGCCTCACTAGTGGCTAGGCAAGCTCGCCAGATCTCGTTAGATCGGTCGTTGACGACCAACAGCTGTGAGCGGCGACGACAACGGTAGCGATGGAGGGTGGCAGCAGCAACGACGGTTGAAGAAGAAGAGAGAGAGAAGAAGAACAAGAAGAAAGAAGAGAAAATAGAGAAATAAGTTGGCTTTATTTTGTCCCCGGGAACAAAGACTCAACTTTTTTTTTACTTCTCGATTTTATTCCAAATCTATTCTCAAGAACAAAAAATTTATCAAACGGATTTTTATTTCAAATCTATTCCCATAAACAAAATAATAGAAATTTTCACTATTTGGTAAGTTGCCAATCAGACCCTTAAACTCATACTCTTGATATGATGTAAACATTATTGGCAGCTAGCAAGGGCTTTGTGGCCCTTGCCAAAAAGGGAAAAAGAAGGAAGAAGAGAAAGTAAAAGAGAAAAAGGAAAAAAAAAAGTAAATAAAATAAAATATTACTAAAAATTGTGCATGTTAGCATCATCAGGCATTCACGTTTGTGCCAGCCGACATCCATGTCTGCACCAACTGGTCAAAATTTGCCAGAGAGATTGAATTGACATAATTACAAAATGTTTATGATTGAATTAGCATAAAAAAAAGTTGGGATTGAATTAAAAAAATTATAATAAGTTTATAACTTTTTTGGTAATTCTCCCCACCTAACTGTGTCAAACCTACTAATATAGACTAATTCATTCAATATAAATACTCATAGTTTGATATATAAATATGGGGGTACGTATAACCCTATGTGCTAAAATCTTGGAGAACTTCCTATTCATATCAGAAGAATAGGAGAATAGCAAGAACCGATCCTGTCATATGGAGCATAGCTCAGGCCCTCTCAATCTCTGTCATGTCCTCACAAAATCAATCATCATCAACCGCACCCACATGCTCGTTCACGCCACAGCTCTATCCGCTCTCATATACTATAGAGCTTCGTTTTTCTTCAGTGAAAGTAAATCGAGAGACAGAGCCACAACTTTGGCATCTCTCACCATGTTCCTTGCCGAGCTAGGGCTATCTTTCCTGTGGCTGCTCAGCCAAGCCTTCCGGTGGCGGCCTGTGAGACGGACCGCCTTCCCCAAGCGGCTGCCAGAGGACAAGGAGCTGCCACCCATCGATGTGTTTGTGTGCACGGCGGACCCAGATAAGGAGCCGACTGTTGACGTGATGAACACGGTGGTGTCGGCAATGGCGCTTGACTATCCCCCGGAGAAGCTCCATGTGTACCTCTCGGATGATAGCGGCTCGACACTGACCTTGCATGGGACTAGGGAGGCCTACGATTTCGCAAGATGGTGGCTGCCCTTCTGCAAGAGGTATGGGATAAAGACGAGGTGTCCGAAGGCATTTTTTAAGGAGGAAGAGGATGGTGAGGGGATTGGCATGAGTTCTGAGAATGAGTTTGGCTCTGAGAAGAAGATAGTCAAGGTACGCTTTACCTTTCGGTGATCATATCCTTTTGTCCATACGCCTGCACTTCCATTTTGTCTATAAGATAATGTCCTGCTATATTTAAATATTAAACCCGCCCCGTCGTTTGATGGCTTAAAAAGATCATTTTACGATGCATTGAGTTGTCTCACTTAAGTGTCTTTGTCCTGATATAAGTCTTCATGTTAATAAAAACTTAAAGTTTTGAGAGAAGTGATTGCTTATTCAATTTCATGTCGAAGAATGATGCAACGGGATCGGCGCGACTATTTACTCCTGACGATTTGAACTCTCAAAGTGTGATGCCTTCTATAATTAAAAGATTAGAAGCACCCACATCAATCATACTTTGTTTACAGATTTAGATTACAGCTTACTATAGTTTACGATGGAGGAATGCAATAGAAGGGATGGGCTTGAAGAACTAAGAATTGTGCCCTGCAGACTGGTTAAATAGTAACTATTTCTCTTCTTTCAGGAGAAATATGAGTTGTTCAAAGAACGAGTAAATGAGTACCGAAAGAGGCACCGAGGTGACTCGAGCCACACTGGCCGAGACCATCCGCCTACCATCGAGGTAATTCTAAATTTAAAATGGGAATTTGCAATTTCTATAGATTTAATTAAGTGAGCTAAGAGTAGGCTCTAGTGAGAAAATTTTAAAAACATACGTCTCAATGTGTATGACAAAAGTCAAGGGATGCGACAGGTGATCCGAGGGAATGTCCCTGATGAAGTTATGCAAGCACACCAAGACCCCATGCCTAAGCTGATACACGTCTCAAGAGAAAAGAGACCTTCTCATCACCATCACTTCAAAGCTGGAGCTCTCAACGTTCTTGTACACCATTTTAATTTTCAAATCGGAAACAAGCATATCTATATTCTTTTATCTATGTACTGCCAATAATAATTCGCCATTGCTCGTCCCGTGCAGCTCCGGGTATCAGGAGTGATGAGCAACTCGCCTTTCATTTTAGTGTTGGATTGCGACATGTACTGCAACGACCCTTCTTCGGCTCGGCAGGCGATGTGTTTTCATTTGGATCCGAGATTATCTCCATCGTTAATGCTGGTTCAATTTCCTCAAATGTTTCATAATATTAGTGAGAATGACATCTACGATAGCAAGATCAGACGGTACTTTTCGGTAAACAAAAAGAATCATATGAAGTTTTTTAGAGTGCAACTTTTCTTCTGTTAGCTAATGATTTTTGCTCTGTTTCAGACATGTTGTGTTGGAATGGATGGATTGAAGGGACCTATTTTATCTGGGAGTTGCTCTTACATCAAGAGAGAGTCCTTGTATCGTAAACCCGTGCAAGAAGGCAAGTAGATCGATCCTTATGACTTTTTTGTTTTCAAGAAAGTAGGGTAGAAAAAGTAAATGTAGTAATGATTTAATTAGCTCGTTTCCGTCAATCCAACAGGTTTTGATCTCATGGATTTAAAGAAACTCTTTGGCCATTCGAATGAATTCATCAAATACCTTTGGCAAAAAGAGAAGCCAAGCAGGAACACCATTGCTGGCGACTCTGCAGCATTGATGAAAGAAACCCAAGTGTTAACTTCTTGTGGCTATGAAAATGGCACAAAATGGGGTCAAGAGGCAAGTATAATTAAAAGAAACATTAAAAACAATCCTCGTTATTTGCTATAGATGACTCCATTTCTTTCTACTACTACTACTACTATTATTATTATTATTATTATTATTATTATTATTATTATTATTATTATTATTATTATTATTATTATTATTATTATTATTATTATATATTTTATTATTATTATTTATTATTATTATTATTATTATTATTATTATTATTATTATTATTATTATTATTATTATTATTATTATTATTATTATTATTATCATTATTATTATCATTATTATTATCATTATTATTATCATTATTATTATCATTATTATTATCATTATTATTATCATTATTATTATCATTATTATTATCATTATTATTATCATTATTATTATCATTATTATTATTATCATTATTATTATCATTATTATCATTATTATTATTATTATCATTATTATTATCATTATTATTATCATTATTATTATCATTATTATCATTATTATTATCATTATTATTATCATTATTATTATCATTATTATTATCATTATTATTATCATTATTATTATCATTATTATTATCATTATCATTATATTATTATTATTATTATTATTATTATTATTATTATTATTATTATTATTATTATTATTATTATTATTATTATTATTATTATTATCATTATTATCATTATTATCATTATCATTATTATCATTATTATCATCATCATCATTATCATCATTATCATTATCATTATCATTATCATTATCATTATTATTATTATCATTATTATCATTATCATTATTATTATTATTATTTACTTTTATTTTTTGAGTTATGTTGGCATGATCTCAGGTGGGCTTCATGTACAATTCTGTGGTAGAAGACTACTTCACCAGTTTTACCTTACACTGCAAAGGCTGGACTTCAGTGTTTTATTCCCCATCAAAGCCGCAATTCTTAGGGACCGCGACAACGAATTTGAATGACATGTTGATTCAAGGCATGAGATGGTATTCTGGGCTGTCACGAGTTGGTATCTCGAGATTTTGTCCTCTGATCTATGGCTCGTTGAGGATGCCCATTCTTCAGAGCATGTGCTATGCTGAAGTTTCACTTTTACCCTTATATTGCTTGCCAATTTTCTGCTTTGCAACCATTCCTCAGATCTTTCTAGTAAATGGCATCTCTATATACCCTGAGGTAAGTTGACTCCTAGCTCTAGAACATAACATTCTCATTGCCTTCAGCGTATAAAATATGCTTCAATTTCTTTACCAACAAAAAATAAATAAAATATGCTTCAATTTTGTTGCTCAGTTTATTTGTTTGAAAGAGTTAATCAATGATTTCTTCATTGTCAGGTTTCAAGTTCATATATCATGCTATTTGCCTTCATCTTCCTATCATCCCTTTGTAAGCATCTCTACGAAGTCGTCGCAAGTGGCCATTCAGTCCAAACATTCTTGAATGAACAACGAATCTGGATGATCAAGTCAACGACGTGTTATGTATACGGAACCATAGACGCGATTATGACACAAATCGGCATGAGAAGAGCTAGCTTCTTGCCTACAAATAAGGTCGACGATGATGAGCAATCGAAGAGATATGAGATGGGGATATTTGATTTTCAAACGTCAATAATGTTTCTGTCTCCGATGGTGACTCTAGTGATATTGAACATGGCTTCCTTCACTGGAGGAGTCGCTAGAGTTCTTACTTTGGGAGGCTTCGACAAACTGTTCATGCAGATTGCACTATCATTTTTCGTCTTAGTGATGAGTTACCCCGTGATTGAAGCAATGGTATTGAGGACGGACAAAGGACGCATTCCACGATCAGTCACCATGCTGTCTGCTTTTCTTTCCTTGGTATTGTTGTTGCTAGGTTCAAGTTTTCTCATGTAACAATGAACGTTATGCATAAGAAGTCATGAGTCATGGAGGACTACAATTGTGTAAGCTTTAAATTGACTCATGAGACAATTGCGACAAGATTAGTTGTTCAACGAATTGATTTACGATTGCTGGGCTTGTAGCTCAAAAGATAGAATAGCACAGCGGAGTCCTCGTGTTGATTGTTGATGCAACATGTGAACTTTGCAATGTTGCGTCGGAGGAGTCAACGGGATGTCTTTGCTTTGCGTAGGCCTGCCGAAGCTCAAAGTGGAATGTGCTAGTTGACAGCAAAGTGGCAAAGCATTCCATGCTTAATCGTTCTAAATGGCATGGATTACTTTTGACTATATGACTAAGGGAGGAGGAAATAGTTTAGTTTGTTATCTCTTAGGACTAACGTGGAAGCGCAAACAAACGATGCGATTTGAGTAAGAGAGACATTATAAAATGAAATGCAACCATAAGGGATTTACATACTTCAGCGATGTGCCTACTCCACAACAAAGATCGACAAGATGATTCTACTGTAATCAATAAAGAGAAGAGTACAATTATTTGAAACACTTACATCAAGTACTGTTCAACCCTAGATAGCAACTAAACCCACAAGAATCAATGAAAAATTAGGAGCTTTTCATGCTCTTGACTCTCTTGAATGCTAACTTTCAAAAACTCTATAGAGTTCTTACAAATTTCTCTTGTTAAATAAGATCTTAAAACAAGGGTTTTAACAAGTCTACATCGGAATTTGGGTGCTCGGCTACAGTAATGAAGAAAATAAAAGCCCTTGGGCACTGTCCGCAAGACCAACCAGCTTTGTCCGTACATCCTGATCCGGTTGGCAGCTCAGCCACTCCTCAGTTGTGCCCACTTGGTGGTCTAGTTCTTTTAGGCACCACGCAGGCAACTCGCATATCTAGTTGTCTGCCTCTGTCCCCATGTCCTCGCAAACACATTGAGTATTCCGAAAATGACGAGCTTGTGTCGATTCCAAATTAAACGGAATTACCTTCGAATCATAATTATCAAAGCTCCAAATTAGCGAGAAGTCCAACTAATAGCACAGCCCGTAAATCCACATATATATTATGCCTCTTAAGCCTGTCTTTTCTCAAAAATCAAACTCACATCCTTTGTCCCTCTCTAAAACCTCCGAATCCAACTTATATATTACTAGTGTTTCTTTCTAAGGGATTACTCATAGACTTGCTAACAACACTATTGATATGGGAAACATATGATTTAGTGTAAACTATATCATACACATTACTACCTATGGGCCTAGCATAGGGAAAAAGGGCTTGCAAAAGAAAAAAAGAAGAAGAAAATAATTAAGATTTTTTAAAAAAAATTATCCATTTTTAGGGCGGTGAGGGCATCCTAGCCCTCGCCTATGGCTGACTTTTTAATTAAATAATAAAAAAAATTCATGCCAAGAGCTGATGAGGGCGTCCTAACCCTTGCCTATGGCTGAGAACCTCCAATGGCCACCGTTGAGGTTGTTAAGCAGGAGTGAAATAAGAAAAAAAGAAAACAAGTAATACTTTTTTCTTAAAAATACAAATTGTTCATGTCAACTCTAGTCATGCATTATAGGACAAGTGTCCATGTAAGCAACATCCATCCATTATTGTTTAGAATGACTACATGAGTAAGTTATTAAAAGATTTACGACTAAAATGGTCAAATCAAATAAGTTTATAACTGAATTAGTATTTAAACAATAGGTTTATATATATATAGGTCATTTTCCTAGCTATTGGCTTGTCACTTAACAGCTTAAATTTTAAACATAAATGGTTTGCATATGTAATTTTCTTTTGATGGCAATTGGTTTTCAACTTTTGGTAGTGGGAACGCTCTATCTTCTGCTTAGTCAAAACTTGATCCATTTGGAACACTAAGGACGCAACATGGCCCCATCTCAACTCATGCTAGTGGCATAGGTTGGTCGATTACGAATGATCAAACACCCATGCGATCTAAGGATTTTACTTCCAAGTCAGCCTCACACGCACACGCACAAGCACAAGGGTCGTATGAACAAAGGGACTCGTGTATTTGCTTGTGAACGAGCTAAACACAATGAGGGTGAGGGACTCCTATTTATACAAGTTCGAGTCTCATCTCATCCGTTGATCTTCCCTCCAATCCAATGGTTGTGTTTGAATGTGTATAATCATTACAAGTATGTATAATAGGCCACTTAATGGCTCTAGGCTTGGGAAAGCTCAAGGCATGTGTCAGAAGCAAGGGCAGAGCCAATAGGGCCGTCTAACATGGAGTAGGTGAATGGTCATAGGCTTTTGTCCGTATTGCACATGGGCCAATCGTGCCTTAATCTTGGGTCGTTCATGGATTGGTTGTGGATTGCTCGTGGGTTGCCCTTCATGCGTGACACGGCCCCATCCATGGGTCGTGTCACTAGTCACTAAGAAACAAATGTCTAGGATATATAATTATTATAAAATTGTGTATCGTATCGAACAAGACAACAAATAGTTTTGTTGACATTTAAATTTTATCATTTTATTTAGGACTAAATCGAATACAAAATTAAGAATTAATAGCTAAAGAAAACAAGAAGAAGTAAAGAGTAAAGTAAATAACTTTCATTAAAATGCACCGTGTATGTTTTCATTAAAATCCATTACGCGTAGACATTAGGAGCATTTACATAAATATCACTAACGAAAACAAGAAGAAGTAAAGAGTAAAGTAAATAACTTTCATTAAAATGCACCGTGTATGTTTTCATTAAAATCCATTACGCGTAGACATTAGGAGCATTTACATAAATATCACTAATTATTAAAATTAGAAATTTAAAAATTAAAAATCCAAAATTTTAAAAAAAAAGTACAAAAAAAGAAGAAGAAAGAAAAGTAAATTTTCTTTACCAAAAAAAAAAAAAGTTTTTTTTCATTAAAAGGTATAAGAAAAATCGAATGGGGCCGAGTCGAGGGTTTTTCTTCATGCATGGGCTCGCCCACCTATCTCTTTTCCTTTTCTCTCTTTTGCGCTTGGGCCGGCCCATCTCCTTTTATTTCAACCCGGCCCGCGTGCAAGTCATCTTCCTCCCCTCGTGCAAATTGCAAATCACGCTTTTGCAAAAAGAAAGGAAAAAAGTACAGAGCACGAGCAGAGGGATTGCCATGGAGCAGATGGTGGCATGATTCAGGGGTTGGATCAGTCCGGCTGGCAAGCTGGCGGTGGCAGGACCATGCGCGCCTACCGGTCGCCCTTAAAAGAGAGGGGCTCGCTCATTTGTTCGGGGGTTCTTTTGGGGTTCGAGCTACAGAGGGAGAGATTGGAAGAGCTCGGGAGAGTTTAAGCCAGTGAGACGGAGAGAACCAGGCAGTGAGGGAGCTCGAGAGGGTGGTCGTCCGTCGCCAGAGTCCGTTCGTCAAGCGCCGTCCTTGGAGTGCTTTACCCCCGAACCACGTAGGTCTTGTGCGTAGCTTTTTGATTTGTGTCGAGTTGCGTCGCCTTCCCGAGGATCTCGCTTCGGGAACACCGCGGGACGGCTAGTCATCGCTCGATCCATTTCGAGTTCACCCTCCCGTCGCCGCTGCCGAAGCCAAGTAGGGATCTCTCATTTTAAACTCCGCCCTATTTTTGGTAGGATAGGACGTTGAGTTTTGTTCCTCCTGTTAGTCACACGCGTACCGGGCTTCTGTGGGTTAATGTGGTTAATTTCGAATGCCCATTTGATGATTTTTTTTAAAGTTTGGCGCTGAGTCCAAGTCCAAAAAGTGTTGATATCGTTCCTCCATATGTTCAACGATATGTCTAAGCCGGCCTAGGCGCGTGCATTACCGATTCCCATGTGTTCTTGAACGCGGATAAGTACGTTTGGCATGTTATGAACCTTTTGTTATTACGAGTTTTCGTTTGCATCACCGGGCCATGTCTGGGCACGTCTGTTGTGTTTTATTTGTTTCCCGTTGGTTTCCTAAGTGTGGTGGTTGTAAGTGGTGCGTACCTCGGAAGGGCTGGTAATGATGTCACGAAGTGATGGTGACAGCAAGCGACGAGCTCAGCCGCTGCTTTGTTTATAGTGCTCGGCGTGAGAGAATAGGTTGGGCGTTCGGCGATGGAGGCATCGGAAGGAGGGGCCAATTTCGAGCGCGGGTGAAAACCATTGAAGAAGAAGAAGATGGGCAAAAAGAAGAAATAAAAAAGAAAAAAAAGTGTAAAAGTGGAAAAAGACAAAAGGGAAAAGAAGACGCTCGGAGAGGAAAACTCGTGGCGTAGAAGACCAAAAGGGATGAAGTAAAAGAAAAAAAGAATAAAGAATTTAAAAAAAAAAAGAAGCAAAAAAAAAAAAAAATAGAAAAAAAATGGCTTGGCTTCGGAAAGGACCGTTGAGCAGAAGGTGCAAGGAAAAGGACGAAGTGAGAAAAGACAAAGGAAAGAAAAAAATTATTAAAAAATAAAAAATGAAAAATTTCTTTCTTTTTTAATCCTACAATGTTGGATCCAGGTTTAGGTCGGATTAATGGGCCGGATTCAGTTTACCTGGTTTGAACCCCTTTTCCTGAATATAATAATATTAAATATTAAATATTAAATATATAAAATAAAAATTCAAAATATTTAAAAAATCCAAAAAAAAACTCAGAAAACATTAAAAAAATCGATTTTTTTTTAAAAATTGCAAAAATCCAGTTTTTTTTTGGGAAATTCGAAAATTCATTTTCTTTCATAAAAAATCGAAAAATCCAAAAAAAAAATGTAAAAATTTAAATTTCCTCAAAAAGGTTAAAATTAATCTTTGGAGTAATTTTCTCCTAAAAAATAGGAAGCCTTTCAATTTGGAATTATGCTCAAGGTTAACTAAGCCCTTAGAGCTCTACTTTAGGGTTTCAATTGTCCTTAGGGACAAATCCCTTTGAATGCACAGTATTAACACATTGAGTTTGGCTTCCCTTTAGTCTAGTTAAGATTGGTATCTATATTTTCCTTAGTGTTAAATCTTTGCTATCCCATGATATGTATTTAATGCTTTCCTTGATTGTTAATTTTTATGTTGATGACTGTGCACTTACAGGATCATCTCACATGTTAATGAATATGCCTAAAATCAATCCAGACTACCTGGCAAAGGAAATATTTTTTTTTAAATAAACAAGATTAGGTATCGAAAATGGTTAATTAGTGTAATTAAGTTTTCGATCCTAAATTCTTTAGTTGTGTAGAAAATGAGATATACTCCCTTATCTCACTTGCTTTCTAATCGACTCCAATAGGCTAGTGGCGACTCATTCTTTAGAAAATTTTGATACCTTCAATTTGAACACCTAATGTTGCACGAGATATAAGCTAGGGAGAACCTGTGCCTAATCATGAACCATATACCCGGTTTTTGAGATCCGAACCTTTAGAGGGCCAAAAGTTGGCACAAAATGACACTTAAGTATCAAAAGTTACAAAAGTAACATTTAAGTGCCAAAATCGGAGCAAAATGGATCACTTAAGTGCTAATCCGGCCAAAACGCTCACGTATCAATTTTCCGACAAAGCAAGTGCAAAATGGTGTTGTTTTGGTGCTGACGTGATAAAAAATTAATATAAAAATTAAATTAAATTTAATTTATTTAAAACATTTAAAACTAAAATACAAATATTAAATAATTAAATGATAATAATGATGATGATGATGAACAACAACAACAACAACAATAGCAACAACAACAACCCTCCTCCCTCACCGCCCCGGTCGGTTGAGGTCGCCGCCCTTGGCTAGGGCCCGGTGACCTTAGCACGACCCTCCTCCCTCCATCGCCGACCCTTCCCAGCGGGTGGGAAGCCCTCGACCACCTTCCTCCCCCGCCCCTTTTAAAAAAAAAAAAAAAAATTGTAATTTTTTTAATATTTATATTTGTATTTTTAAATGTTTAAATAAATTTAGTTTAAAATTAAATTTAATTAATTTTTTACCACGCCCGTACTAAAATGACATCATTTTTGCATTGTTTTTCCATGTCGGTGTGCAAAACGGCGCCGTTTTGCACTTACTTCGCCGGAAAATTGCGCACGTCGGTATTTTGGCTGGATTATCACTTAAGTGATCAATTTCTCTCCGATTTTGGCATTTAAGTGTCACTTTCGTAACTTTTTGCACTTTATCTCTTTATGCCAACTTTTGGCACTCGAAACGTATTTTTGCCCTCATTTTTTACGTAATATCCCTAAACCTATATTCCCTTCCTCGAGGGGTAGGTCACGACAGGTTTCTTGCGGTTCAGTGAACTTCACCATAAGCAAAGGAGATAAGCCCATACAAATGGACAAGAAAAATGTTATATAATTAGTATACAATAATTGGTCAAAAAATTCAACGTGACTCGTGTGGATAATGAATCAAATTGAAAATTTGTGGGGACCAAGTTGAAATATCTATAGATTGGTGCCGCTTTTTGCTCAAGCCATGGCGGTTAAGCTCGCTTCCCTAGGACTTAATCTAAAAATCTCTGGCAATAGAGTTCTCTAGATCTGGAGAGCTTAGAGTAGTGACAAGTTAAGGGTTGAGATGTTTATTTTTAGGAGAATATTTTTATATTTTCAAAAAAATTAAGTTATCATAAAAAGAATCAACAAAATATTTACTGATACACTACTTGATACTCACGCAATACACGATGCAAATGTAGTAACATTTACCATTTATTTTTTTTTTTGGTGGAGAAATTGAAACAAGTGTCATGATTGGAACCTTAAACTTGTACTCTTGATATGATGAAGACATCACTGGCAGCAAGAAATGGCTTCACGGACCTCTCCCAAAAATGGAAAAAAGGAAGAAGAGAAAGTGAAAGAGGAGAAAAAGAAAAAGAAAAAGAATAAAATAAAATAAAATATTATTAAAAATTATTTACGTTAGTATTATTGACGTCCATATTAATGTCAACTAATATCCACATCAACATTGACTAGCCAAATTAAAAGGGGGAGGGGAGGGGGGGGGGGAGATTGGAGAAATTAAGAGAGTGTCATGATCGGAACCTTGAACCCATACTCTTGAAACGACGTAGCCAAAAGTTTATTTTGGTGGGAGAGGGGGGTGAGATTGGAGAAATCGAAAGAGTGTCATGATTGGAACCTTGAATCTGTACTTATGATGTAGCCAAAATTTTATTTTGGAGGAGGGTATTGGCACTTAAATTTTGACGATTCAGTTATTTATTTATTGCATTGAAAATTAGGAGTTAATTTTATCCCTAAAAAATATTAATTGCATAGCATATAAATTTAAATGCATTTATTAGACCGGTGGCAAATAAGTTGAAATTAGTAGTTCTAAACTTTAACTTGGCAGGCTGGACTAAAACCACGAAGCGAGCAAATTAGCCCAAGCTTGTTTTTTATAATGATTGGAAATTATCTTATGAGAAATTGAAATTCAAAATTTTTCAAGATATGATATTTTTGGATATGGCAGGCGTGACATAAAAATGTTACAATTTATTTTTGCAAGATTCGGATTTAGAGAAAAATTCTATCATAATCTTGAATCCTTATTAATATGTAATAAAATTGGTGAAGAAATATTGCGGATGTCCATTCAAAGGAGAAATTAGAATTCTAAGCCTTCGATTATAAAAGGGGGGTGTGCGTATATTTTTCGGGGAGCTCTTTCTTTGTTTTCTGGGAAAAGGAAAATTTAAGTGAAAGGGAGGAAAAAGTCACTTTTTCCTTCTGCAAAGAGTGCTGCAGAAAGTCAAAGGGGGCAGAAGAGAGACCGGTGAGTGGGACGTGCGAGCAGAGGGAGAGAAAAGCAGAAAAAGTAAAAAGCAACTCTACTGTTTCTCTTCTTCGGTGAGCCCCTCGCCGACCAGCACCGGAGCTCTGCCTCACCGTGCGACCACCGCCGTCTACTGCACCCGCGTGGCCGCTCCTGTTCTGCCCTGCGACGCCGCTGCCGCCCTGGTCAGACCGCGATCTGTGCCGCCCGAGCGACGGCGCCTCTGCCTGTTCGCCGCACCGACGCAGCCCGGAGCCGAAGCCCACTGGGATTTCGCCCTGCTGCCTCGCCGTTCCGCCCCACGCCGTCGCGACCCGCCTCCGTCCGCCCGTGACCCAGCGGGTTTCGAACCGGCTCCTCTCTGCTCTGTCCGTGAGCCGCCTGAGCCGCCTAGTTCCATCTCTGCTCCGACGCACCGCTGCTCTGCTGCCCGCCGGACGCTGCGTTGCCGCCTTGCCAACCTCTGTCACTTCTCAACTCAGCATCGCGCCTGCTCCGAGTTTCCCATAGCAGCTGCCACTCCGCCTCCGTCCTCCCTGTTCGCTGCTGTTCTACCAGCTATTGCCGGAGCTCCGACGGCCGTGCCCATCGCCCTCACCGGAGCCCTTGGGTGACCTATCACCACAGCCGCTGCCCTTGAGCCGTGCCGTTTCGAGCCTCCATCGTTGGTCCATTCTACCGATTTGGATTTTTTGGAAAAATTTCAAATATAGGTAGAGATTTAATTTAGATTTATTTCATCTTATTTAGCTTTTGATATTTTGTCTCGTTGTTTGAAATATTTCTCGATGTCTAATTGAAATCCTGATATAACATTCAATTTGCAACCGCACAAATTTTTATTATCCCATCTATAAAGCTTTAGATAGAATAATTATTCATACGAGAGAAATTGATATATGAATCTTTAAAATTTAAGATCAATTTATCGATTTTATTAGCGAAATAGTCAAATTTAAATTTTAATTCAAATGGTGGGTAGCATTTTTGATAATTATGGATGGTTTGATGTTTATCTCTTAATTGTTTTGTTTATCCCGAAAATACAAAAAAAAAAAATCGCATTTGCATTCCATATAGATTAGAATTGATTGCATGATAGGTTAGCTATTTTTTTTTTTAAATGCATGTTTAGAAGGCATTTAGAATAGATAGCATTTCACTTTAGTTAGATTTTTTTTTTTTTTGGTGATTTAATTACGAATTTTCATTAAAAAAAATCCAAAACAGTCATGCCCATGTCATCTAGAATTAAGTTCATGAAATGTATGATGCTAGATTCATTTAATTAGAAATTGCCCGTCATTAGAATTAAATCATTAGGTTAATTTAGATTGCACATTTAATTATTGCATTTCTTTAGAATAGACTACATACTTATTAATGTCATATATTTTAGGTCATATTGCAATGTCATATCATTTCATATTATATTACTAGCATGCATTGCATAAAGCATGATTCTTATTAAATAAGTGAAAAAAAAATGAGTGGTTGCGTGTTAATTGAAAATCATATCGATGATTGATGATGTGAATTTTGATTTCTGCAATACTTTCGTTGATATGAGGTAAGTTTGCAATTTATCCATTGCTTTATTTGGGTGTTAAATTGATGGATTGCGCACCTGTATGGTCACCTCACATGTTAGGGAGATAATTAAAATTTATTCAAGTTGCCTGTAGATCATTTATTTGAAATAAAAAGAGAAATGTACCAAAAGGACATTAGGAAAGTCTAGTGTAACCAAGTCCCCGTACCCAAAGTCTCTGGTTCGTAGAAGTAAAATAATTCTCCTGTTATTTTACTTAGGTATCTTATCGACCTACCGTAAACCGATTAGTGGCGACTCTCTTTTGCATGCTAGATATTTGAACTTAAGTTGCGAATTGGTATGAGCTTAGGAAATCCCAAGCTAAGTTTAGATTTAGTATTTCATTAATCTAATTTTAGGTGGTGCACCTAAAATTTAGGTCGCGACAGAGGGGAGGCGAGATTGGAGAAATCAAAAGAGTGTCATGATTGGAACTTTGAACCCATACTCTTGATATGATGTAGCAAAAAAAAAAAATTATTTTTTTGGAGTGGAGGGGAGAAATCGAAAGAGTGTTATGATTGGAACCTTGTACTCATATTGGAACCTTAAACCTATATTTTTTATATGATATAGCCAAAAAGTTTTCTTTGGGGGAGGGGGGAAGTTTTGGAGAAATCGAAAGTGTCATGATTGGAACCTTGAACCCATACTCTTGATGTGATGTAGACATCCCCACTGGCCATTAAGGCTTGGTGGCCCTTGCTAACGAAAGAAAAGGAAGGAAGAAGAGAAAGTGAAAGAGAGAAAAAAAAAGTAATTAAAAAATAAAAATTTTGAATAAAATTAAATATTATTAAAAATTATCATTGTTAATATTGTCCGCGCATCTACTTTAGCGCTAGATGGCATTCACATTAGTATTGACCGGCCAAAATTTTTGGGGGAGGGGGTGAAATTGAAAGAGGTGACATGATTGGAACTTTAAACTCATACTCTTGATAAGATGCAGACATTGCTGGCGTTCAACAAGGAAAAGAAAAAGAATGAATAAGACAAAGTGAAAGAGAAAAAGGAAAAAAAAAAAGTAAATAAAATAAAATATCATTAAAAATTGTGTATGTTAGGGTTGTTAGGCATTCTAGGGTTGTCGGGTATTTATGTTTGCACCAATCGATGCATTTATGTTCGCACTAGTCGACCCATTTATGTCTGCACTCAACACATTTATGTCTGCACCAGTCGACGCATTTATTTCTGCACCGGTCATCTGCACCAATTGGCCAAAATTAGCCAGAATGATTGAATTGACATAATTGCAAAATATCTAAGACTGAACTAGCCAAAAAGTTTTTCTTTGGGGGGGAAGTTTTGGAGAAATCGAAAGTGTCATGATTGGAACCTTGAACCCATACTCTTGATGTGATGTAGACATCCCCACCGGCCATTAAGGCTTGGTGGCCCTTGCTAACGAAAGAAAATGAAGGAAGAAGAGAAAGTGAAAGAGAGAAAAAAAAAAGTAATTAAAAAATAAAAATTTTGAATAAAATTAAATATTATTAAAAATTATCATTGTTAATATTGTCCGCGCATCTACTTTAGCGCTAGCTGGCATTCACATCAGCATCGACCGGCCAAAATATTGGAGGGGAGCGAGAATGGAAATTGAAAGAGGTGACATGATTGGAACTTTAACTCATACTCTTGATATGATGCAGACATTGCTGGCGTTCAACAAGGAAAAGAAAAAGAATGAATAAGACAAAGTGAAAGAGAAAAAGGAAAAAAAAAAGTAAAGTAAAATAAAATATCATTAAAAATTGTGTATGTTAGGGTTGTTAGGCATTCTAGGGTTGTCAGGTATTTATGTTTGCACCAATCGATGCATTTATGTTCGCACTAGTCGACCCATTTATGTCTGCACTCAACACATTTATGTCTGCACCAGTCGACGCATTTATTTCTGCACCGGTCATCTGCACCAATTGGCCAAAATTAGCCGAATGATTGAATTGACATAATTGCAAAATATCTAAGACTGAACTAGCCAAAAAGTTTTTCTTTGGGGGGGAAGTTTTGGAGAAATCGAAAGGGTGTCATGATTGGAACCTTGAACCCGTACTCTTGATATGATGTAGACATCACTGGTGGCCATTAAGGCTTGGTGGCCCTTGCCAACAAAAGAAAAGGAAGGAAGAAGAGAAAGTGAAAGAGAGAAAAAGTAATTAAAAAATAAAAATTTTGAATAAAATTAAATATTATTAAAAATTATCATTGTTAATATTGTTTGCGCATTTACTTTAGCGCTAGATGGCATTCACATTAGTATTGACCGGCCAAAATTTTTGGGGGAGGGGATGAAATTGAAAGAGGTGACATGATTGGAACTTTAAACTCATACTCTTGATAAGATGCAGACATTGCTGGCGTTCAACAAGGAAAAGAAAAAGAAGGAATAAGACAAAGTGAAAGAGAAAAAGGAAAAAAAAAGTAAAGTAAAATAAAATATCATTAAAAATTGTGTATGTTAGGGTTGTTAGGCATTTATTGTCAGGTATTTATGTTTGCACCAATCGACGCATTTATGTCCGCACCAGTCGAACCATTTATGTTGCACTCAACACATTTATGTCTGCACCAGTCGACGCATTTATTTCTGCACCAGTCATCTGCACCAATTGGCCAAAATTGGCCAGAATGATTGAATTGACATAATTGCAAAATATCTAAGACTGAACTAGCAAAAAAAAAAGTTATGAATGAATTAGAAAAATTACAATAGATTTATGACTTTTTTTGTAATTCTCCCCACCTAACTCTGTCAAACCTGCTAATATAGACTAATTCATTCATATATTTATATATACACACTCATAGGTTGATATATGAATATGGGGGTACGTATAACCCTATGTGCTAAAATCTTGGAGAACTTCCTATTCATATCAGAAGAAGAACCGATCCTGTCATATGGAGCATAGCTCAGGCCCTCTCAATCTCTGTCATGTCCTCACAAAATCAATCATCATCAACCGCACCCACATGCTCGTTCACGCCACAGCTCTATCCACTCTCATATACTATAGAGCTTCGTTTTTCTTCAGTGAGAGTAAATCGAGAGACAGAGCCACAACTTTGGCATGTCTCACCATGTTCCTTGCCGAGCTAGGGCTATCTTTCCTGTGGCTGCTCAGCCAAGCCTTCCGGTGGCGGCCCGTGAGACGGACCGCCTTCCCCAAGCGGCTGCCAGAGGACAAGGAGCTGCCACCCATCGATGTGTTTGTGTGCACGGCGGACCCAGATAAGGAGCCGACTGTTGACGTGATGAACACGGTGGTGTCGGCAATGGCGCTTGACTATCCCCCGGAGAAGCTCCATGTGTACCTCTCGGACGATGGCGGCTCGACACTGACCTTGCATGGGACGAGGGAGGCCCACGATTTCGCAAGATGGTGGCTGCCCTTCTGCAAGAGGTATGGGATAAAGACGAGGTGTCCGAAGGCATTTTTTAAGGAGGAAGAGGATGGTGAGGGGATTGGCATGAGTTCTGAGAATGAGTTTGGCTCTGAGAAGAAAATAGTCAAGGTACGCTTTACCTTTCGATGATCTTATCCTTTTGTCCATACGCCTGCACTTCCATTTTCTCTATAAGATAATGTCCTGCTATATTTAAATATTAAACACGCCCCGTCGTTTGATGGCTTAAAAAGATCATTTTACTTTGCATTGAGTTGTCTCACTTACGTGCCTTTGTCCTGATATAAGTCTTCATGTTAATAAAAACTTAAAGTTTTGAGAGAAGTGATTGCTTATTCAATTTCATGTCGAAGAATGGTGCAACGGGATCGGCGCGACTATTTACTCCCGACGATTTGAACTCTCAAAGTGTGATGCCTTCTATATTTTAAAGATTAGCAGCACCCGCATCAATCATACTTTGTTTTACAGATTTAGATTACAGCTTACTATAGTTTACGAAGGAGGAATGCAATGGAAGGGATGGGCATGAAAAACTAAGAATTGTGCCCTGCACACTGGTTAAATATTAGATCTAACTATTTTTCTTCTTTCAGGAGAAATATGAGTTGTTCAAAGAACGAGTAAATGAGTACCGAAAGAGGCACCGAGGTGACTCGAGCCACACTAGCCGAGACCATCCGCCTACCATCGAGGTTATTAAATTTAAAATGGGAATTTGCAATTTCTACAGATTTAATTAAGTGAGCTAAGAGTAACATACCTCTCAATGTGTATGACAAAAATCAACGGATGCGACAGGTGGTCCGAGGGAATGTCCCTGATGAAGTTATGCAAGCACACCAAGACCCCATGCCTAAGCTTATATACGTCTCAAGAGAAAAGAGACCTTCTCATCACCATCACTTCAAAGCTGGAGCTCTCAACGTTCTTGTACGACATTTTAATTTTCAAATCGGAAACAAACATATCCATATTCTTCTATCTATGTACAGCCGATAATAATTCGCCGTTGCCCGTCCGTGCAGCTCCGGGTATCAGGAGTGATGAGCAACTCGCCTTATATTTTAGTGCTGGATTGCGACATGTACTGCAACGACCCTTCTTCGGCTCGGCAGGCGATGTGTTTTCATTTGGATCCGAGATTATCTCCATCGTTAATGCTGGTTCAATTTCCTCAAATGTTTCATAATATTAGTGAGAACGACATCTACGATAGCAAGCTCAGACCGTACTTTTGGGTAAACAAAAAGAATCATGTGAAGTTTTTTAGAGTGCAACTTTTCTTTTGTTAGCTAATGATTTTTACTCTGTTTCAGACATGTTGGTATGGAATGGATGGATTGAAGGGACCTGTTTTATCTGGGACTTGCTTTTACATCAAGAGAGAGTCCTTGTATCGTAAACCCGTGCAAGAAGGCAAGTAGATCGATCCTTATGACTTTTTTGTTTTCAAGAAAGTAGGGTAGAAAAAGCAAATGCAGTAATGAATTAATTAGCTCGTTTTCCGTCGATCTAACAGGTTTTGATCTCATGGATTTAAAGAAACTCTTTGGCCATTCGAATGAATTCATCAAATACCTTTGGCAAAAGGAGAAGCCAAGCAAGAACACCATTGCTGGCGACTCTGCAGCATTGATGAAAGAAACCCAACTGTTAACTTCTTGTGGCTATGAAAATGGCACAAAATGGGGTCAAGAGGCAAGTATAATTAAAAGAAACATTAAATTTAATACTTGTTATTTGCTATAGATGACTCCATTTCTTTCTTCTTCTTCTTCTCCTTTTTATTTATTTATTTTTATTTGAGTTTTGTTGGCATGATCTCAGGTGGGCTTCATGTACAATTCTGTGGTAGAAGACTACTTCACCAGTTTTACCTTACACTGCAAAGGCTGGACTTCAGTGTTTTATACCCCATCAAAGCCGCAATTCTTAGGGACCGCGACAACGAATTTGAATGACATGTTGATTCAAGGCATGAGATGGTATTCTGGGTTGTCACAAGTTGGTATCTCGAGATTTTGTCCTCTGATCTATGGCTCGTTGAGGATGCCCATTCTACAGAGCATGTGCTATGCTGAACTTTCACTTTTACCCTTACATTGCCTGCCAATTTGCTGCTTTGCAACTATTCCTCAGATCTGTCTAGTAAATGGCATCTCTATATACCCTGAGGTAAGTTGACTCCTAGCTCTAGAACATAACATTCTCATTGCCTTCAGCGTATAAAATATGCTTCAATTTTGTTGCTCAATTTATGTGTTTGAAAGAGTTAATCAATGATTTCTTCATTGTCAGGTTTCAAGTTCATATATAATGCTATTTGCCTTCATCTTCCTATCATCCCTTTGTAAGCATCTCTATGAAGTCGTCGCAAGTGGCCATTCAGTCCAAACATTCTTGAATGAACAACGAATCTGGATGATCAAGTCAACGACGTGTTATGTATACGGAACCATAGACGCGATTATGACACAAATCGGCATGAGAAGAGCTAGCTTCTTGCCTACAAATAAGGTCGACGATGATGAGCAATCGAAGAGATACGAGATGGGGATATTTGATTTTCAAACGTCAATAATGTTTCTGGCTCCGATGGCGACTCTAGTGATATTGAACATGGCTTCCTTCTTCGGAGGAGTCGCTAGAGTTCTTACTTTGGGAGGCTTCGACAAACTGTTCATGCAGATTGCACTCTCACTTTTCGTCTTAGTGATGAGCTACCCCGTGATTGAAGCGATGGTATTGAGGACGGACAAAGGACGCATTCCACGATCAGTCACCATACTGTCAGCTTTTCTTTCCTTGGTTTTGTTGTTGCTAGGTTCAAGTTTTCTCATGTAACAATGAACGTTACGCATAAGAAGTCATGAGTCATTGCAGAAAAGGTCCTCAATTGGCATAATTGTTGTACGTTCTCTAGAAAATATTCAGAAGTGACGCTGGATTATCGAGGACTACAATTGTGTAAGCTTTAAATTGACTTATGAGACAATTGCGACAAGATTAGTTGTTCAACGGATTGATTTACGATTGCTGGGCTTGTAGCTCAAAAGATATAATAGCACAGCGGAGTCCTCGTGTTGATTGTTGATGCAACATGTGAACTCTGCAATGTTGCGTCGGAGGAGTCAAGGGGATGTCTTTGCTTTGCGTAGGCCTCGTCAAGGCCGAAGCTCAAAGTTGAATGTGCGAGTTGACAACAAAGTGGCAAAGCGTTCCGTGCTTAATCGTTCTAAATGGCATGGATTACTTTTGACTATATGACTGAGGGAGTTTGAGCAGGCAAATAGTACAATTTTTGTTATCTCTTCAGACTAATGTGGAAGCGCAAACAAACGATGTGATTCGAGTAAGAGATACATTATAAATAAAATGCAACCATAATGGATTTACGTACTTCGGCAGTGTGCCTACTCCACAGCAGGAGAAGAGTACAATTATTTGAAACACTTACATCAAGTACTGTTCAACCCTAGATAGCAACTAAACCCACAAGAACCAATGAAAAATTAGGAGCTTTTCATGCTCTTGACTCTCTTGAATGCTAACTTTCAAAAACTCTATAGAGTTTTCACAAATTTCTCTTGTTAAATAAGATCTTAAAACAAGGGTTTTAACAAGTCTACATTGGAAGTTGGGTGCTCGGCTACAGCACTGAAGAAAATAAAAGCGCTTGGGCACTGTCCGTGAGACCAACCAGCTTTGTCCATACGTCCTGATCTGGTTGGCAGCTCGGCCACTCCTCAGTTTTGCCTGCTTGGTGGCCTAGTTCTTTTAGGCACCAATCAGGCAACTCGCATTTCTAGCCGTCTGCCTCTGTCCCCATGTCCTCGCAAACACATTGAGTATTCTGAAAATGATGAGCTTGTGTTGATTCCAAATTAAACGGAATTACTTTCGAATCATAATTATGAAAGCTCCAAATTAGCGAGACGTCCAGCTAATGGCACACCCCGTAAATCCACATATATATTATGCCTCTTAAACCTGTCTTTTCTCAAAAATCAAACTCACATCCTTTGTCCCTCTCGAAAACCTCAGAATCCAACTTATTTATTACTAGTGTTTCTTTCCAAGGGATTACTCATAGACCTACTCACAACACTATCGATATGGGAAACATATGATTTAGTGTAAACTATATCATAAACATTACTACCTATGGCCCTAGCATAAGGAAAAAGGGTGTGCAAGGAGTCCAATGTCGGGGTGGGTTTTTTGAAAGAAGTAACCAGAATTGTCGAATCTATACATAAAGATGGTGGGTGGAGTGAGAAAGCGAACACTAGTGTGCCTAGCTCACCTAAAATAGGAGTTGTGTCCTTTTCACAGAAATTGAGCCGAGCCATGCGCGTGTAAAAAAATGGGCTTATACTCGTAAGGATAATGTTAAGTAAAATTTCACATCCCTTAAATATGTGGTTATTATCTATCTTCTTTCTACATGTAATACCTCAAGATTGGGAAAAGTACTAGAAAAGTACCAAAAAAATCCTTAACCTATGGTATTGGTACCAATTCAATTCTAAGTCTTTCAATTGGACTAATTTAGTCATAAATCTTTTAACATTAACACAAATTTAGTCTATCTGGCTAAATTTGGCCAGCACAAGCTGAAAGTGGATGCCAGCCAGCCGATGATTGCTAACGTGGCAATTTTTAAATAACTTTTTTTTTTATCAATTTTTTTTCCTTTTTCTTTTCTTTTTCCTTGTCTTCTTCCTCTTGGCCTTCTTCTTTGACAGTGGCCGACAAGCCTCCAATGGCTCGCCAGCCATTGGGCGAAGGCCATGAAGCCTTCATTAGTTGCTAGTGAGGGTAGTGGCCCTTGCCTAAAGCCCCAGGTGAGGCGGATTCACCTAGATTTGGGTGAGGCTGCCTTCACCTACGGCAAGGCTAGGTCAAGGTTGGCTTTGCCCAGATTTGGGCAAATCCGCCTCACCTGCAGCCTTAGGAAAGGTCGGACGAGGACCGTGTCCCTCGCAGGTGGCTAGCAAGGGCTTGGCGGCCCTTGCCAATGGCGGTGAGCCTTTCCAAGGGCTTGTTGACCACTGCAAGAAATCCAAGGACGAAGAAGAGAGAAAGAAAGGAAAAAGAAAATAAAAAAAGTAATAAAAAAATTCGAAAAAATATATATATTAAAAATTGCCATGTTAACATTTGTTAGTGGATGGACTAAATTGGTATAAATATGAAAAGATTTATGATTAAATTAGTCCAATTGAAATGTTTAGGACTGAATTTGTACCGATATCATTGGTTTATGGCTTTTTTGATACTTTACCCCTACAAGATCTATTAACTTAAGCTTTTAAGTTGGATATTATAACAATTCTTGCAAATATGGCTGATTACCCTACAAGTGTAGAGATTTGGTCACATGAATAAATTGTTACGAACAATTACACGTCTGGAGATCGACAATGCATATGTTTAAGAGAGATTACATGTATGGCTTGAATTAATAGAACAAGTAAATAATTCCAGTTCAGACGGACAATGGGTATCCAGTATTGACTCTCAATCGTATTGAGTCGTCGAGGATTATTGCTTCGAGAAAGGCAAATACGTTGGTGGTTTGTTTCCGGCAACATACTTTGGAGGAGGCAGTCCATGCTGTACTCTCGTAACAGATCGGTGCGATCAAGGTTGAAGTCGTGATCAAGCCACGCAAATGTCCAAGCAGCCCAAACAAGAATTCTCCTCCTTGAAAGAAGCCCCCACAAATCTGCGGAACTCGTCATACACCTGATTCTCTGTGGCTAACTTAACACGTATGTCGCAAGAGAGTGATATTTCTTTCCTCTTGTTTATGCGAACTCCCAATGTGCAAAACTGAAAAGAGGAAAATAAAAAACGGCTCAGTGTCGCCGTCATCGACCTCTTCATTGTGATATTTCTTCTTTGATCACAGGTTTCTTGATTAGTACTTAATAATACAAATCCAAAGATCATGAAAGTTTGAAATGTAGGTGACACAAGTTATCAATACATACACAAGTCTTTCTTTAAAGGAAATGTATTGAATAGAAGACATAAAAAGATATAAGATTGAATTGACAGAAAAGGTAAACGTCTTCTATTAGCCTGAATGACTACATTGATTGATTGTCAAAAGATATAAAATTAAATTGGCCAAATCAAAAGGTTTATAACTAAATTAAGATTCATATAATAGGTTTAGGATTTTTTTTTTTAAAAGATGAGCGTTGTTTGATTTATCTCTTAAAAACTTCAAATTTCAAGAGAAATGGTTTGCATAAGCTAGAATATGTGTAATTTTTAACTCACTTTAAACCTTTGTTCTTTCTTTTTACAAAGCATGAAAATCGAATATCACACTTGAAATTAAATGTCTTTACTCCCAATCCCCTTTGAAAAGGTGGGGAATCGAACTCCCCACCTTTCCATTTCAATATAAGAAATGTGGCCACTGAGGCAATCCTTAGTAGTTTTTAATGAGCTATTTAAACAACTATTTTCTTTCACATGAGGATAGGGCTAGAGGAACAAAAAAGAGGAGGATGATACTTTCTTATGGCAATAAGTTTTCAGTATTAGGAGCACATTTTGTCAGGAAAAATACACTAGAAGTGTCAAAAGTTATGTACGGTACTTACTTCAGTGTCAAAAAATTTCTACTGACCCACTTAAGTGCCAAATTGGAACAAAAATGATTTCTTAACTGCGATTGGCAAAAATTCTGATCAAATTGATTATATGGCCTTTATAATTAATTTGTTAGAATGACTTGGCAAATTCTCAAAAGAATATAGTCCACGTGGACATAGCCTATGCGGCTCAAATGTCTAAAATGATGTCGCACGACATGCTTTTCAGTTCCCTATCTCACCAGACTCAGGAAGCATCGGGGAGAGAGATGACGATAGCGACCACCACCACTGATGATGGAGCCTTTCACGAGGACGCTAAGATCGCGTGGAACCAACTCTAACAAAGGTTCGAAACGGAGCACAAAAAGGTTGAGCTTGGGCTTCCCATACATTTGCCACTCGAAACAAGGCCTAGGATTGGCTTCACACCTCTGCATCACGCGCCAAGACCAACTCCATGT
Organism: Eucalyptus grandis; assembly: GCF_016545825.1. Taxonomy (NCBI): domain Eukaryota; kingdom Viridiplantae; phylum Streptophyta; class Magnoliopsida; order Myrtales; family Myrtaceae; genus Eucalyptus; species Eucalyptus grandis. The sequence goes on along the minus strand of NC_052619.1, from coordinate 6,896,662 downwards.
CTGATGTCCTTGTTTGCTCTCATGTCTTGGTCCATTTGAAACTCTATCCACCTCCTTTGTTCTTGATTTGTCTCCTTGTCATGGAACACCATATGCCCACTAAATGTTTCAGGAAATTACTTTGTTGATGGAGCTGTTTTTTTTTTTTTTTTAAGTGACCTAACCCCTCTTGGGGTGGGGGCTATGAGTTTGTTAGATTTAGGGATATCATCAACTTCAGGCTGATGGCCTTCCATTGACTTGGGATCTCCCAAGCTCATATCTCGTGCAACATTGAGCAATCAATTTATTGGGCACTCCTTTCAAGTATTTGATAACTCGAAGCACATTATCCAAGTGAGTAGTTCAAGGAAAACTCATGAACTGGCTTACAACACTAATGGCAAAAGATATATCAACTCTTGTGGCAGTCAACTTACCAATTAATCTCCAATATTTCATTGGATTATGTAATAATTCTCCATGTTTTGCATCAACTTTCACATTAGGTTCTATATGAGTATCAACTAGTTTTGCTCCAATAAGTCCAACCTCATCAAGAATGTCAAGTACACATTTTTGCTAGGTTAAATTGATACTTATATGTGAGTAGGCAACCTCGATACCTAGGAAATATTGCAGATGACCCGTATCCTTAGTACTAAACTATGTATACAAAAACTGTTTAAGTTGTTGAATACCATCTGAATCACTACTGGTCATCCATGTATACCACTAGAAGAATACAACTAGTTGAGGAGACAAAATTAAAGACTGAATGATCTACTTAATACCACTTTAATCCAAACTTGACGACAGCATCATTGAACCTACCAAACCAAGCATAAGGATATTACTTGAGTCCATACAACATCTTATGTAAATGACATACTAGATTCTTCTCCTAAGCAATAATTGCTCCGTACACGCCTTTTTAGCCAAATCACCATGTATAACACATTTTTGATATCCCATGGATGAGGAAACCATCCAAAATGCACCGCTAGGGAAATAAAGACATGGACATATGGAATTTTAGCTATAGGTTAGAAAGTGTCATCATAACTAATACCACATGTTTGAGTATATCCCTTGGCAACCAATCGTGACTTCAATCAATCAAGGGTGCTATTGGGGTGAACCTTGAGAGTGAAAACCCAATGGCAACCAACAAGTTGCTTCCTCATGGGTAAGGTAGTGAGCTGCCAAGTGCAATTCTTAATGAATGCCTTATTTCATCCTTCATGGCTTGTTGTTAGTTAAGATGAGCAAGAGCTTCAACAACACTAATAGGCACAGAAACAAAGGATTAGGATGATGAGTATGAAAACAATCAGATAAACTAGAGTAAGGTGTATAACGATTCATAGAAATGTACCTTTTCGCGTGGCAATGAGCGGATCAAGATTGGGATCAGAGGATGGCACAACAATCGATGAGAGAACAGATGAATCAAGTGATTCTTGTAATATTGTAGTGGGAGCTACTCCATGTCTATGGTAAGTGTGGTTAGCAAATTGACTTCCTGTGGACATTGCTCGAGGGAGTGAGATTGGTGGAAGTGTCAATAAGACACACTTGTCATCATGAGGAGGCACTGTAGGGACCATATGAGTATTATAGTATGATTGGTTCTAAAAAATTGTCACATTTACTAACACAAACACAAGATGACAAGTAGGACTGTAACATTTCTAGCCCTTATGAATTCAAGAGTATCTAACAAAGACACATTTTTTAATATGAGGGTCCAACTTATCAAGGCTTGGAGTTAAAGAATAGACAAAACAAACACAACCAAAGACACGTGGAGATAATGGGAAGGGAAAATAATTTGGATGTAAAATGGAAAAAATGTCTCCCCTTGAAGAATGGAAGTTGGAAAATTAAGAAGCAAGCTGTAAGGACTACATGGCCCAAAAGGTTGTCGGTAGATGCATATGAAACATAAGACAATGAGTAACATCAAGAAGATGGCAATTTTTGCATTTAGCTACACACCATTTTGATGTGGTGTATATGAACATGAAATCTGTTGAAAATTGCCATGGGAATCAAGAAAAGCTCAAAAACTAGAAGCAATAGCAAGATACTCTTCGACATTATCTGACCGCAATGTTTTGACAGAAGTATGATTATTAATTCAACATCTCAAGATGGAATAGACGAAAGCAATGAAAAACCTTAGTACGGTCTTTCATTAAGAACAACCAGGCCATTTGGGAAAAATCATCCACAATTGTAACAAAATATCTAAAACCAGATATATCAAAAACACGACGCGAACCCCATACATCTGAGTGAACTAGCTTAAAGGGACTAGACTTGTGACTCTAAAAACGAAAAGGAAAAGAAACTCTGTGGTGTTTACCAAACTGACAAGCTTCACATTTAGACATATTTATAGACTTAAACTCAAGAAACAAACATTGAAGAATGTTCGGTGGTGGATGACTAGCATGACAATGCATCCAATACATTTCAAGGGATGTGCGCTTCATAGCTGTTGTAGCTATCACTTTTTGTCAAGATAGTTTAGGCCATTTGATTTATATGCCCCACCAATCATCTTTCCAATCCTTAGATTTTAAAAGACACAACAAGAATTAAAAAAAAAAAGAAAAAGTTATGGAACAAGTTCTATAGTTAATGAACAAACATAATCAAATAATATGGAGATTTGAGATGAAGGACATATGATAAAGAAAGAGATGAACTCAAATGAGCATCTCCCATACCAGTAACTTGGGAATTTGAACCATTAGCTAACATAACAAAGTTCAACACCCTAGGAGGTGTGGAATGTAATGAAGACAATAATTTAGAGTTACTGGCTTTATGTTGAGTAGCTCCAAAATCTATAATCTAGGAGTCCGACACAGTAAAAAGTAAATAAAATGAATTACCTTTTAAGGTATGTGTCGGAGTTGCAGTGGGAGTTGAAGTTCCTATCACATGTTATGAGCAAATCCAAGCATCATACTTAGCACGTGTCAATGTAACAAAATCTCTTGTATTCTGCACATTATTAGGATCCACTTGAGCCAATGATGAAGAATCTTCCATCTCAACAAATGCAGCAGCTTAGGATGAAATGTGTAGTGATAAGCTTTTGTATGTTCAACCCTCTGATAATGATTATGATAGTGAGACCCAAAGCCATCAATACATCTATCATGACCACCATGACTTCCACTTTAAACAAAACCACATCTATGACCCCGATAACCCAAACACAGCTCTACGTCCATTAGAGCTATGAGAAATCATGGTGCTTGCCTCTAAAGTTGTAGTTCAGATCTTGTTGATACGTGTCAACCGAAGGGCTTGAGAGAAAACCTCATCAACCGTAGGAAGGGAGTCTTTAGACATAGTTCGTTGATGAAGGGAGGAATATTCAGGCCCTGGTGCTTTAAGAAACAGTATCACTTGAAGATCCTTCTAGCGTTTGATTAGAATATTTGGATTAGCTGAAGCAGGAATATAAGTATCTAGTTATTGGCAAAGTATAGTGAAACAAACATATTAGATAGAGATTGATCTCCACATTGAAGATCAAATAAGGCCTCCCATGTGTCACACACTTGTCTCATACTAATATGATCAAAGTAAAGTAAAACACATTTTTCCCAAACTTTTTTAGCAGAATTGCACTTAATGAAGTGATGACTAATTTTAGGATGCATACTATTCCACAATATCTCTTGCAACCTAGTCATCCATCTTACTCTTATTTGAAGGGATTGTAGACGTAAGATAATCATTCTATCTAGTGGCAATAAGATAAACTTCTACATCTTTAGACCAAGATGGATAATTAGTTACATCCAACTTGATAGGCGTCAATTAAAAATGTGTCAAACCAGTAGATGATCTAGAAGTCATCAATATCAAGTCCACTGAATTCTAGTAATACAATCAGCCAAATGGGTTGAACATAAGATACAATTGGACCCAAGAGTAATGTTACAATAATCAAGCACTTAACTCCAATTTTGCAATTAGCCACAAAATGATAAACACAAATGAGGGTTCAATTGATTCACCATTGACTCATAATATTTTATCAAGAGGCCACAAAATCATATACTCGGTATCAATGAATTATTATAAACCATCTAACACTTCAAAGGTTACTAGGCACATATCAACTAGCACTTCAAGGAACAATATGCTGTAATGAGAAGTCATATAAATACATTGGACAATATCCTATGTTGTCCCCATTTTGTTGTTTTTTTTTAAGAAACCCTAGCAATCAAATGAACTGGGACACCCTCGAACTCCTCAAGACACACGAATACCAGTCAGATCTTCAAGACACATGAATACCAAATCTACTAATCGTTCTTCAATCTCTTCATCAAGGAAGAAGGTTGAGCACCTACCGATTTTGCTAGATAGGCTCTAGCAATTGACACTGGTCGTTGGTTCAATCCAAATTTGGTGGACATGTGTCAATTGTTGATGATTGCCATGATGGTGGCTAGATGGCAACGGCGACAGTGGTGGCTAAATGGCGATTGTGGTGGTCAGGTGACAACGGCGACGGTGAAGGTGGCTGTGGTGGTGGTGGGGTTGAAGATCGGGGTTTTTTTACTAGCTCTAATACCATGTTGAAATGTATTATCTTAATTAAAATGATTACAATAATATATATATACATATATATATGTGTGTGTGTGTGTGTGTGTGTGTGTGTGATATTATATGAGTAACCCTCTCAACATAATATAACAATTGACTATTCTACCCTTATTATTATTTCCTAACAACAGTAAAGTAGCAAAAGCATTTCATGCTTAATGGTTGAAAATGGCACGGATTACTTTTTGACTATGACTTAGAGAGTTTGAAGAGGCAAATAGTTTATTTGTTCTTTCTTAGGATTGATGTAGAAGCGCAAACAACCGGTGCGATTTGAGTAAGAAATAAATTATAAAATGAATTTCCGTGATTCGACAATGTGCCTATTTCATGGCACAGATCGACAAGATGGTTCTACTATAATCAACAAAGAGAAGAATACAATTGTTTGAAACACTTACATAAAATACTGTTCAATCCTAGATAGCAACCAAACCCACAAGAACCATTGACAAAATAAGAGTTTCTCATGCTCTCAACTCTTTTGAATGATAACTTTAAGTGAAAATGTCACAAATGGTCCATGAACTTTCATCAAATATTCAATTTCATCCTTGAGCTTTTGATTTTCTCAATTTAGTCCCTAACTTTCATCTAATGTTCCATCTAGTCCCTAACTATTTGAAAATTGACAAATTTCCCTTTTTTTTTTAATACCAAACTATTTTTATAAATAAAAAAAATACCAAACTAGTTTTTTTTTTTGGTTGAAAAAATACCACATTTATGCAAAGTAATAAATGTCAATATTTCTTTCCTTTCTCCATATTAAAAAAAATGGAAAAGGGACGGTAATAATAAAAAAAAAAAATGTGAATCTTGCATTTTGATTTTTTTTTATATGCAAATTACTTGAATAATGTACAAAAGCCCATCAATCGATTTTTTTTTTATGGACTTCACCGAAAAGGAAAAATCGATTGATGGGTTTTGTACATTATTCAAGTAATTTGCATATAAAAAGAAATCAAAATGCAAGATTCACCTTTATTTATTATTACTGTCCATTTTTCCATTTTTTTAATATGGAGAAAGGAAAGAAATATTGACCTTTATTACTTTGCATAAATGTGGCATTTTTTCGACCAAAAAAAAAAAAAAACAATTTGGTATTTTTTTTATTTATAAAAAAACAGTTTAGTATTAAAAAAAAATGAAATTGGTCAATTTTCAAATAGTTAGGACTAGATGGAACATTAGATGAAAGTTCAAAAACCAAATTGAGCAAATCGAAAGCTCAAGGATGAAATTGAACATTAGATGAAAGTTAAGGAACCATTTGTGACATTTTTCCTAACTTTAAAAACTCTAAGATTCTCACAAGTTTTTCTTGTTAAATAAGATCTCACTAAGGTTTTAACAAGTCTAGATCGGGAGTTGGGTGCCTACAGCACTGAAGAACATAAAAGCTCTAGGGCATTGTCTGCGAGCCCAAGTAGCTTTGTTTGAGCGTCCAGATCTGGCTGGCAGCTTAGCCACTCCTTAGTTGCACTTGCCTAGTGGCCTGGTTCTTCTAGGCACCAAGCAGGCAATCTTCTCAAATATCTAGGCATCTGCCTTTGTTTCCATGCCTCGCAAACACGTAAGTATCTCAAAATCACGAGCTTGTGTCAATTCCAAATTAAGTAGAATTACCTTCGAGCCATAATCAACAAATCTCCACCTTCCAACTAATGGCACAACTAGTATAGTCGAACACATAACCTATGAAGGTGCTCTGCCCATCCAAGTCACCAACAAGATCTGAATCCACATGTTTGTTATGCCTCTTGAGCTTGTCTTTCCCCAAAAGTCAAACCCACGTTCGTTGTCCCTCTCAAAAATCTCAGAATCCATTATGTAGCCTCCTCATGTTTCTTCATGGAATTGCTCACAATACTAAAATCCTGGAAACATATGATCTAATGCAAATCATATCATACATAATACTACCTATGGCGCTAGCATAAGGAACAAGGGTACGCAATGAGTTTGATGTTGAGGTGGGTTATTTGAAAGAAGTAATCAAAATTGTTGAATCCATACTTAAAGGTGGTGCGTGAGGTGAGAGATGAAACACTAGTGTGGTTGGCTCACCCAAAATAGGAGTTGTGCCCTTTTCACAAAAATTGAGCCCAGTCATGCGCATGCAAAAGATTGGTTTATACTTGTAAGGACAATGTTAAGTAAAATTTCACATCGCTTAAATGCGTATTATATATTTTATCTACATGTAATATCTCTCGATCTATTAATTTAAGTTTTTAGGTTGGATATCCTTACAATTCTCATGAATATGGTTGATCACCCTACAAGTGTAGAGATTCGGTCGCACGAATAAACCATTGAGAACAATTCATGTCTGGACATCGACAATGCATATGTTTAAGAGATATCACTAGCATGGGTTTAATTAATAGAACAACTAAAAAATTCCAGCTCAGACGGACAATGGGAATCCAGCATCGACTCTCAATCGTATCGAGCCGTCAGGGATTATTGCTCCGAGAAAGGCGAGTTGGGCCAAGCCCCGAAATTACGTAGGTGGTTTGCTTCTTGCAACATCCTTCGGAGGAGGCAGTCGACATGCTGGACTCTCGTAGCAGTTCGGTGTGAACAAGGTTGATGTCGCGATCAAGCCACGTAAATGTCCAAGCAGCCCCAAAAAGAATTCCCCACCTTGAAAGAAGCCTCCACAAATCTGTAGAACTTGTCATGTACCTGATTCTCTGTGGCTAATTTAACACGTACGTCGCAACAAAGTGACTTCTTTCTTCTTGTTTATGCGAACTCCAAATGTGCAAAACTAAAAAGACGAAAAGAGAAACGGCTCAATGTTGTTGTCATCGACCTCTTCGTCGTGGTATTTCTTCTTTGATCGCAGGTTTCTTGATATGTACTTATACGTCCACGTCCAAAGACCATGAAAGTTTCAAATGCAGGCGACACAAATTATTGATACATACATACAGAATTCTTCTTTTAAGGAAAAAGGTAGTAACGTAAACAGAAAAACGAGTTTTGTGCTGATTTCTCAGAACTGAGTCAAAGGCATTGATCTAAACTTTCTTTTATAAAAAAGCAAAAAGAAATAGGGTTCGTGCTCGAAGGTTCAATTGGAATGAACTGGCAGTGGAAGCAGTTACAGCACTCATGTTGCTGTCACCGACGATGTGCTCCTCCTTCCATTTGTCTTCGACATGACCCCATCAATTACGATCTTGATTCCCCATTTGAATAATATTATCAAACTCGTAATAAACAGCAGCCGTCTTCTCTCTCTCCCTCTCCCTCTCTCTCGCCATTAATCGAGGACGTGGTCAAAGCTCGAAAAAGAAAGAAAAAGCTGTACAAGATAGATGCCAAATTCTTGACAAAACGCGTTTTGAGGCCGTCTAGGTCTGATGTCCATGCATGAAGAACGAGTAAAACCTCTCCGCTAATTACTAATCAGCAAGCAAACAGACACCAGATAATAGTAACGAGCAACCAAATGATAAGGACACAAATGTCTTACGTCAAATCATTCTTTTAAACTGCTCCTCGAAGAACCTTGTGCACGCACTTTTTTCCCTTTTTCTATAGCCACCAGACGCTACTACATAAAATGTGATAGTTGTTCATCAGTTGAAAGTTTCTTGCTAAAATTTTAATTAAATGATATTAACACTGCTTAAAAAGCAAAGGATGGCGAATTACGGCACGAACGAGGGTTTTCCAAGAAATGGGTTAAGATAATTGATCCTCGAGTCACGCCTAGAAACAATTGGATCAAGAGGTTTCTATTGAGATTATAATCTTTAAATCAAATTACCTACGTACAAGTTATCTTCAATATTGGAAAGCGAAAACGAGTTGATATGCAGAATCTCCTCGGCCCAAAAATGGACACTTGAGTATGCTGATTGACGGCAACTTTGGCCAAAGAAGAAAACATAGCTGATGGTAAAATTCCCAAAAGTTTATTCTCTTGTGCACGAGAAGTAAGTGATAGTGATTTTTATTATAAGTTATTATTAGCCTTAATGAATTGCATAACGCTGTCATGTGCTTTGGAATATAATTTGAATCGGATAATTTTAGAAACTTCTGGTTAATATAAACCCCTTGAACTCTTAGTTCTATCAAGTTTGATCTGAAAAAGGAAAAAGAAAAAAAGAGTGCCACGAACGACTTAAAAGTTTTCGGTGCCCCTCAACCATGAGTGAGAATACTATTCTCGGTGTCCCTACTTAGAACTTGATTATTAAATCTGCTATTTTCAGATGGCGATGACTTTGCAATAGAAGGATGAGTTCCTGCTCAAACGTAAAAGATTGCTCCCATCATCGCAAATGGCAGATTAAACCATATGAATCAAATTAAACATGGGTTTCGTGACTTCATTTCGACGTCAAGAGCTTGCTCTGATAGACTGTAGAATAAGAAGGCCCTTTTTTCTTGAAAAGAGTGTGAACAAATTCTATGGAGATCAGTTCACATGCAAAATATAGGACTGTTCCCTCGTGCGTAGAATTACCATTACAAACACTAGAAGCTAAACGTGTTGTGGACTACTATATTTGTGTCCTCTTCAAAAAGATAAACTTACACAGTCACTTGCCTTGTAATTACTGCGTTAAGAAAACTTTGGGTGGAAAGCTAGTGGGGGAGGATCTTCTTTTACTGTACATGAGAGATTGTGAGGAGGGAAGTGGGGGAGGATCTTCTTTTAATGTACATGAGAGATTGAGAGAGAGAGAGAGAGAGAGAGGGAGGGAGGGAGGGAGAGATGTATTAAGAGAGACCCGTCAAACAGCCGGCCAAAAGAATGGCTCTCGTGACAAAGGCCAAATTTTATGTCTCTATATATACGTATCCGCTAAATCCACGCTAGTAATGCCAATGTTTTCTAATTGTCGTCATTTCATATATCCCTCCCCACCTTTTTCCTCCATATTAAAACCCTCTGTCTCTCTCCCTCCCTACCTCTCTCTCTCTCCAATTGCTATCACCCGTCAACATATTCTTCTTCTCCCTAGAAATTCTTTCTCGGCGGTTTCGGGATAGCAAATTGGAAAAAACTTCCTCTTGAGAAAGAGAAGAGGGTTTCTAATGGAACCAGGGAGGCTGTGCTCAGAGTCATCGAGCGAAGAAAGTGATCCGTTTGAGCAACTGAAGGAGGAAGGGAGCGTCAAACGGTCCTACGAATGCACGTTTTGCAAGCGGGGCTTCACAAACGCCCAAGCTCTGGGCGGTCACATGAACATCCACCGGAAAGATAGAGCCAAAGGAAAGCAAGCTCCAAGTGCTGCTCCCAATATGCGGAAGATCTATGATCCTTATGTTATCGCATCTAATCATTTCGGATCGAAATCGGGCCAAGGCAAAGATGACGAAGCACAAAGAAGTTATAGTCACCAGGGTCTGCAAACATCTGCTATGAACCCTAGAAATTATCTGGAAAGCTTGCACTCTTTGCAAAGAGGAGATGACATTATATGGGATGCTAGCCTTAGCCTGCAAATCGGCCCATCAAACATGGAGCGTACCGGTGAAGTGAAGCAAGATGAGAATCGGGAGGAAGTTGATCTGGAGCTCCGACTCGGCCGCGACCCCTAATTTATTATGCTTTGATTTAGGTTTGAGAAATTTATAATTATTGTACAGATGATATTCTTTCGGACTTGCTATGTTTTCTATAAGGAGTGGGAACGTTGATTTCGAGGGTTTTATGAAGGAGGCTTATAGCTTACCGTGAGTTGAATCTTAACTCCGAGTACCGTTTTACCAAGGTAATGAAAATGTGACTATTTTTCTCTAATGAGCTTTTCTTTTTCATGCTTTGTCTGCAGCACGAGTTAAAAAAAAGCAACGTACATGTGCTGAGTTTGTTTAACTTATAGAGCAAATTCTTTTTTTTTCGTTTCTCAGCAACACAACTTGTAGAGCAATCGACATGATAAGAAACGGGGGAATCTGTTGATTAAAAACTATATTTTGCCAGATGCATGACAAAGAAACCATCAGAAGTTGATTCTTATTTGAAATGGTGATTAGCATCGAATTCACGTTTGATCTCCTGTTGTATGATTGCCCCTTTATTTTCCTGAGGGTTATAAGAAGGCTCTGCACTCGAGAAAGATACTACATCTGATCACCTTACCAGTTGCTGCTGATCCAAACTTATGCCAAGTTCTCCAGAAAGAGAGGCAAAGATCGATGCTGGGTATTTGATTATTCAAGTTCTTCTGTTCATCAACAAACAAGGTCAATATTTGTTTTAAGCATTATCTGGGTGTTGGTGGATCAAAGAGAGATGATTGCTTAACTAAGAAGAAAGAGCAGATGTAAAGTATCATTTCTTCACTTAAGCTGAAGCATCTCTTATGTTTTGGCATAAGCACTCTTTTATGTGAATGCTGGGAACGTAATCATGACAAAAACAGAAAAATTCACTATTCTTTCACCTCTACAGATAGTTTCTTTTACTATTCGAATTTTCCATCTGAAATCTCCTTTTCTCTCAGATAAATATTTCAAGAATCCCATGCGTTCCCTTGCATATATATAATTTGCTCAAAAGATCATATTGTCATTTGCGGTCGCATAATTGGTAAATTATGCTGGTCTGCTGACAGAAGTATTTGAGAAAGGTCGACTTCTTCATATTCTCCTAGTAATGGACGATATAATGGATTTGAATATGCCTTATATAGCCGATTCCTGGATGCTGTCAAATTAATTAATACCTGATAATAGTTTTTCGACACAATATACCAGCACTTTCTTCAAAAGGCAAATTGAAAATATGATTACGGTCGTCCTACATTATGTAGCGTGTTGGTGTTATACAAATGTTTTTATGCAAAAGAAAATCTTCACGTTTATGTTACAAATTTTCATGTGTGTGACTCTGGAACTTTATTGGATTTAGTCAATGATTACGGTTTTTATGTTGTTACAGAAAGTTAATTAGGTAATTAAAGTGATGCATAAGATATGAAATTACTTATCAAGATTAAGATAGCTAAGGAATACCTATATGCCATCAAACTTTCCATTTAGTGAACCTACGGAGGGGCTAAGATTGATTGATTTTTTTCTCAAACCGTCCTTCCACCCAATATAGAGTCGTTCTTTTCCTTCTTTAGTGTGCAAAAAGTGAAGCTATATAACGAAGAGTTTGAAATCATGCACAAGGTAATCTTAGCAATAGGGGCATTGCTCATGGAAGCAAATTAGAGTATCTAAATAATATTTATGGAAGTTTAAGATTTGAAGATGAAAACAAATCCCCAACATTCCCCCCTTCTAGCTATTTTTATTTCCCCTTTTCTATACCTCTCTCTTATTTTATTTTTTTCAAGTTTTTTACTAAACACATAATTGCTTTTCACTTTTTCAGGGGGATTTTATCTACTTATTGGAAGTTTCAGAGTTTTTGTAAGGCATACGATTATTAATTAAGAAAACACCATTTTTTAAGGACTAATCCTCCTCCAAGCCCACCTCCTCAATTTCGGGCAAACTTGGCTCCACTTTCTCGCACTTGTCATGAGTTGTCATTGTAAACATATGCATTTGGCATATCATTCTCCTTTCAATCCCACATTCTACTCCTTTCCCCTTTGAAAGGGTTGCCTAACGAAAGAATTAAAGATTATAATTAAAACACCCCGCGTTTATCTATTTATTGATTACTTTTTCCCTCCCTATTCCACCCCTTAAAAATTCAATCAAATAATACTTTTAAAAAACGAAGCTTCTTTTTATCATTTGTCCGCTCTTCGAGCAGTATATGACATTAGAGCGATGCTGCCCAAATTAAGATTCGTTTCGGCTTTTTTCGAACGTCAAAAGAATCGCGGTCGGCAGGGGGCAGTCCGTCCCGGTAGATCGGTCCCGGTCAACTTTTCTTTGACGGGTCAATGGCGGAAGAGGTCCCTCATCGTGACTTTTGCTCCCTCTCTCTCTCTCTCTCTCTCTCTCTACACCAAGTCAACCTCAATCGCGAAAGCAGTAATTCACATAGTGCATGTCTTATAGGGCCATGACAAGATAGTAGTGTGACCTACTCGTGGTTGGGGCCCAACATAGTTCGGCTCCGGTTGTCGAATCGTGCCGGTGAATTCGATTCAGGGAGGCGAATTTAATAAGTAGGATTATGAATTTAATTGGAGTAAAATTTGACAGTTTGGTTCGCTTTGAGGTTTTGTCAAAACAAGCCAAATTCTTTTCCTATCTTTCTTACTTTTATATACATTTTTTTGGCCTTTTGTCAAGAGGATGTTGCTTTCATTTCTTTTTTTCTCTTGATTTCTTATCGGCTTGAGACCTTGACCAACGCAAAATTGATGAAAGTGGACGAGAATCAAGAGCCCTAAATAAAATAAAGAAGAAAAACACAAAAATCATAAACTCAAACCAATTCCATTTTAAAACAAAATACACTGAAAATTTCAGTTCAATTTGGTTTTTCATCCCCACCGAATCGGGCCAAGCCATGCTTACCTTGAGTCGGCCTCTTCATAGCATAACCTGATTTTTATGAGATTGATGATACTTTTCTTCAATTTTAGGGGTACAATTTTCCACCAATGATCACAATAAAATAGGTACAAATAGCTGCATATCTGCGAAATTAATCAAGGGGAAACTATTTGATAGGTATTGAAGTGATTGAATGCTTGGAGGACACATATTTCGGGTTCGCTCAAGCCTTGCCTTACCATATTCCATGCATGCTCAAGCATTGATTAAGGGATGTTTTTCATTTTGTTTTATGTTGTTCGTATGGTTAACATATTTGATGTGAGTGTCTTCGTGGACATACGGTAACATGGAGTTAGAACAACCACACCAACACCCTCTCTAGATACAAAATGCTGGAAGATAGCAATCCCAAGTTGGGTAATATGTAATTAATCTTGCAACTGAAAATTGACCATTAATTTAGCGGTAGAGCGTACCATTAATAATTGCATCGTCACACTTGGACACTATCGATTATATATAGTGATTAGTGACCTGACCTATGGGAATGAACATAATTAAGCTCCATCTCAAACAAGGTAGCCCTCACTCACTATGCTCACAGCATGACCCTTTTGCATACTGAAATTAATCTTAATATTGCGATACTAATATGGAGATTGTACATTTTTTTCTTTAGGAAAGTGCATCAAAGGGGCTTAAAGATTTACAGTTTTAGTGTAATTATGTTGTAAATTTATAGATTGCTCGTGCGGTCGAGCGTTTGATGAAATCAATTAGTTTTGTGAGATGGAAGAATTTGATATAATCATTCTTATAATTATTTTGTTTATTCTATATAACTCTAGGACTTTTCGCGTCAATGTATCATCGAAAAGTGCAAAATCAACATAAAAGACTCATGCTAATTAGTTCGGTTAGAGTGGCAAATTTATCATCACCAACTCGAGCTCAAAATGGTTCGACAAGACAATTCGAATCGCTTGGATTCGAGCTAGATGGTCGCATCGCTTCTAGCATTGGTGAATATTCCCTACCCCTATCAATTTTATTTTATTTTTTAGGTGGGGGGTTGGCCCGAGATGACGTCATAATTGTCCTCATGACCATTTTCCACAAAATACTCGACCACCAAAAGCCATAGAAATTTCCCCACCTTCTTCGCATAATTAACATCGATCGGCTCGGCAGCTCATCATATCCTCTCAGCACGCAAGCCCAGGCCTCTCCTCCTTCTTCTCCTTCTTCTTCTTCTTCCGTCGCCGTCGCCGCCGCCGACACTCTCCGATCGCCGCCATGTGCACGCTCGAGAAGCGCGGCGACATCTTCTACCTGACCCTGACCGGATCCGACGAGCACCGGCTCAGCCCCACCCTGATCGCCTCCCTCCTCGCGGCCCTCGAGGAGGCCGCGTCCCAGTCCACCCGCGGCTCCGTCCTCGTCACCACCTCCGCCGGCAAGTTCTTCTCCAACGGGTTCGACCTCGCCTGGGCCCAGTCCGCCGGATCCCCCGCCGGGGCCCAGCAACGCCTCCACCAGATGGTCGACGCGTTCCAGCCCGTGGTGGCGGCGCTGATCTCGCTCCCGATGCCCACGATCGCCGCCGTCCAGGGGCACGCGGCGGCGGCGGGGCTGCTGCTGGCGCTGAGCCACGACTACGTGCTGATGCGGCGCGACCGCGGGGTGCTGTACATGAGCGAGGTGGACATCGGGCTGACGCTGCCGGAGTACTTCGGGGCGGTGGTGCGGGCCAAGGTGAGTTCGGCGGCGGCGAGGAGGGACGTCCTGCTGAGGGGGAGGAAGGTGAGGGGGGAGGAGGCGGTGGCGATGGGGATCGTGGAGGGGGCGCACGACGACGAGGACGGGGTGGCCGGGGCCGGCGGGCGGCTGGCGGAGGAGCTGGCCGGGAGGCGGTGGGACGGCGAGGTGTACGCCGAGATTCGGAAAGGGTTGTACCCGGAACTGTGTGGCGTGTTGGGCTTGGCCACCAAAGTGATCGCCACCCCTAGGCTTTGACTTTTAGTCAATTTGAAGTGTTCGGCTTTTCCTATGTATTTTTTTGTCTTTCACGTTTTCTGCAATGTACTCTCGAAGCTGTTTCTACGCCAATCTATCTTAATGAAGCCTTGTTGCTTGCTCATGGAGGGAAAAAAGTGTTCGTTCTGATAATGAAATCTCGGGCTTGTTTTTCCCTGTTTTCTTGTAGATCTTATGGTAGGGTGGTGTGTCTGAATCTACCTTAGCCATTGGTTTATCGTTCAATCGGATCTCACCATTCAGGGTCGATATTGGTATCGAAGTGATCAAACTCAAGTTGTTCTCATCTATCTCGAGCTATCATCGTCCCAGCAGGCGAAGTGATCAAACTCAAGTTGTTCTCATCTATCTCAAGCTATTATCGTCCCAGCAGGCGAATTGATACTTGTACTTTGATGTTCGGCACTACCGAACTCGAGCATGAGGTACTAGATCAGCACACCGTCATAGGAGGGCTCGGTTACAACAAGCAAGCACATTCAAAGCACGTCGATAGGTTCGAGACTGCATGCGTGCGAGATCATGTTTCTCAGAACCCTGCTTCTCACGAGGGTTTGTGAATCTCAAATCTAGAGCAACACTGTTTTTTCTTCCTAACTAGTCGGGTTCGAGTCTAGCATAAGATCCGTCAAACATCAACACAAGACGAATAAAAGGAGAGGCTTTTAAGAATCCTGAACATCTAATGATAAATTCAAACTCTTTCGAGAGTAAACCTTCGTGAACCAACCAACTTAAAACAAAATGACAAAATATCATCGCTCCCGTCACTCGGGAATCATCCTAATAACCTTTGGAGTCGAAAAATCCCAGCAATGTGTACCGAAGAAAAGTAGCCTGAAAATCGTTCATAACCTGGGGATGCTGCAAGAGATGCCATCATAACTTACGAACTCAAAACCCCACCACCCAAATGAAGACCCCCCTCTAACTTGTGAGTTCTCAACACCGTACACTGCGCCTCCGCTTCTAATTTGCCTTTGCTTTGGGGCTCTTCTTCTTGAGTTGCCTCCTCGGAAGCGAATTCTTCATCCCTACGAAGAACAGAAGGGCACCGAAAAATGCCATGTTCTAGAAGGAGAGGAGGGGAGAGAAAGCAACTATTAGTGTCTGTCGCTAAGTGCAAAATATGTACATCAAACAACCGATGAAATGTAAGCAAAAGCAAATGCATACCCGTGTGAAGTCGTTAAGAAGACTCTCGAACTCGGGCTTGCTGGGGTCATAGTTGTAGAAGTCATAGAGAATTGGAGTTGTGAGCGCCAATTCAAGAAGCTGTGCACAAAACCAAGTTACAAAATTGTTCTCAACTTTCACTGACTCTAAAGAAGGAAACCGTATGAGAGACCCACCAGGAGATAAGCCCCAAAGGAACTACCGAACACGAACAGAATGCCTCCGAGGCCTTTAAGAATGTAGATCGATGCGACCACGTGTCTAGTCTGCATGAAATCCTGAAAAATCAGGGGGTATAAAGGCATGAGAATGCAGAAGAGGAATAAAGCTAAATTTAAGCAAAAAAGGAAGATGAACGGAGCACAATGAAAAGACTGGAAAACCTACATCAACATCAGGCGTTGCAACTCCCAATTTGGAGGACAGATGCTGCAAGGCAACACTTAACTTAGGGCGCAACTCCTTAGCTGCTGCAGCACCCCCATCGACAGCGAACTCATTGTACCTGCAGAACAGCAAAACATGTTGGATAAAAACCCATCGCTCCCGAGTAAAACCAACACATCCGAAAAAAGGACTTTCCCTGTAGTAAATTAGTCAGGTGAATCCGATCAAACAACCAAAACAAATATCATGAAACTCAACACTAACATTTTAGAGAGGACTTGTTCGCTCCACAAATATGTTGCTTCACGACAAATTCAGATAACAGTCATAGAGAAAACAAGGGGAAGAGGATGACCATGTTCAGGATAAAAGTTGCATTGTTTCATGAAAAATAGGGGGAAAAGGCTGCAAAAGCATGAAATAAATATATTTGAACTTGAAAGCGAATAACTGGAAAGAATTCTAGTTAAGTTATGGAAAAAAGAGTAATTAGAATCCTCCAAGTTAGACATATGGCTACTGCCCAAAGCTACAAAAAGAATAAACAACCTTAAAGTTCCCTAAGAGTAACTACATCAGCTCTCAGTCAACTTCCTCAGTGTTCCCTTGTAAATAAAGTTTCAAAATTAGGGGAACTCATCACATGTATCATGCTCACAACACACAATAAGGGCAGGGAAATCGACACTACCCCAGAATATGCTTCACAACCTCAAGATCCTGCAACGAATTACATAAACTGTCCATCCACTTGCAGCAGCAAGTTTAAATTGAATCCTGTTGGTAGGCTGATGAATCAATCTGAACTAGGACAAAACTGACCACTCTTTGTACCACAACAGTTCTTATCATGACCTATGTAAGTTATGCATAAATTGCATGACCTGCACTCCTTAAAATGGCGGCGCAAAAAAAATGCTCCGATGCATATCCCTAGTCCCATTAGAATACTTCTACGCAAACCGAACACTAGTCTAGACAATAGACGTACCCAATACAGGCATCTATTTAATCTACACGTTCACTTCGAATCCCCCCCACCAAACAGCCCAATCATCAGTTCTTAAGCAAGAAAAGGAAACTAACAGGATCTCTCTTTCTGCAATTGAATGTCATCTCTATTTTGTAACTGCCCTTCCGAACAGAGTCAACCCCACATCCTATATACCAGGCAAAACAGGTATCTTTTTCGAGAGGAAATGCAATCTCTCATCCATACAATGACTACCCTCAACCCACTTCCAAACAGAAACTAGTGAGACCTCATTACCAAGCACAGATAAACACAAACTCCAGTCACCAAGGCACCGAGTGCAAATTAAAATGTCACCACAAGAACAACAACTGCACAAACGTCCCGCCTAAATAAATTTAAACACCAAGTACCCAAGAACAAGAACCCAAAACCCCAAACAAGGAGACAGTCGCAGAAGCGCGAGCAGTTCTTACAAACACCAACCCGAGATTCAAGATTCCTTCGCGCACCGATCCATCAGATGAAAGAGGCGCAAAAACCACCAGATCCAGCGCGGAATCACAGATCTCAGCACCGATAACGAAGCAAATCCGACCCAGATTCACACAGTCAAAAAGAGGACGAAAGAGAGACGCGACCCGGCCGAACCCTCTACCAACTAGATCCAACACGCGCCCAAGAACCCAAGCCGGAACCACCTCACCGCTCCGGTCCAGCTGAAACGCCACCCGAAAACCCGAAAACCCCCAACCGAGCCGACGGATCTAGAGCGAGAAAGAGGGTAGAAAGAGGGTAGAAAGAGAGAGAGGGAGAGGACTCACATCTGCCATGCGGAGAGGAGGAAGAAGGACGCGAAGAGGACCCTTCCGAGGAACGAGAAGAAACCCATTTCCCTTCCTCGCTATTCCCACTGCGAGCGAGCGAGAGAGAGAGAGAGAGAGAGAGAGATGAGGAGCAAATCTCGGTGTCTCGTCGCAGCCGAGGAAGAGGGACAGCGCGACAGAGAGCGCAACGAGGAGGACTTCTTGAAGGGAGAGAGAGGGAGAGAGAGAGAGAAGAGGGCTTCGCTTTTGGTTGGCTCAATGGCGTGGAAGGCGGTCCAGGTCAACTCTAAGCCTTCCCCTCTTTGGACCATTGGAGTACCAATTTCCTGACCAAAAAAGAAAAGTATTTATTCGAAAAAAATCAAAATTATAAAAACAAAAAAAAGGTGAGAATCACTGTGTGAGAGAGATGTCTTTCTTTTTATAATTGTCATCGAAGGTGCCGAGAAGGTTCCGGTTGAATCTATCCAGTGTGAGGGAGGACTATGGTCAAATAGAAAATTCAAAAAAAATAATAATAATAATTCACGAAATATCTTAAACTAATAAGTGTAGGACAAATTTATCTTAACTTAATTTTTTAACATAAAAGATCTCAAATTAATATATTTATGACAAATTTACTCTAAATTAGTCACCCGTCAATTGTTACACACCATCCAACTTAAAAATTTGAAAATAAAATTTATCGAAAATTAATAGAGGATAAATTTTATCGCAAGACTAATTTGAGGTTAAATTTGTCACGAGAGTAAATTTCAATTGCATGATTGATGGTAATTTTGGCATTTTGACAAAAAAATGGGTTGATTTAACCATATAGGGAGAGAATAGATATAACTCCATTCATAAAAATGCAATCACTTAAAACAGGTTTTGACATCATAAAAAAGGTAAATCTTTCATTAAATCCACCCATTTTTTCTTCAAAATGAGAAAATTACTCTCAATCGTGCAATTGGAATTTAAAGTGGGGAACAAACTTATTCACTTTCCTTCCTTTTTAAGTTTCTCTACTTTCTACATAGAATCCAGTTGCCATAATTAAGATTTCATGTGTTCTGCTTTTGTTTATTTTATGGGTACTCTATGTATACTAAAGGTACTATGTTTTCAATTTATTATTAGATTTTACTTACATAGAATTTAGTTTGTTGATAAGAGAAACTTCCGAGAAACTTAATTATTTTCAACATTATCTAACAAACTTTTGCATATATTGACAAGTAGAATCTAAGAAAATATTAATATAAACACCTTTTTAACGCAATCACTTATTTATAAGCTTTCATATTTGTTATGCGTATCACAATCAAACTATTTTTTACAGTTGTCTTTTACAGACACATATATAATGGGATGATTGATGAAACAAAAGGAAAACCTCTATAAAGAATTTCCAAAATAAAAATCATACTTACATTCTGCAATGTAAAACTTTAAAAAATAATATGTAATTAAATTGCAACATGTTTTCTTAAAAATGCTAGTAAAATCTCACCATTTTAGACTGACAAAAATTAATATGATCCATGAAGTCTTTTTCAAAAAAATATTAAGATAAGAAAGGGTTTGGTGGTGATACGCACAACACAAGGAAAATCCTGTGAAGATGAGATTGTTTTAAAAAATTCTCTATGTTAATCTATAAATTCTACTTGACAATAAATGCATATATATGCCCAACAACTTAAACAAGTTTTTTGGAAAAAATTTCTTTTTGACAAAATTTATTCGATGTAAGCAAAATCTAAGTATAGAAGGAATACATAATGATTTTAATATACACGAGATAGCCACATTAAAAGAACACAAAATACATGAAATGTTTTATTATGGCAACTAGTTTCTAAATAAATAAAAAAAATAGGGAAAGTAAATAAATTCGGGGCTAGCACTTTAAATTGCAATCAAATAATTGAGGATAATTTTGTCTTTTTAGTAAAAAAATAGGGTGAGTCTAGTCCTATAAAGAATGAAAATATTGCAGCCCTCTTTTATTTGCAGGATACGAAAGTTTTTTTTACCATTATAGTAAATAATGTAAAATACTAGCCAAAATCCAAACGAGTGGATTTAACATAAAAGTCCATTTTGTCACCCTAGTTTTCATTGTTTGTGCAATTGAATATTTGACTTTTTTGTGCTATTAAGTTATTTTAACGTTAAATAAATTTAAACAAGTTTAAAATTGATTGAGGAGGCTAAAATACAATTTTCAATTTGAGGGGAAAGTATTTCTTAATGTAAAAGAAAAGGAAGAAGGGAAAACCAAAAGAAAATAGAAGAGCTCTGAGACAGCAGCCTCCGGCCCTTTTTTTTTTTTTTTTTCATGTTCTTCAGAATTTTTGAACTTCTATATTCAAGTTTTTCTAACTTTTTAAACATCTTTGATAGTTATTTTCGTAGAATTTTCTTCTTGTTTTTCGTGAACAAGGTCCTGTTCAAGAATTAAAGTTTTCGTTCGTTTAGCAAATATGAATTTGCACTAGTCTCATTTTGATGAAATTATCTGCGATTTTGTCAACACCTTTTTCTTGCCCTAACTAAATAATTCAATTTTATTATGCCTTACGTACACGGCATACATGACCTGGGCCATAGAAGGATTTAGTTGAGACTAGACTCCATATTCTCCGCCGAAATAAATTGCTTTAAAGTGGATTTTCAATATATGGTTGGAATTTTCAAATGAGTTAGAAACCATTCCGATACGTTTATTACTGAAAATTTTAAATAATATTTTCGACAAACAAAATCGATTTCGATGCACGATTTCAGGATTTATACGAGCTTATCTAAACCTAACTAAGGAACCTAACTCCGGAGACCAACACCCTAGGGGTGGAGGTCCTAAGGTCAGTGCTAGGCATTATAGGGCGTCGACTTCCAGGGCCAATGTCTCGGGCCGGAGAGCTAGGGCCCATGTCTGGGCATCGGGGGCTTAGGTCTTGGGCTTTGGGCATTTGGGCCGAGGCCTTGTGAGCCCAACGCGGGCTCGATTGACCGTGTGGCATACTTCCTCATGAACAGAGTCTCGGGTCTTGGGTCCGTCCCCAAGTTCCCTTTGCTAGTCTTGGTGTTTGTAAATCAAGTTGAATTCCTGAGTATGATTTCAGATTTTTAATAAGACTAAATCGGTTTTTAGAATTTAAGCATTGTTGTTTTACTGACCATGATAAGGTTTTTCATTGACTAATTTTCTTATGTAATATAAACATTGAAAAAATGGGGAAACATCCGATCAACATCGATGTTGCTAACCTTTCGGGTACGTTAAGAAGGCAAATATATTAAGATAGAGAGACTTGAATAGGAAAATTGACCCACTAGTCGTGTTTATCTTAAGTAGTTATGGCATTATGGTGAATAAACTAGAGTCAAGCATGATTTTAATAAAGATTAAAGGTGGTTAGATTGACGTGACGAATTGAGTTTAATATTGTTAATTCCGTTGGAGGGAACAAGTCAAGAGAAATTAAGTAGCATCTCTCACTGTCACAAGAGATAAACTGGGATAGGAGAAGAACAATTCTGAGGCAGGTAGCATCTTCTTTACTTTCGCTTGAGGTATATACTTTCCAAAGGTCCTTTCTTTCAAGTGCATGCATGAATACAAATCCTGAGACGAATCATTGCAGCTATTATAATGCTGTGAGATACCCTAGCAGAAGCAGACAATATGCCACTACTTCTCTCTGTCTTCAAGCCCCCCATGAAAGCATCAGATCGACCGTTATATAGGTGTCCCAAGATCTCTCATTCACAAATTTTCATTCAGAAACTCTCTTACCTACACTCTTCACCGTAAGCTCATTTCTCAGTTTATCTAGCTGCTTCCTTCGTTAGCTTTCTGCCGCATTTCTGTCTCCGAATTAGGCAGAGGAAAATGGTTGTCGACTCTGCCCTCGAGATCGAAAGGCGGCTTCCCTCGAAACTTGAGCAGGACTATGACCGCGTGAGTGAGCTGAAAGCGTTTGATGAGCCGAAGACTGGGGTTAAAGGCCTGGTTGACGCTGGAATCCGAAAAGTGCCACGGATATTTATCCACGAACCCGAGAGCTTCGACCGGAAATATGGTCGAGGGAGCTCCGACCTCGTGGTCCCGGTTGTAGACCTTGAAGGCATGGCCGATGATCCGGTGGGGCGTAAACTAATTGTCGGTCAAGTTCGAAGTGCCTCAGAGGAATGGGGGTTCTTTCAGGTGGGGGTTCAAACCCGTTTGCTTCAGTCTGGTCCCTGCGAAACTTACTAATAACAAAACTCGAAAATTTCTGTTAAATTTGTCTACGCCACAGAGAGAATATTCAATTTGTTAAGTTGAACTATAGCGATCTGCATTAAATTAATAACTGAAGATGTGCATCACTGAAAAACTCAAGTTAATAAGCAGATGCAATTTACCAGCATGGAAAATCATTCTAAACGAGAAAGGAAATGAAGATTTTCCATTCACATAACCTGATACCACATATTCTCAAAAAAGAAACAGCACAGATGTCCATGCCGGCATCCAAAAATGGGGGAATTTGGTGAAAAACATTATGACGTAGCTTTCGACTTTGAGCCTAAGCAGTTGACCAGCTTTGGCCTCGAGAAAAATGCAGGATCCGAGGTCAAACAGTTGCGCAACAATTCCACCCGCGACAAATATTCTAATATATAAAGTGATGATTAACAGGTATGTTCACTTGTCTTCAGGTGATAAACCATGGAGTACCAGAAGAGATCACGCAGGAGATGATTGCTGGGGCCATAAGGTTTTTCGATCAGGACCCAGAGATCAAGAAGGCCTTGTACACGAGGGATGCGACCAAGAAGGTGGTGCACAACAGCAACTTTGATCTGTATCAGTCCAAGGCAGCTGATTGGAGGGACAACATGTATTGCCCTCTTGCTCCCAGCCCTCCACCATATGAAGAGATCCCAGCCGCTTGTAGGTATGTATGTAAGGGTTTTAGTTAAGACCTAATTCGATCATTTAGTACTCTCAATTTTGATTAATCAATTGAGTTTCTGAGATGGCACGGCATGAATTTATGACTGATGAAACCATTGCTTCTACCACTTACTCGTCTACAAAAACATTTACATCACTAGTATCGGAGTATTAATGTCATGTCGGTCATTGCTGGTAGATTGGATGGCAAGAGATAACATATTAAAGCTCTCGTTCAAATAAATGTCAATCCATGAGAGATTAGATTAACTGTCGAATTTATGACTGAATGTGCCGGGGGAGTTTTGTTGATAAACAAAAACTAAGTGCGTAGAAGATCTCTTTCCCCCATTGAGTTGCTTTTGTTTCTCTCGCGAAAGACATAGGACACTTCATTAAAAACCATCTTCTATTAACAGTAATAACACGATGAACTTTTCCATGGCCTAACTCGAGAGGATCCCTCTTTCTCTTACATCACAATGATCGCGGGTCATGAAAAAATTGCAGGGACATCATGCCAGACTACCAAAAGCAAGTGACCAAGGTAGGGCTCTTGCTGTTTGAGCTGCTATCAGAGGCCCTGGGGCTGAAGCCAAGCCACCTCAAGGACATAAACTGTGCAGAGGGGCTTGCAATGCTCTTGAACTACTACCCTGCATGCCCTGAGCCTGAGCTGACCATGGGCACAAGCAAGCATCAGGATGATTACTTCCTCACTGTGCTCCTCCAGGACCAAATTGGTGGCCTCCAGGCCCTCCACAAGGATCAGTGGGTAGATGTTCCTCCAATTCCTGGAGCCCTTGTGATCAATATAGGAGATCTTCTTCAGGTGAAACTTCTTTCTTCCTTTCTTTTGCTTCATCGAAAAGTGGCGAGGAAGGAACTCATGCCTCTCTCTTTAATGCTGTCTTTTCTTGGCAGCTTGTATCAAACGACCAATTCAAGAGTGTTGAGCACAGGGCCTTGGCAAGCCGGGTCGGCCCGAGAAATGCAGCCATCGTCGAGAGTCTATGGGCCCATCAAGGAATTGCTGTCGGAGAGCAACCCTCCCAAGTACAGAGAAACAACGGTGAGGGACTACACATACTACTTCAACATGAAAGGGCTTGACGGCACTTCGGCTCTGCCACACTTCAGGATTTGAACTCCGGATCGCCCTTGTTGTGAAGCGAAGGGCGTTATGATCTTTCATCCATATCCAATATGACAGAGGGTCATCGAAACTGTGATTGTACTAGCGAATGTACTTCCTATGTCTTTGGTCGGTGTTCTGTTCGGCTTGTGGTTCTGATGTTATGAATAGTCCTCTTCCAATTTCTGGTGTGTCACAGTTGAAAAATACTGATGTGTATATTGGTTGTTCTCTATAGATACAATAAGTCTCTATTTATATTAATCAGGAACTCAGTTGAAAATATAACCTATTTAATAGGTAGTTGGTCGTTGATAGATACAACTATCACCAATTAATTGCAATGACAGCTAACACTAATTAATAGCGACACATTCCAATAGTCATTCATGAACTGCTGTACAATTCTACTTTTATTTCTGGTTCTACATCAATAGCTACTTTTGAGCGATTCACAAGCGACCCTTCGGGTAGTAAAATGTCTTTAAAAGTAAACAAAAAACAGCCCAATTTGTTCGTAAATCCTTATAATCATGTCAGAGGTGCCGTCTCTCAACAAGTTCGGCTTCAGATGTTTGAAAATTGCACGGATCAAATGAATAGCCAACACAGTCTCTCTAGTCTGCCAAAAAGAGTGTGCCATGGCCCTGTGGTTATAAGATTGACGTACTACCAATTCAATGATATATTACTTAAGATTTTTTTTTTACTTTGACCAACTCAATGAGATGTTACTTAAGATTATCCTCAAAGTATGAGATTACATGAATGTATAAAAAATGATGCAACGGCACTATGGTCTATATCTTTGGGCTCAAAACAAGTCAAAGTAGTGTCATCTTGAAAACTAGGTGTTTTTTTTGCTTGCCAACCAAGTTTGAAAAATGTGCGTGAGCGATGCATATAAGAACAACCTCCCTATAAATTATGCATCTCTCTTCAACCCCAATCAAGTTGTCTTCTTAGTGGTACACCTATCAGTCATAAACCCCACTTTGAACCACAATGATGACTTTTGATTCTAGCAGGTCCGACCGAAAGAAGGAGCTAGAGGACTTCGACCCCGTTTGGTTCAGCCCAAGGGGGTTTCAGGGCTAAAAGCCCATTGACAAAAAATTCAGGTGCTTGGTTCTGCATTTAGAGGTGTTATTGGCCAAATGCTGGCCTTTGAAATGCTGAAAGCCCAAAGCAGGTGGGGACCTACTTTGGGCTTTCAGCATTCTAGAAATACAAGTCCACCTCTACTTTGTTCATCTATTAACTTTTTTTTTTTAAAACCGTTCATCTTCCCCACACCCCAACTATCGTTGATTGGCTACGGAGTTTTATCGGATTTTATTTTTATTTAAAAAATAATAATAAAAACCCTTTGCAAATGTCGGGTTCACCTTTTTTTTTTTGTTGGTCATTTTTATCTTTTGACAATCAATAGCTCAATTTTTTTTTATCAATATACTAGAATGATCCTTAATTAATGAAGATTATTAATACTACAATAATTAAAAAAAAAATATTCAAAGTTGAAAACAAACCTAAAAGAACCCTAGGCCAAAAGTTGAGTTTTGCATCTAATCTATAATCAAATTCTTTTAATATAATTTTTAAATAAATTTACTAATATATATCTTTTACATTGCTTTCAACATGAAAATGTAAAATATTATATAGTCATTGTTTCTTTTTTTTGCAATTTTAAAAATACTAAAACTAAAAACTTAATTTTTTGAGCTTTGCATTTAATCTATAATCAAATTCTTTTAATATAATTTTTAAATAAATTTACTAATATATATCTTTTACATTACTCTTAACATAAAAATGTAAAAGGTTATATAGTCATTGTTTCTTTTTTGCAATTTAAAAAATACTAAAATTAAAAAGCTTAATTTGGTCACACTAAAAGACTTTTCAAATATATATTTACCAAATAGTCTTGCATTTTCCTAAAACACTTTTCAGTTATAGTTTACCAAACAGTCTAGCATTTCGGAAAACCCCTTTACTTCAAAGGTATTTGCATGGTATTTGCATTCTCCCAAGGGCATTTCCCCAAAGCTGAACCAAACAGGCCATTCGACGCTACGAAAGCCGGTGTCAAGGGTCTCTTTGATGCAGGAGCTACTAAAATCCTGAAGATCTTTGTTAGACCAACTGATGAGATAGCCGAGGACAACCTGAACCGCACTCTAAGCGATGCTCAAATTCCACTCTTCGATCTTAGCCAAATCCAAAACACCGAGAGCCGTAAGGAGATTGTTGACGGAATCCGTGCTGCATCGGGTGAGTGGGGATTCTTCCAGCTGATCAATCACGGGATCGCCTCAAGCTTGATGGAGAGCATGTTGAACAGCATCCGGAGGTTCAACGAGGGAGACCCCGAGGTGAAGAAGCAGTACTACTCAAGAGA
Source organism: Eucalyptus grandis (assembly GCF_016545825.1). NCBI lineage: Eukaryota > Viridiplantae > Streptophyta > Magnoliopsida > Myrtales > Myrtaceae > Eucalyptus > Eucalyptus grandis. Next base: position 6,869,701 of record NC_052619.1, on the reverse strand, counting down.
TAGGAATAGGAAGGTCAGACAGGTGTGATCCGTTCAATTTTTCAAATACCTGCAAGCAGATGGAAGTTCAGTTGGGTCGAGATCATCCGAGACCCGCAAATTTATTGTCAAGGTGTCTCTCCAGCTAGCGCTTGTCGAAACATAGAGATCGAAGTTCGAGTTGAATATAGTAAGGGAACAGGTCGATAGGTTCTATATGTGTAGATGGTTGACCAATATCGTCATTCCTTTTGTGCTTGATTCTTGAATTAGCAATTTGTTAATGCATATGAAAATTTAGTTTTCCAAATGTTCGTTGCTACTTGTCTTGAATAAGAGTCTATTTCTAATGAGGTCGAAATAGTGCTTTCAATTTTCTGGTTTTCATAGTTCTAGACATACCAAGGTTAATGCCACCATAAATCCCAAAACTAGCACATGCATGTCCTATCTACTCAAAATTAATTTTTGTATAATAGAAAACTCCAAACAAGTATATTTGTGCCACATTCACATTGAACTAATTTCTGTCACCTTAGCGTGAATTCTATAATGACACGACAAACGTCATAAGGGTAATAAACTAAAGTCAGGTAGAGTTTGTTAATTTGCGATTTAAGTTACGGGTGTTTTGGTTGATTGAGCAGAGAAACAACTATGGAGTACATAAAGCAAGTGAGAGAGCTTGCCAATTTGGTCCTGGAGTTGCTGTCAGAAGCTCTAGGGCTCAAATCACAGCACCTGACAGAGATGGAGTGCGGCAAGTGTGCCACTACTATTCAGAATGCCCAGAGCCAGAGCTGACTTGGGGAGCTAAGAAGCACAGGGACCCTTCTTTCTTCACCATCCTCTTGCAAGACCAAATTGGTGGCCTCCAAGTTCTGCATCAAGACCACTGGATCTGTGTCAAGCCCATTCCTGGAAGCCTTGTGGTCAATATTGGGGACTTTCTTCAGGTGAGGGTTCACACAATTCCTTTGGCTCTCTTAATTCAGTCTCTCATATTCTTGCTTTCTCTCAATCACGATGGTTAAAAAGTTCACCTTGGCATAAGATTGGCAGCTCGAGCATACTCGAGGAACAATTCGGCAACCTCTGAGCCCTTGATCACCTCCTAATCATGCACCTTAGTCACTATCTTGTGAATTGAGTCTTATTGTAGATATGAGTGATGCTAGGTGTACTAAGACTGGTGTACTAAATTGATATATTGAAAGATGTGGCAGATTGCAATCGAACTATAAATAAGTGAATCATATTCAGCGTTCAATACAAGTATGCTCTTTTACACCATATATCAATTAACCACATAAGTTCAGTACATCTAAGATTAATCTTGTGGATAGAGGAGTTTAAAATATGTCGATTGAACTGGATGTGCAGGTAATATCAAACAAAAGATTGATGAGCGTTGAGCACAGGGTGTTGGCAAACCGAATGGGCCCGAGAGTTTCCGTGGCTTGTTTCGTGGCGGGAATGATAGGCCCATTGGAGAAGGTCTACGGCCCGATCGAGGAGCTTGTATCAGAAGAAAGCCCGCCTCTGTACAGAGAGTTTCGGCCCAGCGAATACGTCTCCTTGTATCAAGGGAAGAAGCTTTTAGACAAGTCTGGCCTAGATCAAGCATTTACGATATAATAGAGAGGGCACCGGATTTAAGAAGCAACAGAAATAAGACATATGTGAAAATGCACAAAAAGATGCTCTGACAATCGTGCTTGTCAGAGATTTGAATAAGATTGTCCTGGATGTTGGGTGCTTTGGAAATAGGATTACTAAATGCTTTGGGTTGGTCTGTCATGGGGTCCTGTATACATCATCTATTAATACCCGTTTGAAATAAATGGAAGCTAATCTAGTATTATATTTGCCATCATTCCCTTTTATATACGACTTGTAATTTTTCCCAAAGTTAACTGTTGAGTTTCCTTTTTCACCTTCCATTTTGTGGCTCCAGTATGACTTCCATTTTATTTTCACCAACTACATTGACTCTCTAACTCTGGTGAGGGTCACCGGCACTTGCCGGCCAAGGGCCGCCACCCTATGCCCCGCTACCCAATTCTCGATCTCGGAGTAGAAATACAGTCAATGAGAATCTCATTGATGTCATATCGTATTCACTAGTATTCAAAATCAAAAATTGCGATGCTGCATGTGCTTAAAGTTTCAGCCTGCGTCAGGATTCAAAATACTTTCAAGTAACTTTTAAGTGCATGCCTCCATGCACTTAGGAGGACTCGTCGAGGAGACCCGGTTGTAATTTATTCTGCTTTTTATTCCTTTTAACTTCTTATTTTTTTTTTTGCCTGGATGGAGCATGTCTTTGTTGACCGTTTAATGCATGCTCCAAAAGTTCAGTTTCTTGAGTTTAGCTGTTCATGTCGATGAAATGGCTAGTAATATCACGTAGAGGAATGTGAATAAGTGATTTAAAACAGACTTTACAAATGAAACAGAGTTAAGTCGACAAGAGTATAATTATTATAAACACAAGTGTTGATATGACCGGAGTTCTAGTTATGATCAACGGTGCAAAAGCTTTTATAAGATAATAAGTGAATATGAGCATAGAGATATTGTACATAGAAAATTTATAGTGATTCAATTTAGAGTAAGTAAACGTTTACTCTTTCAATCTGATAGCCTATTAGCTAGATTTTACTTATAAATCAAGGAGAAATAAAAGTAGTTAGTGCTACTTATTCACAAGCACTTCTTGGGTCAAATCATTTTTTATCCGATTTAAACTCAACCTGACTCACTCGTTTAATGGGCTTTGGCGTAAGAAAAGCTTTTCTAATATTGAAAAACAGAATGACAATGCGCAACCAGAAAATAAGGGAATAAATTTATAGTAAGACCAATGGGTTAGTGAGCTTGCCTTGTATAAAAAGTATAAAAACGATTAACAGACCGACAAAATCGTGAGTCACGTGGAGGATCAGGTTCAAGAGTCGACAAGATCTTGGCATGACCTGAGGTGTATCCATTTTCGGAAATTTTTTAGACTCATCTCCTATTGAGGTGCACGTTGTACCTTGCCAAGTTGGGACCACTGCTTCGCCATGACTAATAAGCTAATTTGCAAAACTTATTTGGCAAAATCCACTCTTTCTATCTTGGCGTTCTCCACATGGGTCGAGCTTTCTGTGACGATTGTCTTGATCATTCCAGCTCGGGCTCTGGTAGAGCTGTCGAGTGGTGATTATCCGATCGTGTTTTTCGCAGCGGAAGAGAGGTTTTCAGTTTCAAGATTCCATGCCCACTGTTGAAGATTTCTTTCCCTTTGCTTTCCTGGAAACCGAATTGCATGACCTTACAGATGTTATTTGATACATTAATGGATACTTTGCTGTCTTTTAGAATCTAGAATCTATAATCATACGTCGACCTTTTTTTCCGTAATAACTAAAGTTAAGGGATATAACAATTCATATATTTTATTGGCTCGTTTCCCAATAATTTAAACTATCGGAAAAAATTAATGGGATATTTCCAGGTTGTATACAGTTCGTCAACTTTAAGGTACAGCTGCACGTCATTGAACATATTTTCTCCAATCGTTTTACCCTATGAAAGACTTCTTTTTCGTTTTGGACCAATAAAATAGAGCGTTGAAAGTCTACAAGAAATTCGCTATAAAGAAGCAAGCTTTTGTGATCATGATTTGCTCTTTTACAGCAGCACGCTCACTTGTCACCGTTTCTTCCTAAGATACCGGAATGGGCATCCTAGATGCTAATGAGTTCGATCGAATGAAGGAGCTAAAGGAGTTGGACGACGCGAAGACTGGCGTCAAGGGCCTCGTCGACGAAGGGATAACAGGAATACCGAACATCTTCCTCAGACCAGCCAGTGAACTCGCTGATGACAAGATCAATCTCTCTATAAGCGACGTCCATCTTCCGGTCGTTGACCTTAGCCAAATCCAATCGCCGGAGAGGCGCAAAACGATCGTCGATGAAGTTAAGGCCGCGTCGAGCGAGTGGGGGTTCTTCCGGCTGGTCAACCATGATGTCCCGCATAGTCTGATGGAGGACATGCTGCAGGCAATCCGTGAGTTCCATGAGGGCGACCCCGAGGAGAAGAAGCGGCTCTACTCGCGAGACGCAAAGAGGACCCTGCTATACTACACCAACTACAGCTTCTACCACGCGCGGAGCCTGAGCTGGAGGGACAGCTTTGCCGTGATGTCGCATTTGTCCGACCCGCTCGAGCTCCCAGCCGCTTGCAGGTATTGCAAATTAGCCGCTCTGTCAGCTCAGGTAGTGCTTTCGGTCGAAAGAACATACTCTCGATGACTCAAAGTAGGTTCGTCCCGGACCTTTGTTCAAACATGTTTGAACCGAAAGAAGTTGCAACATGCTTAATCCGATCCCGATGCTTGAACAGGGAGGCGATATGGGAGTACAGGAGGCAGATGAGAGTGCTTGGAGGTTTGCTCTTGGAGTTGCTGTCTGAAGCTCTAGGGCTCAAACCACGGCACTTGATAGAGATGGGTTGTGGCAAGAAACACGACTTGGTGTGCCATTATCATCCGCCATGTCCAGAGCCAGATCTGACCTGGGATCGACACAGCACAGAGACCCCTTCTTCTTGACTGTGCTCTTGCAGGACCAGGTCGGTGGCCTCCAAGTCCTACATCAGGATCACTGGGTTGATGTCAAGCCTGTCCCTGGCAGCTTTGTGGTCAACATTGGGGACTTTCTACAGGTTAGGCAACGATTCAGCCATAACTTTTCTAGAAGTTTTATTTGTGTTCCTGTTAGATGATCCAACCTGAAAACTTATGAGGTTGGCTTAGCGATCGAGGCATCAACTCGTGTGTGCAGATCAATTGCAAAATGCAGATTCGATTACCCATACTGTCACCTCATCCGAGAATTAGTGGGGATCCTTTATGAGCTCGAAGTTTACCTATTAAAAACGTGCTTCCTTGTTTATCAGGAAAATCCTCGTAAACAAGCATTATGGGGAGTAAAAACATCTGTTAAGTTGAAAAACATGGACCTGTTCGATGGATGAAATGTCAAATGTGACTTCATAGTATGTTAAAAAATCAACCAACATTTTAGAATTTAACATAAATATAAGATCATGATGCCCTAGAAGCAAGTCTTTGGGGGGGAGGGGGTGTTCATGCGATGTAAACTTTGTATCTTTCTTAAAAAATATCGAGATCTTAATCAGATAAGTGGCTTATTAAAATTGGAAAATAATTCTATAACCAATCTAGGATTTGATATTTTGATGTTGGCACGTCAAAGTAAATACCGGTAGGAATATCATCAAAGTCAATGATGCTTTTCTTTTGTTTGCTTGAAATCTACAAGTAAAACAAGGCGCAAGTACATGTATCTCTGACCTAGCAATATTATCAAACTTAATGACTCTGCTATTTATCAAATATGATGTTCCTATCAATATTATTGTATTAGTATATGCAAAGTCAGTGTAATAATCTGCCTGTTGGCACTAAGTAGAATTTTCAGTGCTATATTATTTAGTGGCTTATTTTACAAAGTCACAAGGTCAGGTTTTTTTTTTTTTTTTTTTTTTTGTACTTTTATTCTAAACATAGTGGGTTTTCCTAAGTGAAATAAAGGCCGCGAAATAAACAAGAACATCCCTATTTTAAGTAAATTATTTTACAAATCATCTATATGTTCTAATTGTTCACTTTTTCTTTTGGTCAGAAAATTGCTACACTTTGGGAGGGATGATATTAGCAAGAACAAAAAGAGAGAAAATCAGGATTAATCGTCCTAATCTCCATGGCATCATTAATGGAAACATGCTGCCGAAAAGTCCAAATGCTTTTACAGAAATGAAGGGAAAAATTGGAAGGTATTCGAAGGAGGGTCGTCAAAGAGCCGTCGCTTTGACCGCACACAGCCACCCTTCAGGGTGCATTGCACCTGACAGCGACCCAAAAAAGAGGCCGTCGTCGGCTCCTTTTTACCTCTTTCTAAGCATTAATGAGAAAAGCTTTAACAGTGAAGAAAGGATAAGTAAAGTGGGACCCACCATGAAAGAAAAAGGAAACCAAACAAAAAGAGGGGAAACACATTTTTTTCTTTGGTATAGTTTAATGGAAACTTGCTAAATGATGGTTAAAAACACTTGTGGAAGGGAGTGTATAAAGGAGTGGAAAAGCGTGACCCTAAGTTTATTGTAATGGTCCATAAAATTTTCAGATTTACTTTATTCTAGTACAATTTCATTACAAATTAGTAATGAAAAAATGTACTTGACAAAATATGTTATAAAAGTCACAGTAACTACAAACAATCGTTTACTAACTATGTGATTAGTAGTTGTGATTGTATTATTGTTGTGAAATTTCTTGACTACGTTTTTGCATTTATTCTTTTGGGTTTTATGGACAGACCTAAGGAATGGTCATTCCTTAAATTTGGCTTGATTTTCATTTTAGTGGACTTAGCATTCCTATCTTATGATATGTCTCATTTGATTAAGTAATGATCCATCAACACGATGAGCCCGTGCAGAAATGACCATGACGGCTGGATATAGAGAGAGAGAAGTAAAATTAATAATAGGATTTTCTTAATCTAAGTGGGATGTCACTAGGATTTGAACACGGTATCTCGCTAGATTCAAATCAAATGCTTAATCACTTAGTTAACATTAAGGGCTCTTACGTTAAAAACTACTCAAGTTCTACACAAATTAAGATATAAGAGATGAAATGTATTATAATCTTCTAAAGTTAATGACTCCGTTATTTATCAGTTCTTATATTCCTATTCAATATAATTGTTTTAGTATATACAGATTCAGTGTAATAATCTGCTTTTTGGCACTAAATAAAATTTTCAGTGCTATTTTATTTAGTGTCTTCTTTTATAAAGTCACCAAGTCAGTGTTTGTTTTGTACTTTTATTCTGAATATAGTGGGTTTGCCCGAGTGAAACAAAGGCTGTGAAATAAGCAAGAATATTCATATTTTTAGGAAAATATTTTACAAATTTTTTACATGGTCTAATGGTTCACTTCTTTTCTTTTTCTTTTTTTTCTTTTTTTTTTTTTCACTTTGGGAGGGATGATATACTCAAGAAGAAAAGAGAGACACAAATCAGATGATATGGCCCTAATTTCCATGGCATCATTAATGGAGGCATGCTGCTGAGAAGTCCAAACGATTTTACAAAATTGAGGGGACGAATTGGAAGAAATTCAAAGGAGGGTCTTGTCTTCAATAGCCGTCGCCTTGACCACCCACAGCCACCTTTTCGGGTAGATTGCACACGTAAGCGACAAACGAGCCCGGCAGCTCCTTTCACCTTCGTCAATGTTACATTAGATGAACTTTTAACAAAATAACATCGTTTTTATTTTATTTAAGTCACATGAGTGCCATTTCATAAGTATTTACTTTTTGATGTTTATTTAGATAGATTTTTAATGGTTCTCATTGATAGACTTTCGATGAAGGACAAGTGTATCATCCAGACATAAATTTGTGAATTTTGATGTCACAGAAAAAAAAAATTTAAGATAAGTACGTCTTAATTGATATAAGTTAGGGTTCTTGGTAGCTTTTGCCCTTTATTCTTTTGGGTTATGGACAGACCCAAGGAATGGTCATTGCTTAAGTTTGGCTTGATTTTCATTTAAGTGGAATTGGCATTCCTTTCTCATGATGTGTTTCATTTGATTAAATAATGATCCATCATCACGATGAGAGAGAGAGAGAGAGAGAGAGAGAGAGAGAGAGAGAGAGTTAATCAAATGATCCATCATCACGATGAGAGAGAGAGAGAGAGAGAGATAAACTTAGCAATAAAATTTCGTTAATATAAATGGAAGGCACTTTGATTTGAACACATGATTTGCTTGGTCCAAATCAAATGCTTAATTACTTAGTTAACATTAAAGTCTCTTATGTTAATAATTATTTGAGTTCTATATAAATTAAGATATATGGTTAATACCATGGAAAACTCAAAACCGATAGACTTGTGATAAATTTATCTTAAACTAATTTTTGACCACAAATAGCCCTGAGCCAGTATTTATGACAATTTTACCTTAAGCTAATTTTTTGACCATCAATAATCTAAACACTGGTACATTGTGATAGATTTACCATTCGTTAATCTGCATTAAATTGTATTAATACTACAAAAAAAAATCACAAATTGGTACACTTATGACAAATGGAGTACAAAACTCTAAATTGATAATCCTGTCAATTATTGTGTGTAATCCAACTTAGTAATTTAGTAGTGAAATTTATATGAAACTAACGGATGGTAAATTTGTCATATGTATCGGTTTAGGGTTTTTTGTGATATTTAACCTAAGATATAAGAGATAAAAAGTTGTGACATTTAAACTTAATAACCCCACCATTTATCGATTCTTATATTCCTATTCAATATGATTGTTTTAGTATATGTAAATTCAGTAATCTGCATTTTCGCATAAATAGAATTTTCAGTGCTATTTTATTTAGTGGCTTCTTTTGTAAAGTCACCAGGTCAGGTATTTTCTTGTACTTTTATTCTAAACAAAGTGGGTTTGCTTGAGTGAAATGAAGGCCGTGAAATAAGCAAGAACATCTATATCTTTAGGAAAATAATTTTCAAATTATTTATATGCTCTGATTGTTCACTTTTTTTATCAGAAAATTGTTTCACTTTGGGAGGGATGATATCAGCAAGAACATAAGAGAGACAAAATCGGGATTAATCGTCCTAATCTCCATGGCATCATTAATCGAGACATGAGGCTGAAAAGTCCAAATGATCTTGCAGAATTGAAGGGATGCATTGGAAGAAATTCAAAGCAGGGTCTTCAAACAGCCATCGCCTTGACCACCCACAGCCATCTTTCCGGGTACATTGCACCCGACGGAGAGAACGAGGCCATCGATCGCTCCTTTTACTTTTGACAAGGTTCTTTGGATGAGCTTTTAGTTAAAATAATATATATATATATATATATATATATATATATATATATATATATATATTTTTACTTAAGTTATGTGGGCATCATGTCACAGCTGTTTACTTCCTAATATCTATGTAAGTAGATTTTTAATGGTTCACATTTATAGAAGTTTGACGAGGGATAAATGTTTTAAATATCTATATATCTGCGTTATATCATAGAAAAAAAGTTAGGATAAATTTGTCACGATAAACATACTTTAAGGTTCTTGATGGCTTTTGCCTTAACCCAAGGAATGGTCATTCCTTAAGTTTGGCTTGATTCTCATTTCAGTGGAATTAGTATTCCTATCTCATCACGGGTCTCATTTGATTAAATTATGATCCACCATCACGATGAGGCCGTGCACAGAGAAAGAGAGATGATTAAATAATGATCCACCATCACGGTGAGGCCGTGCAGAGAGAGAGAGAGAGTGGCACTTTGATTTGAACACATAATTTGCTAGATCCAAATCAATGCTTAATTACTTAGTATACATTAAGGTCTCTTATGTTAATAATTACTCAAATTCTATGTGTGTGCCTATATATATATATATAGGGTTAATACCACAGGAAACTAGTACATTTGTGATAATTTTATTTTAAACTAATTTTTTTACCACAAAAAATCTTGAATCGCAATGTTTGTGGCAAATTTACCATAAACTAATTTGTTTGATTACCAAAAATCCCGAAACTAATATATTTGTGATAAATTAACTTTTCATTAGTTTTTATTAAATTATATTAATACAACAACAAAATCATAAATTGGTATATTTGTGACAAACATAGGATAAAACCCCAAATTGGTACATTTGTCAACTGCCACGTGTCATCTAACTTAACAATTTGATGTTAAAATTTAATAGAAATTAATAAATGGTAAATTTGTTACAAATGTATCAGTTTAGACTTTTCCGTGATATTAACCCTAAGATATAAGAGATAAAAAGCTGTGATAGTAAACAAATTATGATCTTTTAAACTTAATGACTCCACTATTTATCAAATCTTATGTTCCTATTCAATATTATTGTTTTAGCATATGCAAAGTCAGTAAAATTTTCAGTGCTATTTTATTTAGTGGCTTCTATTATAAAGTCACCAGGTCAGGTACTTTTTTTTTTTTTTTTGGGGTACTTTTATTCTAAAAAAAGTGGGTTTGCCTGAGTGAAATAAAGACTGCGAAATAAACAAGAACATCTATATTTTCAAGTAAATCATTTTACAAACTGTACGTTCTAATTGTTCTCTTTCTCTTTTGGTCAGAAAAGAGAGGGATGATATTAGCAAGAACAAAAGAGAGAAGATCGGGATTAATCGTCCTCATCTCCATGGCATCATTAATAGAAACATGCTACTGAAAAGTCCAAACGCTTTTACAGATATTAAGGGAAAATTTGGAAGAGATACAAAAGGAGGGTCTTCAAAGAGCCGTCGGCTTGACCGCGCGCAGCCACGTTTCGGGGTAAAAAGGGGCCGTCGACGGCTCTTATTAACCTCTTTCTAAGCACGTGTTCGATTGTTCCAGCCACCCTCGTGTGTTTTACCGGTCCGATTGCTTGTGCATCAAGTCATAAGTTTCAACGATCGCCGTCGTTCCCGCGAGTTAGCAATTCGATCGGGAATCCAAAATATGGAATGAAAGACGGATTATAAAAGCGTGCTTCTTCCCACGCGGCCATGCAGGAAGAAACCGCATGGAACGCGAGAACCCAAGAAGAAAGATCGAACACGAAGAAGGAGGAGGAGGAGGAGGAGGAGGAGATGGGGTGCCTCGAGTGCGATACAGAGGCGTCCGGAGGCGGCCGTGGGGCAAAAGGCGCGAGCTATAAGATCTAAGAAAAATATTGGAGTGAATGTGAACACAGACGTACTATTATAGTCTATTATATAATTAAAAAAAAAAAAAACCGACTACGTGGACCATTTTAGTACAACGAGTATTACTTTGTTTTGTCCACTTATTCTAGAAACTTTTTTTCTTTGTTTGATTTGTCCACTTATTCTAGAATCGTTTTTTCTTTGTTTGAGATAATTGCTCTTGGTGATTGCCCTTCTTCACGGAGGCTGCTCTAATAGTTTTAGGCCAGAAAGAAATTTCTAGGGAATGCCCAAAGAGGTAGTCAAATTACACTTGTTCGTCTCGGATGAAAAGTAGCAGCTCTCAGAAGAAAATATCATTACGGCAGTTGATATCAAGATCCTTCACCGATTATTAAAAGCCTTGAATTATTCTTTGAATCTCAACCTAATTTGTCTACTTTGAATCTCTCTTACTAATGCTATATTTTGAACTAATGATACACCCGAAATGCCTGCTTTGTAGCCTCTTTTTGCTTTGGTATGAGTGTTCTTTCTTGGCACTCGAAAATATATTATCTCGGAAAGTAGGAATTGTAAGATTTGGTATCCGGAAACAAAGCAAATTTCAACATCGAAAGCGGTCGAAATGCATGGTCTTAAGGGCAAATCTACGACATACTACTCTCATTAAGAGTTGTTTAATGCTTGTAGTATATGATTTTGGAGCTTGTAGTTGAATATTTCTCGTGTATGGTCGCAAATTTGTGATCACATGTAGGAGGACAATGAATGTGCGTGCTGAGAATATCTCAATTAGTATTATGCCGATCTCTATTAGCTTTTAATCTGCTAGATTACTCACTTGATTCCTGGTGTCATCGTTTATTCGGATATTTAGGTGAATATGTAACTTAGGTTAGTCACTTCACGTTGAAATGTAGGTTCAAGAAGGGGAAACAGTTGGAGCGTTTATATGCCTCAACCTGAAGAGTAATGCTATTTACTAGGGACAAATTATGAAAAATTACTATTTACCTCACGCAATACAAGAAAACATTTAAACAAGTTAATCTTATTGAAAAATATACTAGAGTTTCCCGCATAAACTGACTAATTTATGAGGATAACTTTAGGATTTCAACTATTTTACATTCAACCAACACCAGGAATCACATTTGGAATGCCTTTTTCTCTTAAAAGAAGCTGGAACAAGCTTTAGAGGATAGGTTTGTTGCTAGATTCTAGAGTGAAAAAGTCAAGATTTAGGTCCCATGGGGTGTGTGCAGTTGATGGTGCTACTTCAATCCCACCCGTTTGGCGTGGCTGCGAATCCTTCGGGCATCTTGAATTTCACCGGAGGTAAGGGCGGGGCCCTCCTAGCATTCCATGAGAAGTATACTTGCCACAATCAGTGTAAGTCAGAACGACGCGGATGTCCCTCACGGTTAAAAGAAAAAGCATAAATGTAGAGTCGGGAAATGAAGGTCAAGATATAGCCAAATAACCCATTTTATCACAAATTTACTGATGTAAACCCCTTGCCTTCCTCTCCCTCGCTCTCTATATGTCTGTGTGTAGAACACCACCAGCGACTCAGCTCGTGGAGGTCGCTTGCCTCAGGCGTTATCCAAGGTAGCTGAAGGCGCATCCACAAAAGTACTACCTTATGTCAAAATGATCTATCAATAGCTTTCTGTACAAACTATGTTGTCCCTAAGAGTGAGAATTCCTAGACTTCCTTAGATGTATCGCGTCTGTGCGCGAGTGCACACACATCATAACCACAAAACATGTGAGTTTCACCTATAAACATTGATGGCTCACATGCTTCGGGCTCATACCCACCCGAATCACCTGAGAATTCTTTATGTGTACTGCATCAACGAGATCAAATCCACTTTTGGAAGAACACTAGTCTTCGCTTTTGGAAGAAAACCATTCTAATCACTATAGTGACAATGCTGTAGATTTAAAGGCCATATTGGACAGGTACACGTGGAAACGGTTCACTCTGAAACCCTACCACTCTTGCACCAGCTAGAGGATACAATTTTCACTCATTTTATGATTCAATCTGCCTCAATATCATCAAGAAAAAATCGCCGCCATAAAATTTATCCATTAATCTTTAGCAGATTCATGTAAACCTTCTTAACATCTAGTGAGCACTGGATCTCTATATGTTTCATTATGACATATTCTATACTAAGGTATATATATTGGTGATTAATGTAGCTGAGGATGAATTAATGTTTCCTCTCTCTATTAGCATTTTTAACCCCTACACTATAGGGGTTTGATATTAGCTCTCAGCTGCATTCAAAGGTGACAAAGCCGGCATTTGGTCAATCCATCTAAATTACTCGAATCAAAGATTCTGATACTATTCGATTTGCGTCTAACACCAGTATTGACTATCCCCAGCTGGAAAATTGCTGCAATCAAACACCAAGAACAAACTACACTACTCTCGTCTCCAGTTGTGCCTAAGACCTTTTGGTGTAATCAGAATATGTGTATTGAGCTCCTCTTTCTCCATTAATTTGCATTGGCACAAGGGATCTCTTTCAAAGTGGAAATACATTAATGTAACAAACCTACAGCTAAAGAATTTTTCCTTTTCGTCTCAAGAACCGGCTAAAAACTCCCACAAAACCATGTCTTTTATAACAAAATGTCTTTGCGAAATTTAATTTAAGCGATGCAATGAAATCTTCCGAGTTTCATGCTCTAATATCAAAGAAGCTCATTAAGAGTGTATCTATCGGTGCACCAAAAGACTTTTCCAAGTGGCTTTTAGACTAGGGCATTCCTTTTCTCTTTTGTTGGTTCCACAAATTCGAAGTGTCGTAATATGCTTTAACCTCACGCTCAACGGTTTGGAATAATTTGGATCAATTGGTTGCTATTACCGTCATTTTTGCATTTTTTTTCCTCAGTAATTGGCAGTCACCACAAAAACCCTAATCGCCCAAAGTGAAGTCAGAAATTGAATTGGCTTAATTAAATGCCTAAAAGCTCCAACCAGAATCAAATTACGAGTTCATGGATCCAAGACTCGCACAGACTCCATCATCACTTACTAGTATGACCAGTAGCGGTATGACCATTACTGGCAATGATCATCAGGAGAGAGAGAGAGAGAGAGAGAGAGAGAGTACCATTCACTTGTTTTTCCCCTCTTCTTGTTCGAGGAGATCCTCAAGAACCTTGTCATCCAAGCACTCGAACTCGAAAACTTCTTTAGCTTTCTGACTAGATCTACTTATCTCGCGACGAGAACTCTCCCCGTAATCCCCAGAGGAGGACAATGATTGTTCAGGAGGATGTGCAGATTGCTCGTATTCAGAGTAATCGTCACTGGGAAAGTTAATAATAGCTTGATTACCCCTCAACCGTATCGCGGCGCGGTCGTAAGCCCTAGCAGCTTCTTCCGCGGAATCGTACGTCCCAAGCCACACTCGAGCTCCATGCCTCGACGGATCTCGAATTTCGGCCGCGAACTTCCCCCACGGCCGCCGCCTCACTCCTCGATAGCGAACCGATCCTCCTTTTTCTTCATCTTCCTTCGCCTTTTCAGGGTTCTCCATGCGATTGCCCTTTTTCTTGTCCTTTCGAACAGCAACAGAATAAAAAAGAAAAAAAAGAAAAGGAACGAGCAAGCTGAAGTTTGAATTATTGGCCTTCTTCTTTTCTTTCGTTGGATTTGCTTTTTGTGGAGGAGTTTCAAGGCGTGCCGCGCTATGCTAGCCCGGTAGGTAATAATATACATGATGAGTGGCAGAGTTCTGTAATTTAAGCTATTGTCAAAGATCACGTTGATGTTCTCTGAAACGTGGATTGACCATTAGTGCTTTCAACGTTGCCGGACTAAGTCCATATTTACATGTGATGATCTGCTTCTCGGAAACTTCATACAGGTGGGAAATCAGACTCCTCGGGACCATCTCTTCTGTGAATTCAACGTTGTTTGTGGCTGCTTGTTGAATTACTGTTGACCGCTATTTGTGTTTCTGTTTGAATGACAACGTGGTCGAGTTCTAGCACTTCCTATCTTTTGTCTTCTTCATGTTTCCACATTTTGTCCTCGTTAGCTATGGAGTTGGATTCAAATTACCCACATTGGTCCAACTCGATCTAGATCACTTGAATCATCTATATTCATTGAAAGAGAATTTGACACGTGATTCGGAAATTGTTCTCTATAGATATATTTAAGATTATTCCCTGCCAGAGGATGGGTCTTTTTCCAAGAAAGGCCCTTGCCCAACCTCCTACGTTTGCCTTTCGGGCTTTTAGGGCATAGGCGAGCCTATTTGCTCATGATCACCTCTAGCTACCCAGACGGAATGTTAGCAAGTTGATTTGGTGGTTGGAGAACCTAGGATGTGCCTTGCGCCTAATCCCAGCTATAAGGATGTTACCGAAGAAGTAAAGAAAAGAGGGTGTGTAATTGATTAGAACTATTGCATAAGTAAACGATCGAATAATAAAATAGATAAAATAAGGAAATAAATTAGATATCGGATTTTACATGGTTCGGTCGACTTGGCATATATCCACACAGAGAGCGGCAAAAAAGTGATATAATAAAGATTACAACCTCGCTCGAGTCCTTCAAATACTCTTAGTGTTTTCCAACCTCCAATTACACCAAATAATTGACACAATGTTTAGCCATATTATTCTTTATGAAATAATTTCCCAATCTCACAAAGGAGTTCACAAGTCTTACCAGAAAATTTAATTAGCTTCAACATTAAATTGCTTCAAGGTGTAATAAAGTGAGAAAACTTTCAATTGATTGTATTTTTGTGACAAGTTTAAGACTTTATGCTTTTGTCCCTAATCATTGATACCTCTTAACACAGCTACTCTTGACATATTTATGGATAATGAGAGGAATAACCAAAAAAAAGTTGAAAAGTGATTATAAGGAATTGAGCTTGAGACATCTAACTTTGATATCATCTTAAAACTAAGGGTCTGTTTGTTTAAAAGAAAACTGTCGTTGTAACCTTCCAATAAGTAATCCACCAAAAAGAAAGCTAATGGATTACTTAGCCCAAAAATTTAGCACGAACTCTCCCAATTTCATACCAATTACAGCTTTTTTATTTTAATTTGAAATACATTTATTTCACGTAAAACTCAAAATTTGGAAAATATTTTCTTAAAAATGATTAGTTGTTGCTTAGAAAAATTAGATAACAAAAGATGCTTTTATTATTGACAACAATTTTTATGTAGTTATTTTCATAGGTGATGGAAATATTTTACATTAATTCATTTTTGTAAGCAATGCAAGAGATCATTTTTCAAAAAATATTTATCAAATCTTGAGTTTCCATGAAATAAACACACCAAATTAATTTAATATGTAAATCGCTTTATTTAGAAGTCGCCATTAATCAATTGTTAATAGATTGATTGGACACCTAAGTCTAGTGTGGAAAAGCACTTTAATTCTACGCACAATAGATTCATGGATCCAAAGACTTGATCACGCTAGATAAATGAAATGTCATTTTGGTACATTTTCTCTTTATTTCAAAAATATTTTGCAAGCAATCTTTGTTAATTTTAACTTAATCCACTAACATGCAAGAGATGATCATGCGGGTGTGTATACAACAATTTAACAATCAATAATCAAAGCAGTAAATAAATTGCTAGAGATAGGGCAAGAACATAAACATCTCAAGCAAGAGAAAAACCATAAATTACAATGCATCAAATGTTCAGCAAGATATTAACTAGAAAATGCATGCATGTCTTAAACATTATTTCTAAATGCAATGTCATTCATTTTTTTGGGTTTTTCTTGTTTAACATGACTATGATTTAATTTAAATGTTAACTATATGAATTCTAATCTAGCATGCATTGATTCTAAATGAAATGAAAATTATATCAAAACACAATGCGACTTATATGCAATTTAATCTAAATTTAATGTGAATAAATGTCGCGACCTTCCCGAGGGTGAATTACTTAAAGAAGGCTAATGAATTACTAAGTCCAAATACTTGGCGCGGACCTTCCCAAGTCCTACCAATCGCGACTTGAAATTAATCTATTTAAACATGTAATTATACTCAATTTAGAGCCGCCACTAATCAATTAGGGTTGATTAGAAACCCAAATAAAGTATGGGAGAATACTTTATTTTTGCGAACCAGAGATTTAATAAGTCCGGAGACATGGTTATGCTAGATTAGTCTAACGCCCTTTTGGTACCTTTTGTTTTAATTTCAAAAATATTTTGCAGGCAATGTTGATTAATTTTAACCTAAGCTACTGACATGCAAAGGGTGGTCATGCAGGTACACAATCAATGAAATAACATTAAATAAAAAATGCTAATAAAAATGCATGCCATAAACATGATTTCTAAATGACATGACACCTAATTTTTCATTTTCTTTTTGAAAATGTTAATTATATGCAATCTTAATTTAAATTTGATATGCATGAGTTTTACTTTAATGACATATGAGATGCAATTCATGTAGCATAATTCAAATCATTACAATATGTGTGCAATCTAATTTACATAACCCTAAATATGCATATGCTGTATGATATGAGATGTATGACGTGGTAATTCTATATGCAAGTTCTTTTTATGATTTTTTTAATGATTTTTTTATTACACATATGCAACCTACACTAACAATGATGACATGAAATGGGATTGATTATGAACTAACCTATTAACTAACCAAATAAATTACTTTTGTGTTTTTTTTAATATGACTTAATAATTCTTATTTAAAAAATAACATAATGATGGAATACTAATCTTTGGCTTTTTTTAATTTAAAAAAAAAACTACATGATGGGTGTTGACGCCTCAAATTTTAATTAAGTTTATTTTATCTTATTAATTAAGTTTTTATTTTATTTATCTTGTCTTTTTTTCGAAATAAAAACAGCAAAGCAAAGCAAAAGAAAAACAAAAAAAGAGCAGCCTTTGTATGGGCTCTCGGCCCATTTCGTCTCAGCCCAGCCCCCCCACTTCTTCTTTTTCCTCGCGCAGTTGCAGCGCACGCGCAGAGGGCGCGACGTCGGAGCGGAGGGGAGGAGCAACAATGGCGCACGTGGAGCAGGGGGCGGCTGGCATCGGATAAGAACGTGGGAGGGGCAACTGGCGTCGGATGGGACGCCGGTTCGGCTGGCGGAGGCCGCTTGGTGCACAGGGACCGGCGGTCGAAGCTCCATCAACCGGCTGCTCCCTTGCCTATAAATAGGCCCCCGTTTCCGTTGTCGAGGGGACATGCCAGAAAATCGCGAGCTTGGAAGCTTCCTCCTGAGAGACTTCGGAGGAGGTTGAAGAGCGAACGAGAGGAAGGCGAGTGAGAGAGAACTCGGGTTGCGAGTTCGGCTGACCTCCCACTGAGAGACTTCGGGGGAGGTTGCCGGCGAGCGAGTCCGAGGCGGTCAGATCTGGCCGGTGGAGGCTCGGATCTGGCCGGAGGGGAGAGAGTACGAGCGAAGAGGAAGCCCAGATCTGAGGAGGAGCGAGGGCCGGATACGAGAAGAAAAGAGGCACTCCAAGCCACCACCGCCACCCCGAGCTGTGCCCCGACGCCGTCTAGATCTGAGTGAATGGGTTCCGGAAGGTAGGGGTTCCGTTGTCGTCGCTGCACCCGCCGTCGCTGCACCGGACTGCTGCCGAGCCGTGCTGCAGTCCTCCCCCGACGTTGTCCCCAAACGAGCAACGACCCTGCTGCATCGTCGCGTGACGCTCTCTCCACCCCGACGCGGTCCCCGACGATTCGCCGAGACCCCGTGTGGTGTTCAGCCGCCGTCGCACCTCACACTCTGTCACCGTGCCGTCGCCTGCCGTGATGCCACCGTTGCCTGCCGCGACGCCACCGTCGCTTGCCGTGTCGCCACCGTCGCCGTGTCACCGCCCTGTGACGTTCCGGTCATCCTTCATCGGCGCCGCGAAGACAAAAGAAGGGAGAGAGGCGCCTGCTGGGTCAAAACCGGGTCCGGAGAAACCCCCATCCGGGTAGGGTTTTTCCCCCATTCAGGTCTTCTGGGCCCGGTTGTGTGGGCTGTTTTTGTGCATAAATGGGCCTTGGTTAGTTCATGGGCTTAAAAAGAAAAAAAAAAGGGAGAAAAATCTGAGTCGGGTCCGCGTGCGTCGCCGACCCGGAGTCGGACCCAACCCGCGGATCCAACCCGGCCGGTTTATATTATTTTAATATTAAAAAAAATAAAAAATGTTTTAATTTCCAGAAAATCGAAAAATATTAAAAAATTGTTGAAAATGTTTTATTTTCTAAAAAATCGAGAAAAATCAAAAAATAATTTATTTTCCAAAAATATTAAAAAATATTAAAAAATATATTTTATTTTCCGAAAAATCAAAAATATCAAAAATATTTCATATTTTCCAAAAAATGCCAAAAAATCCAAAAAAAGCCAAAAATTCATGAAAAAGCCAAAAAAATTCAGAAAAAGCCAAAAAGACTTGTACTTTTCCAAAAATACCAAAAATCCCTTTTATGTCCAAAAAATGAGAAAATACTCAAAAATGTTTTTCCTCCCAAAATGTATGGAAAATCCCTCGAACATCCAAAAACCTCGGGGTTTAAACAAGATTAGGTACCGAAAGGGCATTAGTGATTAACTAGTGTAATTAAGTCCCCGATCCTAATTTCTCTAGTTGCGCAGGAGCGAGTATTTCTCCCGATACTTCGCTTGGGTTTCTAATCGATCCACCCCAAATCGATTAGTGGCGACTCCAATTTAAAAATTGATTTACAGGTTAAAAACTCAGACTATTAAAGTTGTGAATTGGTGGACTTGGGAGAGTCCGGGCATAATTAAATTCAGCCGAACCATTAGCCTCCTTAGGCGCTCGTACCCGATTGCGGGCGCTAGAAAAAAAGAGGTCGCGACAGCTTGGCGACTCCGCTGGGGACTTTGAGGACTTAGGCCATTTTATCTTGTTTAAACCCTTTATTGACTTGTTTTTTTTCTTTTGTGCAGGGTAGTAGCTTAAAGTTTTTTATTTTGTTAAAATAAAATGTTTTGTGATTATAAACTGTTGTGCATGCTTTACTGTTTTAAACACTACACATGGCACACACAACCCGGCCGCCGGACCTGGGCCGCCATAGGATTTTTAGGATGGTGTTAAGAAAGATACGACCTCGAACGCGAGACTGCGATGTAGAGGTCGCCTTTCTTTTCCCCGAATTTCTTAGCCGAGGTTAAGAGGGTATCTTTGCTAACGCGAGACTGCGACGGGCGGATATCCTTTTAATCTCACCAATCCTTCTGAGTTAGAAATCGAGCCGCACATCCCATCTGCATGTCTTTGTGCTTGCCATTTTTTTAAAAAGCAAAATGATTTCTTTACTGTTACTCAGTCTTTTTATTTGGCCCATGGCAATTTAGGATAAGCTTTTCAAGTCTCAGTTTATATACGATGGGGAAAGACGATATCCAGTTCATCCCTGCTCCTAAGGCGGAACTCTTCATATGGTGGGGTCAATTAGATCAGTTTGCCCAAGAGCGCGTGAAGGCCAAAGTCGGTCATCTCCTATCGTTGATTCAAATCACTGTTCGTCCCGAAGTCATACGAGCCATGGCACATTTCTCGTGCTTGAAGACGACTACTTTTATGTTTGGTGGGTTTGAGCTAACCCCAACTCGGAAGAATACAGGCATCATCACCGGAATGCCTCTCGAGAAAAAGCTTGTTAAGCCATCGACAAGCTTCCTCCCGTGGCAAGGGTTAGCGCGACTTTTAGGAACTGAAATCCATGTCATGAGACAAATTCTTGAAGGCAACCATAATACCTGCCCACTAGAATTCATGAATGCCTATTTTCAAAATCAGCCTATGACCCAAAAAAGCGAGATTTTCCTCCTGGGCTTTTTTGGGTTCATCATTTTCCCCCATCAAAGAAATGTCATAAGTCCTAAGATGGCATGGATAATTGACCAAATCTTGAGGGGGCAAAATTATGTCAATATGATTTTAACTGAAACATTCTTGTCATTTAATCGTTTTAAAGACAACACGGAGAAAATCATGCGAGCCTCTCCTAAAATTTTACAAGTCTGGTTCTTTTCTCACCTAAGTGAATTCCAAGGCTTCATGCGATCATCTGGAATGAATGACTTCGAAAATCCATTACAAAAATTTATGATTTTAGGACCATACATTCCCAATCAAAGTTGTTTAAATTGGATAAATTTCCTAAGAGACCCGGCTCCCGAGGCATTCCAATGGTGTGCTGGTTGGTTCTATGAAAAGAGAGCTCGCTTTGCTTTCAAGCGCCGCCATCCAATTCATTTGCTCGGCTTCACACGGTGCTTTTTCCTATTTCCCACAACGGGTGGCACGACAAGATGAAGCCCTTCGGAGATCCCGCCATCTTTCAAGAAGAGGACCCCTCCACTTCTCTTCACTCATCAAAATTTTGAATACATGGTTGACATTTATGAAGAAGCATGGAACAAGTGCCATCGTAAAAGGATCGTGGTACCGAAGGGCTTGAGGGAGAAGAAAAAGCCCACCACGCCTCCATGTCCTACATCCACAACCATCGCATCCCGACAAAATGGAAGCCATCGGTCCCTCACTCAATCGGCCGAGAGTAGCCAGCACGAGCAAGCAGAGCTCATGGAGAGGGATTTGGGAATGGACTGGATGCACACCTCAGAGCCAGTTCAAGGAAGCAGGCGTTCTCGCAAGAACAAGGCTCCCCGTCGCATATAAATTGGCAATCATGTGCCCCTTAGTGTAAATAGTGTGAAAGTTCTGTCCCATTGTTTAGGGACTCTTGTTTAATATCTAGTATTTCATCCTGTCTTTTCAATTTCAAGTTCTAGATGTTAGGAGTTGGCAGTCTATAAATCCTCTTTTGATAAATGAAAAAGCAGTTAGACCATTGCCATGGGTCAATCTTTGTTTACTTTCGTGCTCATTCATTGTTTTCGCAACGAGCAGGTAATTATGAATCGCCGGCCACCAATAGCTCGCGACTGGCCTCATGCATTAGGGCCCGATCAGAGTGATGCACAAAATCGCCTTATTAACATTGAAGACGGCGTAGGACAGATGTCCATTGTCCTTCAACAACTCTCAAGACAAATGAAATCCACTCAAGTTGAGCCCAACTCTATAGTTGCCTCAAACACCGTCATGACACCTGCAAATTTGCCAGAAAATAGCCAGTACCATAGACAGTTTGAAAGGATTATGAAAAAGTTAAGCCAGCTACAGGAGCAGAATCCCATGGACCTGTCCAATTACGCCGGTATTGAGATCCCTCAAAAACTCAAAGCACCTGAATGCGAAAGGTATGCTGATACCTTCCGCCCAGAGATCTATTTGCAGGCCTACTTGGTCCGAAGGATGATTCAAACGTACCAATCAAGCTTGATTGGCCCTGCCTTGCGATGGTACATTATCAGGAAGATTAGTCCCCTTAAAACCTGGAGGGAACTAATTCATGTTTTTCACCAAGAGTATAATCTTGACATCACCCTGCCCTACGAAGAGTCGATGATCGCGGAGCACGAGGAACCGTTAGTCGCTGAGATAGGAGAAAAGCATGTCAATGAAGCCTTGCATGATAAATGGGCAGCTGAGCAACATCTTGTTACTGGAAAATTTCCCACTAGGAAAGGCAAGGAGCCTTTGTACGAGATCAAAGACACAGAGTCTGTTCAAGACCGGGGCACGACTGGATGACTCCCCAAGCTTACTCCAAGAGCTAGGGTCCAAAGAATACCAACCCCTATCAACTTGGAAAGTGAATCAGACAGTGAAACTTTAATGTCTCTCACTTCCCTTGACAAAATCAAGCTGGCAAAGCGAAGGGCCTTACTCAAAAGGTCTAGACCAGAAGCCAAGAAAAGAAAGCCTAAGCAGATCAATGCAGCATCTGCCAACGAGCCACCGCACCAAAGCTTCGAGCATTCCCGAGAATACAACTTTGAAGGCTACCATCCCCAAGAATACAACCCCAAGGACTTCCAGCGTTATTTCAACAATGAAACTTATGATTCATCATATAACTGTTTCCTAGTCTCATCCAGGGATGAAGACTCGTCAGAAGAGGAAGCATACGTCTTTATCCGCCACGATCCTAACAAAGTACTAAGCTCTTCCTCTGACCATGAGGATAGCTTCAATACTTTATCCTCATTCGGAAATTTTGACCAAGAAGAAAGCAATGGGATAATCTCGGTAGAATCCAACTTCCCTGAAACAGAAAAATTCACCACTACAACAGATATGCGGTGGGAAAACCAAAGGCCTAACCAAGATACATCAAGCCCGTCTTGCGCTCATAGGATCATGACCCCTGGAGAGATGTGGATACCTAATCTCCGCAAGTATAATGGCACGACTTGCCCCGTGGCCCACTTGTAGTACTTCCATGCTGAAATGAGTCGATACTATGGCCCAATGTCATTCACAACTCAGGCCTTCCAAGAGAGTCTTACGGGATCTGCATTATAATGGTTCATTACAATAGATATATACCTCATGAGAGATTGGAATGAGCTGTCTTCGCATTCCCGATTCAAGATCAAAGCCGATTGGAATTGAAGTGCCTTGTCGAACTTGGTTCACTTCAAGAAGACCAATGGAGGATTTCCAAGCATATGCAATGAGGTGGGAGGCTTTTATGATGCAAACTTACCCTCGGCCGGCCGAAGAAGAGATGATAAAGCTATTCATACGGGCTTTACCTCGCAAGCAGCGCTGTTGGCTGCATGGGTTACACTTCCGTAACTTCAACGAGGTAGTCATCGCATGCGAATACTTCGAGTCTACTGAAGACGAGGATTTCAAAGACGCTTAGCTTCAAGACCAGCACTATCAAAGCGCTCCTTTACACAGGAGTTTTTATGGGTTTTACTTGTTTTTATAATTTCATGTTTCTCATCTTATCTAGTGTGCTACAGTTGTATTTTTCATTCCAAGTACTCTATTGTACAGTTCAAATATTTTGTTTTAAGAGCATGAGGCGGTACTCCAAACCAGCCCGGTGATGCTATCCAACCATGAAAAATTATCATCCAAGAAGAATACTGAGGGCTGGGCTTCCTCATGCTTTCTTCCCCCCAAAGATATATACTTTTGAAAACAAAAAAATGTTTTATTGCCAAAAGCTTTTGTCAAAACAAGATTATGAAATCATGTTTGTCTTTCTAACTCACTCACTTCATGTCTCAGAAGATCATACCCACCCCTTTTGACCTAGTGTGACCAAGGGACATTTGAACCTAGCACATCATGTGAACTCGCCAAGTTCAAAAGCACTCTTCCAAGAAAGCGGGGGCAAACAGAAAGGATCATCACACTTCAAAATGGTAAGTCTTCTTCCCTGAACATAATGTCGAAAATGACATCCTCTCTCTTCCATCTATAGGAGACGAAGGATGGGATGTAATAGGCACATGCATATTATCAAACTTGAAGCATGCATAGCATGATAACTCGAGGCAGGATGTCGTGAGTCCATCAACGGGACTTCTAGCTTCGACAAGCCCGGAAAGCACAAGGAGGGATCTTTTCTCTCTTTTGAATTGGCTACTGTCAACAGGGAAGAATTCTAGACAGTTGAAGCGATCTCTAGCCCCTATTCAAAATGAAGACCTAGAAACCTGACTTTCTATTCAGACGCATGCTCTTGTAAGAAATAATTGCCATCAGAGAATTGGAGGTTTTGATTGTCCATCTCAGATTCCATAGAAGCTTGAGGTACATGACTTTTGCCCAATGATGCTATAGTTAAAGACAGAAGGAGAAATTCCACAGAAGGAAGGCGTTGAAGATGAATCAACGACCAGCAATCATGCATACATGGTCACAAGTGAGGAATCTGAATCGAAAGAAATGTCAAACTATGCCAAGACGAAAAGGCTGTCATCGACATTCAAACATCATCAGGAGTCAGCAAATACAAACTTTGGGGAAGAGTAATTTGGTATCGTTTCCAATACTCCCCCTCTTTGAATTCACTTTTGACATATTCCCCTATTGGCAGAAAGCACTAGGATTCAAGAGCCAAATTTGATGGTTAGGCAAATCAATATTGGCCAAGCTAGTACATGGAAATAACCTACATTAAATTTACCTGGCTTCGTGTAAAAAGACATGTCATCCATGAGCCAATTCAGAGAATAATTGACCTAACGAAACAAGGGACATAGGACTTCGTGTCCCCCTTCTCACTTCAGGTTCACCCAATCATCTGCAAACCAGTGAAGGGTAAAGTTGTATCGATTCCAGTTATTCGACTCTTGAAAGAGTTCATGACTAACACATTCCCTCTTGTTTGTTGCAGGATCACCTGACTGTCAAAAGCAAGGATAACAAATCAACGAGAAACATGTCTTGTTGCAGGATCACTTGACAAGGATAATAATCAATGAGAGGCATGACAAACTCTCCTAAATGAAATGGCGTCCTGAATAATCGCCAAAGCAAATGACAGAAAATCTTCAGGCCTCAACTCACATTTGATTTTGGCCAGACTAATTGATCTACTTGTACATCTTCTCTTCTGCAGGGGCAAAAACAGAGATGCCCGATCAGATCCCCAACCCCGGCTGATCCTTCATGATTCATATCCCTAATCAATAGGGACAACCATCGACGTTCATTTGCGAATAACCCTTTTGATGTTCAAAATCTAACATATTTGGAAACACCATTATGTTAGCCCATAAAGTTGTCAATAGGGTCTTTTGCGAGTCAAAACCATTCACTTGTTTTGAAGAGTTCAAACTCCATCATATTCAAAATGTTGCATGTCATTTCCAAATGAATTCTGCATGATGATTTCGTCTGTCTAAGCCACTGATTCCACTGAGGATTATCAGAATAGACAGCTAAGTGAAGAATACAAGATTAATTGAGCATGCTGGATGAGGCGTGTCAGAATGATGACAGGCAAGCCATATCCTACACACAGTCCCCCATCTATACACTTGTGAGATGAGTGCAGAAGATTCCATGGCTACAGGGTAAAGAGTTCTCTCGCGAACGGTACGATAACCAAAATAATGAGAGGCATTCCATCGCTCACCCCATTGAGCCCCATACATTGGTGAAGCTTCTCTCATACCCCCATCAAGAACAACCCCTACACCGGGCGATTAGAAGCGAAGAAGCATCACAAGGTGAGAAGAGAGATAGAAATTTTCTTGCTCGCACTTGCATCAATCTTTGGGTGTCTTTATTGCATATGAACACTCACATTAATTTAAGTGCCCTAGAATGACGAAGAGCAATTCTTTCTCTATGCACTTGTATTCATTGTACAACCCAAGTGAGTCTGTAATTTTACCCTTACATTGAGACAAAACAGAAGTTACTACCATTTAAACAAGATAGCTCGGAGCGCTAGGCGAAGACGAAGACTCAAGAGTCTAACAACAAGTGTCGTGATTGAACTTGCCTAGGCTAGTTCCTCTAATGACAAAGAATGAAAAAAATAGGGGCATAAAAAGCAATGTACTGTAAGAGCAAGGTCAATGCCCATAAAAGAA
The DNA here is from genome assembly GCF_016545825.1 of Eucalyptus grandis. Lineage (NCBI taxonomy): Eukaryota > Viridiplantae > Streptophyta > Magnoliopsida > Myrtales > Myrtaceae > Eucalyptus > Eucalyptus grandis. The sequence continues at coordinate 6,843,404 of NC_052619.1, read as the reverse complement.
GAACTGAATAAAAATAGGGGCATGAAAAAAGCAAAGGTGTGCCTGGTAAAAGCAAGGCCAATGCCCTCGATCAAAAATACAGCCAAGAAAATATTGCTGTTGTGGTCCATAGAACCTCCATTTGATAGTGAGAAGAAAGACTGGTGACAAATGCCAAGGCAATCACCAGCTCTACCTTTTTACACATGAATCAAGCCTACGTTGCATCCCATTGTAAAAGTCTCTTCAGACTAGGGGCACTTCAATTAACGTAGGATTTCATATGTCTATAAGCATCGCTCAAAGAAGTACGAGCAAGATTACTCTATCTCTTTTCACAGGGTTCTTGACTTGTAAACCCGGAGATGATCGTGCAACATTTTCGTCCATTGATGGTCCCCTCTGATGAGCCGCTGACCAAGACTTCATCATAGTTTCAACAAAGACCACTCACATTGGTAAAGTCGTACTATTTGTGAGAATACTCAGACCCCTGCTGACATTATGACAGTGAGATAGTGTGGTCCTTATAAATCCTGCATCAATGGTCAGGATAGCCTTTTCTATGAGAGTGAGCGGAAAGTCCTTTCGGGCGAAAGTCCCTCATCCGGCATGCTCAAGACATCTACATTCTAAATGAAGGTTGTCTTTCAAAATCTTCCCCAGTGGAAATCAAAAGATGCAGAACTGACAAAAATTATCATGCATGAATCTCATTTGAACTCATGAATTTACAGCATATACAATCATGTGTGCATATTGTACAAATAGCAAACATACTCTTAGAGATCAGAGATATTGCCAGGTAAGCATATCTCTATCCTCATTTGTCTTAAGGTACCTATCACTATCCAGGTACTCTCTTATTGACACTCAACCTATTTGGGTCGTCATTTGAGTTTGGGTGCTTACTGCTGTCTAGGTATCCCCATTGTCTTTGAGTACCGGCTACCGTTCAGATACTCCATTTTTTCTGACACTCGACCTGTTCGAGTTGTCCCCAAAGTATTGATACTTGTGACTGACCAAGTATCTCTTGGAATACCTACTACTATCTAGGTATCCCCATATCATCAAGTACCCACCGTTGTCTAGGTACTTCCTTTTCATGACACTCAACTTGCCTAAGTTGTCCCCAAATATAGCAGCTGTTCAAGCATTCCATTGCTTTGCTTGGCACCGCCGTCCAGGTATGCTTTCTAACGCTTGGACCAGCCTGAGTGGCCCCAGATCATGTCATTAAATACTTGTGTTCATCCAAGTATTCCAGTATCTTGTACACCTGCGGTTACCCAGGTGTTTCAGTCCTTTTAAGTGCCTGCGGCAATCCAGGTAAGCCTCGTGCTACATTCAAAATCCCTTTACCAGGAGGTGAGAGACCTTCACGAATATCTTAGGTACACCCTCGATATTCCCATTTACAAGGAGGTGAGAGACCTTCATGAATATCTCAAGGTACGCCCTCGATATTCCCTTTTACCAGGAGGTGAGAAACCTTCATGAATATGCGGGGCACGTCCTCGATATTCCCATTACTAGGAGGTGAGAGACCTTCACGAATATCTCAGGTACGCCCTCGATATTCCCCTTTACTAGGAGGTGAGAAACCTTCATGAATATGCGGGGCACGTCCTCGATATTCCCATTACCAGGAGGTGAGAGATCTTCACGAATATCTCAGGTACGCCCTCGATATTCCCCTTTACCAGGAGGTGAGAAACCTTCATGAATATGCGGGGCACGTCCTCGATATTCCCATTACCAGGAGGTGAGAGACCTTCACGAATATCTCAAGTACGCCCTCGATATTCCCATTTACCAGGAGGTGAGAGACCTTCATGAATATGCGAGGCACGTCCTCACTATTCCCTTTTACCAGGAGGTGAGAGACCTTCACGAATATCTCAGGTACGCCCTCGATATTCCCTTTTACCAGGAGGTGAGAGACCTTCACGAATATCTCAGGTACGTCCTCGATATTCCCTTTTACCAGGAGGTGAGAGACCTTCACGAATATCTTAGGTACGCCCTCAATATTCCTAATTACCAGGAGGTGAGAGACCTTCATGAATATCTAAGGTACGTCCTCGATATTCCAACTACTAGGAGGTGAGAGACCTTCATGAATATCTCAAGTACGTCCTCGATATTCCCATTTACCAGGAGGTGAGAGACCTTCATGAATATGCGAGGCACGTCCTCAATATTCCCAATTACCAGGAGGTGAGAGACTTTCACGAATATCTCAAGTATGCCCTCGATATTCCCATTTACCAGGAGGTGAGAAACTTTCATGAATATGCGAGGCACGTCCTCAATATTCCCAATTATCAGGAGGTGAGAGACCTTCACGAATATCCCAGGTACGTCCTCGATATTCCCCTTTACCAAGAGGTGAGAGACCTTCATGAATAAGCGGGGCACGCCCTCGATATTCCCATTACCAAGAGGTGAGAGACCTTCACAAATATCCAAGGTATGTTCTCAATATTTCCAATTATCAAGTACCCTTCGATATTTGTGAATGTCCAAGTATCCCCCAAGAATTCATAATTGTGATCATCCAAATACCCCTTCAATGCCTATGGTCAGCCAAATACCCATTTCGACGCCTGCAAAGACCCAAATATCCTTCATGTTAGTACTTGTGAATATCTAGGTACTCTTTGATATGCTTGTGAATATCCAGGTATCTTCCAGAATTGATGCCCTGAGAAAGGTCGGCGCATCCTCCCGAGAAAAGTCGGGTTCCAACTAGCGTCTTCGACAGAAGTCGGACGCCCCACAAATCGATGCCCTGAGAAAGGTCGGCGCATCCTCCCGAGAAAGGTCGGGTTCCAACTGGCGTCTTCGACAGAAGTTAGACGCCCCACAAATCGATGCCCTGAGAAAGGTCGGTGCATCCTCCCGAGAAAGGTCGGGTTCCAACTCGTGTCTTCGACAGAAGTCAGACGCCCCACAAATCGATGCCTTGAGAAAGGTCGGTGCATCCTCCCGAGAAAGATCGGGTTCCAACCAGTGTCTTTGACAGAAGTCAGACACCCCCAACAAAACAAATGCTCTGAGAAAGGTCGGCGCATCTCCCGAGAAAGGTCGGGTACCAACCGGTGTCCTCGATACAAATCGAGGCACCCACAAATGAGATGCCCTGAGAAAGGTCAGTACATCTCTTGTCAAGGCGACCGAAGAAAGGTTCGGGTCCTAGACAAATCTTGGATTGTTTTAATAGGCGACTGAAGAAAGGTTCGGGTCCTAGACAAATCTGATTACTCCAACAGGCGACCGAAGAATGGTTTGGGTCCTGGAAGAGCAGTCTCCCGTCACGGCGACCGAAGAATGGTTCAGGTCCTGGAAGAGCAGTCTCCCGTCAAGGCGACCGAAAAAGGTTCGGGTCCTAGACAAATCATTGATTGTTTTAACAGGTGACCGAAGAATGGTTCGAGCTGAAAAGCAACCTCCTCATATCACCCCGAGGTAAGATGACGCCTTGATACTTGCCAAAACTCGGGGTTCACACCTTATCTCACTCACTCCCGGTAAGTAACTACATGTATCTTCTTATCTGTCTTAGTATGTGTAAAGTTATATTGCTCTTTTCCGCATAGAGTAATAAGTCCTAAATAAAATATAATCTGCTACGCACGCGTGGATAAAATTTAGGCATCAGTCTGTCTTTGAATGCAACCTCTGCGAACTCACCTTCAAAGAGGGGCAGCTGTTGACGCCTCAAATTTTAATTAAGTTTATTTTATTAATTAAGTTTTTATTTTATTTATCTTGTCTTTTTTCGAAATAAAAACAGCAAAGCAAAGCAAAAGAAAAACAAAAAAAGAGCAGCTTTGTATGGGCCCTCGGCCCATTTCGTCTCAGCCCAGCCCCCCCACTTCTTCTTCTTCCTCACGCAGAGGGCGCGACGCCGGAGCGTAGGGGAGGAGCAACAATGGCGCACGTGGAGCAGGGGGTGACTGGCATCGGATAAGAATGTGGGAGGGGCAGCTGGCGTCAGATGGGACGCCGGTTCGGCCGGCGGAGGCTGCTTGGCGCACAGGGACCGGCGGTCGAAGCTCCCTCGACCGGCTGCTCCCTCGCTTATAAATAGGCCCTCGTTTCCGTTGTCGAGGGACACGCCGAAAAATCGCGAGCTTGGAAGCTTCCTCCTAGAGATTTGGAGGAGGTTGAAGAGCGAGCGAGAGGAAGGCAAGTGAGAGAGAACTCGGGTCGCGGGTTCGGCTGACCTCCCACTGAGAGACTTCGGGGGAGGTTGCCGGCGAGCGAGTCCGAGGCGGTCAGATCCAGCCGGTGGAGGCTCGGATCTGGCCGGAGGGGAGAGAGTACGAGCGAAGAGGAAGCCCAGATCTGAGGAGGAGCGAGGGCCGGATACGAGGAGAAAAGAGGCACTCCAAGCCACCACCGCCACCCCGAGCTGTGCCTTGACGCCGTCTAGATCTGAGTGAATGGGTTCCGGAAGGTAGGGGTTCCGTTGCCGTCGCTGCACCCGCCAGTCGTTTGCACCGGGGCTCAAGCCGAGCGATCTTTAGCCTCCCGACGTTGTCCCCAAACCAGCAACGACCCTGCTGCATCGTCGCTGTGACGCGGTCCCCGACGATTCGCCGAGACCCCTGTGGTGTTCGGCTGCCGTCGCACCTCACACCGTCACCGTGCCGCGCCGCGCGACGCCACCGTCGCTTGCCATGTCGCCACCGTCGCCGTGTCATCGCCCGTGACGTTCCGGTAATCCTTCATCGGCGCCGCGAAGACAAAAGAAGGGAGAGAGGCGCCGCCGGGTCGGAACCGGTCCGAGAAACCCCCATCCGGGTAGGGTTTTTCCCCCATTCGTCTTCCGGGCCCGGTTGTGTGGGCTGTTTTTGTGCATAAATGGGCCTTGGTTAGTTCATGGGCTTAAAAAAAAAAAAGGGAGAAAAATTTGAGTCGGGCCCGCGTGCGGGTCGCCGACCCGGGTCGGACCCAACCCGCGGATCCGACCCGGGTTAGTTTTTATATTATTTTAATATTAAAAAAAAAATAAAAAATGTTTTAATTTCCAGAAAATCGAAAAATATTAAAAAATTGTTGAAAATGTTTTATTTTCTAAAAAATAGAGAAAATCAAAAAATAATTTATTTTCCAAAAATATTAAAAAATATTAAAAAATATATTTTATTTTCCGAAATATAAAAAATATAAAAATATTTCATATTTTCCAAAAATGCCAAAATAAAAAAAAAAAGCCAAAAATTCATGAAAAAGCCAAAAAATTTAGAAAAAGCCAAAAAGACTTGTACTTTTCCAAAAATACCAAAAATCCATTTTATGTCCAAAAATGAGAAAAATACTCAAAAATGTTTTTTCTCCCAAAATGCATGGAAAATCCCTCGAACATCCAAAAACCTCAGGGGTTTAAACAAGATTAGGTACCGAAAGGGCATTAGTGATTAACTAGTGTAATCAAGTCCCCGATTCTAATTTCTCTGGTTGCACAGGAGCGAGTATTTCTCCCGATACTTTGCTTGGGTTTCTAATCAACCCACCCCAAATCGATTAGTGGCGACTCTAATTTAAAAACTGATTTACAGGTTAAAAACTCAGACTATTAAAGTCGTGAATTGGTGGACTTGGGAGAGTCCGGGCATAATTAAATTCAGCCGAGCCATTAGCCTCCTTAGGCGCTCGTACCCGATTGCGGGCGCCAGAAAAAAAGAGGTCGCGACAATGGGAATATTAAAACATTAATCTATGACCTACTAAGTAGAGTGCAACATGTGGTGTGATTTATATGACCTAAATAACATTTTTTTATTCTCTTTTTTTTTTGGTTTTATTAAAGGTAAATAATCCTAATTCTATATGAATCTTAAAAATGCAAAGCTTTAAATATGAAATGCATAAGGACCTAAGTACTTAAATTCTAGATATGCATAATATGTGAGGAGCAAATAATGATAACGCACCAAAATATAATCCATCAATGTATATCAATGACATATATTTTAACGCGAGTCAATAATGCAAAGCAAACCATAAATTTGTCATAAAAGTTGAAATAATAAAAAATCTAACCCACTGTCTCGTGGTTCAATATTTTTTATTATCATGGTTTAATATGACAAATTTCCTAATCATATAATAAAAACAAAACATGAAATCAAATATAAAAATTCACCTAGTCTAACTCACGGTTGACTTGAGGAATGGCGAGGAGCAGCTGGTGGTTCGGTAATGGGTCGCCGTTTAGAACAGGGGTGGTCGTCGGAGGTCTGGCGAGGTCCAGCAGTAACCACACTTACAGCAAAACAAAGGAGGCAACAGAAGGTGATGGCGCAACAAGGACATCAATAGGTCGTGCGGTGCGTTCGTTGGTTGCAAGGGACGCCGGTGAGAGGACGACGGCTGGCAGATCAGCAGCAGGCAAGAGGGTCGCTGTGCGTCGGAGGCGTCGGTTACTAGCGTTGGGCACTAGCGTCGGGCGATCAGAGGTGCTGACGCGAACGGAGTTTCGGCAACAAACGGGGCAGCAGCGGCACGATGGTGGTGCGGCAACAAGCTGCTGTAGGTGTTGAGGACGGTGGCACAGGTCGGCAGGCGAACTTGCTGGAGAGCATGTTGAATAGGTCGGCAAGCGAACTTGCTGGAGAGCATGTTGAATAGCATCCGGAGGTTCAACGAGGGAGACCCCGAGGTGAAGAAGCAGTACTACTCAAGAGATAGGAATAGGAATGTCATATTCAACTCGAACTTCGATCTCTATGTTTCGACAAGCGCTAGCTGGAGAGTGTAATCCTGGGCTCCACTGTGTAATATTGTCCGCTTTGGGTCACCCGCCATCCCAGCCACGGTCTTTTCCCTCACGGCTTTAAAACGCGTTACACAAGTTAGAGGGACCCAAGCATTATAAGCTAACCAAGACCTCCCTCCCTAGGCGATGTGGGACAAGAAAGGATGTTATCACACTCTCCACCTCTTAACAGAAGAGCGTTCTCGTTGTGGCCCCACGGGCGTCAGAACATGATTCGAGCTGTGATCCCACACGCGGTCGGGAGTCGGCTCTGATACCACTTGTAATATCCCGAGCCCCACTGTGTAATATTGTCCGCTTTAGGTCACCCGCCCTGGCGTGGACGAACCGCCATTCCAGCCACGGTCTTTTCCCTCACGGCTTTAAAACGCGTTACACAGATTAGAGGGAGCCAAGCTTATAAGCTGATCTCTCTCCTTAGGCGATGTGTGACACAAAGAGACACCTTGACAATAAATGTGCGAGTCTCGGATGATCTCAAATTTGAAAAATTGAACGGATCACGTCTGTCTGAAGCTACTGTTTTAGTACCAAGATTTGGGACTAATTTATCCAAAGTCCCAAGAGATTAGTATAGTCTCCTCTGTTTCCCTTGCTGTGGTTCTGCTGTGTTTTTTGGATATAGTAAGGGAACAAGTCGATAGGTTCTATATGTGTAGATGGTTGACCAATATCGTCATTCCTTTTGTGCTTGACAGATTCTTGAATCAGCAATTTGTTAATGCATATGAAAATTTAGTTTTCCGAATGTTCGTTGCTACTTGTCTTGAATAAGAGTCTATTTCTAATGAGGTCGAAATAGTGCTTTCAATTTTCTGGTTTTCATAGTTCTAGACATACTAAGGTTAATGCCACCATAAATCCCAAAACTAGCACATGCATGTCCTATCTACTCAAAATTAATTTTTGTATAATAGAAAACTCCAAACAAATATATCTGTGCCACATTCACACTGAACTAATTTCTGTCACTTTAGCGTGAATTCTATAATGACACGACAAACGTCATAAGGGTAATAAACTAAAGTCAGGTAGAGTTTGTTAATTTGCGATTTAAGTTACGGGTGTTTTGGTTGATTGAGCAGAGAAGAAACTATGGAGTACATAAAGCAAGTGAGAGAGCTTGCCAATTTGGTCCTGGAGTTTCTATCAGAAGCTCTAGGGCTCAAATCACAGCACCTGACAGAGATGGAGTGCGGCAAAGGATGCAGCTTTGTGTGCCACTACTAACCAGAATGCCCAGAGCTAGAGCTGACTTGGGGAGCTAAGAAGCACATGGACCCTTCTTTCTTCACCATCCTCTTGCAAGACCAAATTGGTGGCCTCCAAGTTCTGCATCAAGACCACTGGATCTGTGTCAAGCCCATTCCTGGAAGCCTTGTGGTCAATATTGGGGACTTTCTTCAGGTGAGGGTTCACACAATTCCTTTGGCTCTCTTAATTCAGTCTTTCATATTCTTGCTTTGTCTCAATCACGATGGTTAAAAAGTTCACCTTGGCATCAGATCGGCAGCTCGAGCATACTCGAGGAACAATTCGGCAACCTCTGAGCCCTTGATCACCTCCTAATCATGCACCTTAGCCACTATCTTGTGAATTGAGTCTTATTGTAGATATGAGTGATGCTAGGTGTACTAAGACTGGTGTACTAAATTGATATATTGAAAGATGTGGCAGATTGCAATCGAAACTATAAATAAGTGAATCATATTCAGCGTTCAATACAAGTATGCTCTTTTACACCGTATATCAATTAACCACATAAGTTCAGTACATCTAAGATTAATCTTGTGGATAGAGGAGTTTCAAATATGTCGATTGAACTAACTCTCTCTCTCTCTCTCTCTCTGTGGATGTGCAGATAATATCAAAGAAAAGATTGATGAGCGTTGAGCACAGGGTGTTGGCAAACCGAATGGGCCCGAGAGTTTCAGTGGCTTGTTTCGTGGCGGGAATGATAGGCCCATTGGAGAAGGTCTACGGCCCGATCGAGGAGCTTGTATCGAAGAAAGCCCGCCTCGTACGCAGAGTTTCAGCCCAGCGAATACGTCTCCTTGTATCAAGGGAAGAAGCTTTTTGACAAGTCTGGCCTAGATCAAGCATTTACGATATAATAGAGAGGGCACCGGATTTAAGAAGCAATAGAAATAAGACATGTGAAAATGCAAAAAAAAGATGCTCCGACAATCGTGCTTGTCAGAGATTTGTATAAGATTGTCCTGGATGTTGGGTGCTTTGGAAATAGGATTACTAAATGCTTTGGGTTGGTCTGTCATGGGGTCCTGTAGTGTATACATAATCTATTAATACCCGTTTGAAATAAATGGAAGCTAATCTAGTATTATATTTTCCATCATCCCCTTTTATATACGACTTGTAATTTTTCCCAAAGTTAACTGTTGAGTTTCCTTTTTCACCTTCCATTTTTTGGCTCCAGTATGACTTCCATTTTATTTTCACTAACTACATCAACTGTCTCTCACTCTGGTGAGGGTCACCGGCACTTGCCGGCTAAGGGCCGCCACCCTATGGCCCCGCTACCCAATTCTCGATCTCGGAGTAGAAATACAGTCAATGAGAATCTCATTGATGTCATATCGTATTCACTAGTATTCAAAATCAAAAATTGCTATGCTGCATATGCTTAAAGTTTCAGCCTGCGTCAGGATTCAAAATACTTTCAAGTAACTTTTAAGTGCACGCCTCCATGCACTTAGGAGGACTCGTCGAGGAGACCCGGTTGCAATTTATTCTGCTTTTTATTCCTTTTAACTTCTTCTTTTTTGCCTGGATGGAGCATGTCTTTGTTGACCGTTTAATGCATGCTCCAAAAGTTCAGTTTCTTGAGTTTAGCTGTTCATGTCGATGAAATGGCTAGTAATATCACGTAGAGGAATGTGAATAAGTGATTTAAAACAGACTTTACAAATGAAACAGAGTTTAGTCAACAAGAGTATAACTATTATAAACACGAGTGTTGATATGACCAGAGTTCTAGTAATGATCAACGGTGCAAAAGCTTCTATAAGATAATAAGTGAATATGAGCATAGAGATATTGCACATAGAAAATTTATAGTGATTTAATTTAGAGTAAGTAAACATCCACTCTTCCGTCTAATGGCCTATTAGCTAGATTTTACTTATAAATCAAGGAGAAATAAAAGTAGTTAGTGCTACTTATTCACAAGCACTTCTCAAGTCAAATAATTTTTTATCCGACTTAAACCCAATCTGACCCACTCATTTGATGGGCTTTGTCGTAAGAAAAGCTTTCCTAATATTAAATAACATAATGACAATGCGCAACCAGAAAATAAGGGAATAAAATTATAGTAAGACCAATGGGTTAGTGAGCTTGCCTTGTATAACAAGTATAAAAACGATTAACAGACCGACAAAATCGTGAGTCACGTGGAGGATCAGGTTCAAGAGTCGACAAGATCTTGGCATGACCTGAGGTGTATCCATTTTCGGAAATTTTTTAGACTCATCTCCTATTGAGGTGCACGTTGTACCTTGCCAAGTTGGGACCACTGCTTCGCCATGACTAATAAGTTAATTTGCACAACTTATTTGGCAAAATCCACTCTTTCTATCTTGGCGCTCTCCACATGGGTCGAGCTTTCTGTGACGATTGTCTTGATCATTCCAGCTCGGGCTCTAGTAGAGCTGTCGAGTGGTGATTATCCGATCGTGTTTTTCGCAGCGGAAGAGAGGTTTTCAGTTTCAAGATTCCATGCCCACTGTTGAAGATTTCTTTCCCTTTGCTTTCCTGGAGACCGAATTGCATGACCTTACAGATGTTATTTGACACATTAATGGATATCTAGAATTTGTAATCTATCTTGTCCGACTTAATAAATCACGAAAGATTGTATCGTTATAAATCATGCTTTGATCTTTTTTTCCGTTATAACTAAAGTTAAGGGATATAACAATTCATATATTTTATTGGCTCGTTTCCCAATAATTTAAACTATCGCAAAAAATTAATGGGATATTTCCATGTTGTATACAGTTTGTCAACTTAAGGTACAGCTGCACGTCATTGAACATATTTTCTCCAATCGTTTTACCCTATGAAAGACTTCTTTTTCGTTTTGGACCAATAAAATAGAGCGTTGAAAGTCTACAAGAAATTCGCTATAAAGAAGCAAGCTTTTGTGATCATGATTTGCTCTTTTACAGCAGCACGCTCACTTGTCACCGTTTCTTCCTAAGATACCGTAATGGGCATCCTAGATGCTAATGAGTTCGATCGAATGAAGGAGCTAAAGGAGTTGGATGACGTGAAGACTGGCGTCAAGGGCCTCGTCGACGAAGGGATAACAGGAATACCGAACATCTTCCTCAGACCAGCCAGTGAACTTGCTGATGACAAGATCAATCTCTCTATAAGCGACGTCTATCTTCCGGTCGTCGACCTTAGCCAAATCCAATCGCCGGAGAGGCGCAAAACGATCGTTGATGAAGTTAAGGCTGCGTCGAGTGAGTGGGGGTTCTTCCGGCTGGTCAACCATGGTGTCCCGCATAGTCTGATGGAGGACATGCTGCAGGCAATCCGTGAGTTCCATGAGGGCGACCCCGAGGAGAAGAAGCGGCTCTACTCGCGAGACGCAAAGAGGACCCTGCTATACTATACCAACTACAGCTTCTACCACGCGCGGAGCCTGAGCTGGAGGGACAGCTTTGCCGTGATGTCGCATTTGTCCGACCCGCTCGAGCTCCCAGCCGCTTGCAGGTATTGCAAATTAGCCGATCTGTCAGCTCAGGTAGTGCTTTCCGTCGATAGAACATACTCTCGATGACTCAAAGTAGGTTCGTCCCGGGCCTTTGTTCAAACATGTTTGAACAGAAAGAAGTCGCAACTTACTTATCCGATCCCGATGCTTGAACAGGGAGGCGATATGGGAGTACAGGAAGCAGATGAGAGTGCTTGGAGGTTTGCTCTTGGAGTTGCTGTCTGAAGCTCTAGGGCTCAAACCACGGCACTTGATAGAGATGGGGTGTGGCAAGAAACACGACTTGGTGTGCCATTATCATCCCCCATGTCCAGAGCCAGATCGGACCTGGGGATCAACGCAGCACAGAGACCCCTTCTTCTTGACTGTGCTCTTGCAGGACCAGGTCGGTGGCCTCCAAGTCCTACATCAGGATCACTGGGTTGATGTCAAACCTGTCCCTGGCAGCTTTGTGGTCAACATTGGGGACTTTCTACAGGTTAGGCAACGATTCAGCCATAACTTTTCTTGAAGTTTTATTTGTGTTCCTGTTAGATGATCCAACCTGAAAACTTATGAGGTTGGCTTAGCGATCGAGGCATCAACTCGTGTGTGCAGATCAATTGCAAAATGCAGATCCGATTACCCATACTGTCACCTCATCCGAGAATTAGTGGGGATCCTTTATGAGCTCGAAGTTTACCTATTAAAAGCGTACTTCCTTGTTTATCAGGAAAATCCTCGTAAACAAGCATTATGGGAAGTAAAAACATGTGTTAAGTTGAAAAACATGGATCTGTTCGATGGATGAAATGTCAAATGTGACTTCATAGTATGTTAAAAAATCAACCAACATTTTAGAATTTAACATAAATATAAGATCATGATATCCTAGAAGCAAGTCTTGGGGGAGGGGGTTCATGCGACGTAAACTTTGTATCTTTCTTAAAAAAGTTCGAGATCTTAATCAGATAAGTGGCTCGTTAAAATTGGAAAATAATTCTATAACCAATCTAGGATTTGATATTTTGATGTTGGCACGTCAAAGTAAATACCGGTAGGAATATCATCAAAGTCGATGATGCTTTTCTTTTGTTTACTTGAAATCTACAAGTAAAACAAGGCGCAAGTACATGTATCTCTGACCTAGCAATAAATGCAGATCGTATCAAATAACAAATTCAGGAGCGTAGAGCACCGGGTGCAAGCGAGTCGAGTGGGCCCTAGAATTTCAGCGGCCCTCTTCATGACCACGGAATCAGGCCCATCGGAGAAGGCCTTCGGCCCAATCAAAGAGCTCGTGTCCGAAGAAAACCCTCCTTTGTACGGGGACTCTCGACCAAGTGAATACTTTTCCTTGTTCCAGCAGAGGAAGATTTCCTCAGTCCAAGGAGGCAAAGAGCAAGAGTAGCATATGGTTGCCATAGTCATTTTCCAATAAGGTTGCTTGTGCAACGTAGTTCAGTGGATTATGAGGATGGCCGCTTGAATGTACTGATTCTTATAGCTTTGGTGAATTATGAGGTTATTATGTCCTATCGTCTTACTACGATGTGAAGTAGTACATTGCGAGGACAACTTCAAATTTCCCTGCTCTGATAAAACTTTTATTAAGTTCTTCTTCACAGCCTCGGGAGCCTTGTGAAGATAAACGATTGTCAAACATGCCCTTCTGAAATAACGCAGTAAATCGTGCTTTATAGGAGACCCATCCCATCATGCCGTTTTCCGTTAAAGGCAGTTGCCACAGCAAATAATTTACAAGCCAAAGAGACATCATTTCTGAGAAAGATGAATTTATTGTCCATGGAATCAATGTTAGGAAAACAGAAACAGGAAAGGGGCGGAAGAATCCATTAAATGTTCTCTGAACAAATGCGTTCCCCACAATTATCAAAAATGGGGGCACATCAAAACTAGAGCAATATGTACATGTCAGAATATGAGGGAACCATGAGCTTATTGTCTGGCGAAGAATCAGCTAAACAACCGATGACCTTAACTAAGCAGCGGGAGGCCTCAGCTCATGATCGGACGACGTATCACGGGCTGAAGGGGGCATGTATTGCCACATTGGAATGAATCCGTAGCTGGGGAATACAGGCATCTTATTCGCCCCGGCATGATACGCTGCTGCTGGATGAGGTGGCACGAACCCGGCAGGTGGGACAGTCATGGCTTTCAACTGCTGCTCCATCCTTTCTTTATCAGCCTTCAACGAAAGTTTCTCTTCTCGAAGCTCATTTTTCTCGGCCTGTAATAAAGGAGAACAAAGTATCAGTGCCAGTCAGCACAAGTTTGTCTTTTTTAACTATTCAGTTCTTGAAGTAGAAGTACAATCGAGGAGATTCTCATTGATACCACACAAAATTCAGGAGTATTGAAAACATATATTGCTATGCTGCATGTGCTGAAGTTTCAACCTATGTCAGGATTGAAAATACTTGTTCAACTTCTAAGTGCAGGTCTCCAAGCAGTTAGGACAAGACCAGGTTGTAATTTACTCTGCTTTCTATTCATTAACTTTTTTCTGCATGTAGGAGATATGTCTTCATTGACAGTTGAACGCATGTTTAAGCCCCACCTTCAAAAGTTTCTTAGGTTGTGGCTGTTCGTGTCAAAATGTGAATCATTTGGCTTCGTAGTTTCAATTTATAGGCTTGCTCAAGTTTGGAGGTGAGCGCCCACAAAAGATGAGGGCCAAAAGATGATGCAACTGAAATTAGTGCCATAATAAATAAGCTTTGCCATGAGGTTCTTAAGGTTTTGTACATTAAGTTAAAAGTGACAACTTGGAGGACTTGTGTCATCTGGCCAACTGTATTCCATCATATGTCAGTTACAAATCTTGTCATAGCATTATCTGAAAGAAAATTTCTATAACTATGACAACTGCCTCTTACTAGCTGGAAACTATATTAGAAAAAGCCGGATGTATTGCAGTTCAGTCCAAACTCAATCCCGTCAGAAGTAGTTAGCCAAACCGTCCTAATGTTCTGAGTTTGTAGAATCCTATAAAATCTCTGATAAATAAATTAACAAACAAGCTAAATTGCATGCTTTTGACTAATTTTATGCAAACTCCTTCTAGTCTCGCACTTGATCACCAATATTGACAGGGATTATGGAGAAAAAAGCAGAAAGAAGCTTGTCTTGTACAAACAAACTGGACTGCTTTATATTCACTAAAACAAACTCTAGGCTTCCTAGAACTAGTTTAGCACAAAATTCTAAATATTAAATTTGACATGTGTCCCTCTAGCCAAGAATGAGCGTAAACATCATATGGAACCCCGCTCTCTCCACAGAAAGTAACATTTGCATCCATTAAAATTTTAGGGTTCTAAGCATAGCTTAGCCCAAATTTCTGACCACAAGAATCTAATATCATCAGTAGCTATAGCCAACAACAACCATAAAATGTTGTGAAAACTTGACCTTGTTCTCCCCTCACAAAATCTTTGGCTTGACATTAACTGTGCGCGCGTGGGGTGGTGGTGGTGGTGGCAGAAGGAAACTTTCTTTTAGTACCATATCATCTTAGCTGACATCTTCAACTTAAGTTATTTGACAGGGCCCATAGATTGTTTTCTCCCAGTGTTTGAGCAAACCCAATCCCATGAAAAAATTCTAGCTCATTCGAAAATAAATATTTGGCTCAACAATGATGGAACAGCAATTACCCAAAGGAAACACGAATTAGACCATTGCTGCTTATACATGCACTCATTTCATTTATAAGCATTGACAGGGAAGACGAGCATGGATTACGAAAACATTAAGCGAAACAGAAGAGACACTGATTGAGGTTATATCATCGCTGGTCATTGTAAAGTAAAAACTGACTCTTCAGAAGTTTTCATACGAACCTTCAGGCATTTTATTTCTTCCAGCAGCTTTTCATTTGTGTCTTTGAGCTCCTCAGACTCGGCTTTAAGCTGGGTCAAAACTCTAATAGCGTCATCGAGTATGGCTGGTTTTTCAGTCTTGACGGATCTTCCAGGTTCCAACACAGAGCTCAAGTCTAGAAATCTGCACACCATTGCCATCACATTTTAATCAAATTTATGAAATGCTTGGAAGCTGTAAGAGGTACGTTCTACATGGTGGTCATATTATCACTACCACCCGGCATGAGAAATGGAGTAAATTACTTAAATCCTCATCGAAATCCCCAGTTCTGTAATAGATACACACACATCCAACGAGAACCATTCGGCATTCTTTTGCCTATCAAGACGTACCACACAATCCATAAACGAAAGATGAGATTTAAAATGACTCAGGCTGTCACGGAGAATTCAAGAGAAGTCCATCATTGCACATAAACACGAATGCCAATTCCAATTCGTACAAATGGCAAAAGATATAAGCTTTTCACAGAAAAACATGAAAAAGAACACAGGCAATCATGCAGAACACGGAAGCGAAACCTGTCGTTTAGCCTCTCCCTCCGCAATTTCTCGCGGCAAGCCTTCGTGCGCGGCTGGCTGCACGCCTCATTGCGTCCCCTGCGGATCAGATAAAAGGTAAGCAATCCACTTAAAAGAGGCTAATTCCGGCGGACGCTAAAAGCGAAAACCCGAAATCCTCCTCCGAGAAAAACACAGGCCCCCAATCCAATTCAGTAATTTTCGCCGCGCACCCACTATCCACAACGACGAGCTACACGGTCGCGCAAGAACAATCGAAACTCGCGGGGGAGACGGAAATTACCTCTTCCGAGAGGACTGCGCCCCGCCGAGCTCGTCCCCCGCCGAGTCCACGCCGCCCGCCGGAAAATCGACGCCCACGGCGGCAGCGGCGGCGCTGCAACCAGGAAACGCCGACGGGAAGAGATCAATCAATCAATCAGTCGAAATGCTTCCAAGGCACCAAAAAACACACACAATCGCAAGAGCGAAGCTGGGGAACCCTTGGAAACGGAACGCGCGGGTACCTACCCGGGATGGTGGCGGCGGTCATGGGGCGGCGGCGGCGGCGGCGGCCAGAGGAGGGGAGGAGGAGCGCCGCCGTCGGCGTCGGCGAAGAGGGAGGAGCAGTCGAGGAAGTCCCAGCAGCTCGGGTCGTCGCCGGCGAGGCCCAGCCCCGTCGAATCCATTTTTCGTGGGAGGATATTCACCAGCAATCCGGTTTTCTTCTCTTTCTGCAAAAAACGATTGATTGCGATTACCAGCTTTTTGGCAATTCCCCGTTCTTTTGTCTGCAATTTTTCTCTCTATTTTTTCTTTTTTTTTTTACATTCTCCTTCTGTCGCGTCCGAAAATCGGTCCAAAAAAATATGTATCTTCTCTATGGTGAAGGGCCAGTGTGGTGGCGCCACGTGGGGGCGACAGATGAGGCCGGCGTGCCACGTGGCGTCTGCAGAATGGTGGAACCAATGAACATGTCGGGGTGCTTTTTTTTTTTTTTTTTTTTTTGAGAGGGGGGAGGGAGGAGCAAAGGAGCCGGAAGGATTTCCCATTTTAAGGGACTGTAGTTTTGGTGTAATTTAATGCTAAATGCTTAAGAATTTCAATTATGGACATATGGTATTTTCTCTAGCTTTCGTAATTTACTACAGTCCAAATGAAGTTTTTTTTTTTCGCATAAGATGACGTTACAACTTTTGTTGGTACATTCTACTTCTACCTTCCACTTTTCCCTGATGTCGTGCTCCCAGCAGTTTATTCAGCGGGAAAACATTTTAATTACAGAATCACATAGGCAAATGGTCGGTCTTTTCGATGAAAAATCAATTTTTAAGAAATTATTTTCGGACTTTTCTACGTTTGGTTGATAAATACTAGAACACGGTTTACTTTGAGCTCAAATTAAATTATGTAAAAACATTTCCAGCAACGAAAAGTTTTCAGTGAAACAAACACACCCTATTGTGAAAGTATTTTCTATTAGAAAGGCCCAAGTGAAATTCAGTTGTTTTGTCCTACTTAGCTTTGCACCATGAACGGTCTGAACTAGCCTTATATCTACCGTCATAAGGTAGCTGCATTTAGGAATGCTTAGAGCATGGAGATTGGATGGAGGTGCCATTGAAGTTGTGCTTCCTGGAAAATCTTATCGATTGCCCCATTGTCAATAGATCACTTCCTATTGAAGTCCATTTTTCGGACATATAAATCTTCCTTCTATCTCCTGTAATTCATCAGAACCAAATTATGACTTCCCTTTTTGCGAAAGCATCGCGCTTGCCGCTCTTTCTGTGACTGAGACGTCAGCTGTGCAGACATGAATGTCCTACATTTTGCAGTTCACTCTAAAATGTTGCTTGCTGTAAGAACTGGCCAAACTGGAGGTAATAAGGACCATGTCAAAGATTGAACTTTATTAAACTGGAACCATCATCCAATGAACAGATGACATACATGTCGATATCCCTTTTCATGAAGGGGTTTGCCATTTGGCTAGAATAATTACAGAAGCTGTTAAACTGGACATATGAGAAGGAATCAGATGACGCGAGCTTCGTCCTTCAACTTGTCAATTAGCTCATCGACGGAGGAGATGATGACCCCCGCTTTCCTCTTGGGTGGTTCCGTCACTTGAAGGACCTCCAAATCAGACTTCATCTCGACATTCAAATCTCCTGGGGTGTACTTCTTTATGACCTTGGATTTCGCTTTCATGATGTTGGGGAGCGTTGCATACCTTGGCTGGTTCAGTCTCAAGTCAGTGCTGCGTGAGACATATGATTCAAAGGCTGTCAGTGACGGAAGATTGAGCATACATAGGAAGGGCTAAAAAAGGCCAAAGACACAATCAAGAAGAAACCCACTGGTTCATAGAGTTGGAATTTACATACTGTAACTTCTATTGCAACAACAATCTAGCCCCAAAACTAGTAAAAGGTTTGCAACCCCTATCTTAATGAGTTAAGAGTTAAAAAAAAGGATATGTAGGTCCTTTCTTTCCTAAGGCTGTTTGGTTCTCATTGAAAGTGCAGAAACCAAACCGTTGTGTTGGTTAAATATATACTAAATGAAAAGTGACATTTAAATACTGTAGTTACCAAGCTAAATACACAATTGACAGAGACTTTTAGGGCTCCCAAAGCACGGAATTTTTCCATCCACCCAGAGTGATCTCCACACGGTGTTCTTTTTTTTTTTTTTTTTTTCATGTCTTGAAAGAAAACAAGGAAATTCATGATGCTAGGCACACAGTGATTGGTCAGGGTAGAGGAGGACACCTTGCTCAGAGAACACCTAGTAATTTCTAAAGATTCAGAAAGACTAAAAAGTACAAGAAAAACGTTGTTCTCACGTAATGACTGCTGGCAAGTCCAAAAGCACAGTCTCAATGCCACCATCCACTTCCCTATCCACAGTCGCAACTTGCTTTTCTTTGTCCAGGGTAACCTACTAAAAGGGCAGAAACAAATTATCAACCACAAAAAGCACCAAAATGCAAACACGAAAAGGACAGAGAGCAAGAGAATATAAAGAAAGATGTGATGAAATCTGCATAGACACAAATAGGAAATGTAGCTCGCCAGAAGTCAATTATCAGCATACTCAAGAAATCTGACAACTTTGATGTAAACTACACCAACTCCTGTATAACATTAGATATCTTTCTTCTTGCCAAACACCGAGATAGATACTTAACTGTCATCGGCTGAAAATTGGAGGATGGTATGAGCCACATATTTACAAAAGCAAAAGAAAAAAAAATCTCCCCAAACAACAAAATCAGTAGCAGAAGTTATAATAAGGACAACAAATGGGAACAATCAAAACAGAAGACAAATTAACCCCCTCTAGACATATAAGATTAACTGTCAAAGGCAAGTTTCAAGACAATGAAAAGATTCATATCCTGTGACCATACTTTGTTCAGTGGCAGGTTGCCCTTCAATTGGCTGATACATAATAACATAGAGTCATAGATCCCTCTAGACCTAAAAGATTGACCGGTGAAAGCACATTGCAAGAACTTGAAAAAGATGGATACATTAGTGACCTTAAACCACTCTCTCGCCGACACAAATTAAACATGTAAAGACAGCAGATGGGGGTTCACGAAAGGCAGTGTGGAAACAAGAGAAATGAGACTCTTACTAAAGAAAAAGACTATAGAGTCCTGAAGATTAATGTGTACTGAAGGGACAAAGTCCTAGGAATCTTACACAACCAAATGAAGGATCAGAATCATAGCAAATCTCACCTTAGAAGCAAAGGTTCCTTGTGGCCATTTCAGCAGCCCTGCAAGCATTTGCCCTGTTTGATTGCAGTCATCATCAATGGCCTACTCACAAATCAACATCATTAGCTCATACAGAATAGAAAGCATTATATACACAGTGAAGGAAGTATGTCAAATAGGTCAATGGCTTGAGACTTAACTCTAAATTGGTCATTTTAACAGATAATCTTATAAAATCAAATTTGGATCAAAAACAACATAAAGTACTTGATATCTCCAAATTTTTGCAACTTAGTCAAGATGAAGCAGTGAGAATTGCATCTCAATTTAAATTAATGCCCCAAGAAACATCATCATAATAGTTGTGGGGAACGCTTCATGACAATCATTCAGACAATTGAAAGCTGAACCTGACTCCCTTCTACATAACCTCTTCAAAAGCTGGAGGAAGATCTCAAATCCATGATGATATACAAATTTTAGGAACTAAAGCTAACAGCAACTCCAAACATCAAGGACCTCAGCAAAACCAAATAAGAGCCACGAAAGCCAAACAACATCCCATTCATAATCTTAGCCTCGATTTCTAGATAAAGCAAAGAACTTGTGAGTGGTTGAAAATGCTTTCCAAACATTATTTTGTCTTCTAAGACAGAAGATTGAAGCTTTCGCTTGCTAAGTTGTCTGTCAGACACCATTCCACGAACCGTGCTAAAAACTGTAGAATACCAACTGAGAGCCTCGGACTAATTTCCTTTCTCATGAACACCCTGCGCGAAACATGAAAGCAATCTCTCTCTCTCTCTATCTCTCTCTCTCACACACACACACACAGAATAAAGAACATTTGAAATGGACGTTAGACTTAGACCCATTCCTATCCAACGCATCATCATATCAAAGCATACCATCTTTCCTACCCAGAACCATGTCATTCTAGCAATCTATCAAAAAAATTTCTTAATTCAATACGATACAAGCTTTTAGCACAGTCGTTCATCTTCAACGAGCACCCTCCACCTCTCAATTTCCACTTCCTTTCGATCTCCAAAAAACAACAACAACAACATCAACAACAGGGCAAGAAACCCAAACCTGCTTGCCAAGAATGAAAAGCCCCGGCTTCTCGGCCTCCACGAGCGCCCTCAAGACCTTGGCGACGGACAGCGGGTTCAGACCGTCCTGGGACTCCACGTGGATCCCTCGGTCGGCGCCCATCGCGAGCCCCGTCCTCAGCGTGTCGACGCACTGGGCGGGCCCGATGCTGACGGCCACGACCTCCGAGGCCAGCCCGGATTCCCTGATCCGGAGCGCCTCCTCTAGCGCGATCTCGCAGAACGGGTTCATCGACATCTTCACGTTCTTGGTCTCCACGCCGGTCTGCGGAATCCACGGTATCAAGAAACCGGGTCGATCGAGAACAAAAACAAGAACGAGACCAAGAACACGAACAAGAACAAGAACAAACGGAGGGGGAGTACCTTGTCGGGTTTGACTCGGATTTTGACGGCGTAGTCGACCACGCGCTTGACGGCCACCATTATCTTCATGGGTCCTCCTCCGGCGGCGCTCCGGCGAGAGAGAGAGAGAGACTTGGAAGGAAGGAAGAGATGACTCGGAAGAGACAAGCACAGTATAAACAAAGAGCACAGTTTAGGTGAAATACGTGCATTTGGCGGATTTGCTTTGTTTTGATTTTTTTTTTTTGCCTTTTTCTTTTTCTTCAACAAAACTCCACGTGGCAATACAAGCGGGCTCCGTACATTTTTGGTGACTGGACACTATTATCTCAATGCTTAATATAAAAAAATTCCAAATAAAAATTCGACATCGTTTCCTCCGAAAATTATTCAAAGTGAATTTTATTTCGAATAAATATATGAAGTGATACTTAATGTTAAATAAGAGTTTAAGGGATATTTGATCTCAAATAAAGAATTGAACCCGCCAGTTGACCAATATTCACCCATCAGCGAGCACATGTATCTCATATGCTTACTGAGATTACAAGGCTGAGGGTATTTTCCTTCATAGGCATTTCTCTGTTCTTTTGCTTTTTTCTTTCTTCCTTTTTCACAATTTATCTTCTTCTTCTTGCCACCTCTGTACCAAGGCCCAGAGGTGCTCAACGCTCGCTCACTTCAGCCCATGTTGCGTAGAGTTCTCATTAAGTGGGCGGGATTTCCTTTCATTCAGTTGCACAACCTCAATTGTGCCTTTTGGAGAGATATGAAGGTAAATGAATTTTCTTCAATGCCCAAAATGCCCGTTATTGTCGATTGCATCTATTATGTTTTCTTTGGAGTAACCTTCTAGCCAATGGTGAAAATCCCTTTGAAGTTGTGGTAATTGAGATTTATAGTAGTGAGATCCCTTTGCTCCATATTTGTCCATTCTCTAAGTGTTATTTGGTAGTGCCGTGGATGAAGTTAACAATTAGGGGTATGCAAAGGAATTGGAAACTGCCCAGGTCACATAGAGTGGGAGTAGGAGCTAGTTTTGGTATTTCCCACGGAGGGCGGCTACTCTACTATAAGAGAGAATTGATCGAGAATCAGTAGTTTTTATGGAGACTGGTTTAGTTCTTGGTTCCAAGTGTGGAACCACTCCCTTGGACCAGATTGGGGTGTGTGTGTGTGATCCCTCTGCTCCATATTTGTCCATTCTCTAAGTGTTATTTGGTAGTGCTATGGATAAAGTTAACAATTAGGGGTATGCAAAGGAATTGAAAACTGTCTGAACCATATAAAATTGATCGAGAATTGACAGTTTCCATGGAGACCAGTTTAGTTTTTGGTTCCAAGTGTGAAACCACTCACCTGGACCGAATCGGGGTGGGGGAGGGTATGTGGGTGTGCGTGCGTGCATGCGTGCATGCGTGCATTACCTCTCCTCCTACTTCCTAGTCTGTCAATTAGTAACATGAGTCACTAGACTTGAAACATAAATCTAGCCGAAAGTGTAAATATTGGGCATAAATTGAGCCATGGAATCAACTCAAAACAAATAGTCATATGAAGAATGGACAAAGCATCCTTAGGTCCATCTTTTAAAATCCTCCACTTCTCTAAATAGTTGGGAAACGAACCGATAACCAACCATCACCTCATGACAAATATGGACTCCTTGTATGAAGAACAAAGCCACCAAAGACGAATCTTGCATTAACCTCAGCTTTGGTAGCATTGACACAATACATGTATAAAATGTCATGAAAGATGTAGGTGACATCTTTGAGAATTTAATTTTTTTTTTTTTTTTTGGTGCTACATGCCAGCATTTCCAACCATAGTTGATTTGTTCTTGTGTAGTGCTCTAATGCTAACCTCTTGGCATTTGCATGGACAGTATGATTTTGTTCCTATTTTGAAGAGGTCCTTTAGGATGCGAGTATCCTTGTTGACATGCCCGAAGATCCTTCAAGGCATTAAATTTTGTAGTAGTGGACTGGTTTTATAGACATACTTGGGAATTGAATCGAATTAACAGTTCTGTTCTAGAGTGGATCCATATAACCAATATGTGGTTTTCGATTCCAATTTTTAAGAACTAGTTCTGAGGGGGTAGTTCTCAAATTCATGGTGGAAACTGCCCACCTTGCAACTAAGCACCCATACTAACAACAATGACGAATTCATTTGCTGAGTTTGAGCGTCAAGACAACATTGACGAGGACAATGATGGCTTAAAGAGGAAGTGGCCATTGTTGTGAGCAAGATTGAGCGATGGTACAAAGGCTAGACAACGAAGAAGATGAATAGTGAGAAACAAAAAGAGGAACAAAAAGAAATGCCTCTATATTAAATTGTCCCTAGCCATGACGTCGGAATAAGCACCAGAGGTCCATGTGCTCATCAATTGGCATGGATGAAATTAGTTTTTTAGCAGGGATATGTTCATTGGAAATCCCAAAACTTATTATATTGGTTCAATCGAGTTTGTCCATTAATCTCATCCAATTTGACTAACGGCAAATGCTAAGTGACTTTTTTTTTTTTTATAAATATTATCTCTTTCCTACATGGCGATGAGGTGGCTAAATCACAAAATATAAGATAAAATGACGTTGTTTTGGTCTAAATTCGATTTTTAATACTACTTTTATTTAATAAACTAATTAAAAAAAAAAAGGTGGAGAAGTTAGGTGACTGGGGTTGCAAGCCCTCACCACCATTGCCCCCACCATTGTTGGGAGGGGCCGACGAGAGTGAGGGTGAGTCGGCAGGGGTCAAGGCCTGACCAGGGGTTGGGGACCCTCGTTGATGGCAAGTGAGGGCTTAAGGGCCCTCGCCCTATTTGGACAAGGGTTGGGGGAGGGCTGCCACCCTCGCTCGGCCCTCGCCTATCTCAACGAGGGTTGCTGGCCCTTAGTAACCCTTGTCAACTAAATTTCACACTCGCTGGCCCCTCCCAATGCTGGTGGGGGCGGCGGTGGCGAGGGCTTGCAACCCTACTTGTCTAACTTCTCATTTATTTTTTTTATTTTTTTTTTAGGAATTTATATTATTTTTTATAAATAAAATTAATATTAAAAATCGGATTTAGACCAAAATGATGTCGTTTTAGTCTTATATTTTATGATTTAGCTACCTCATTGCCACGTATGAGGGATATTATATTAAAAAAAAAAAGTTAGCATTTTCCTTTGGCCAAATTAGACGGAGCTAATGAAATGACTCGATTGAATCAATTTGAAAAATTTTTTTACTTGATTTTCTTGACAAATTTTAGTACTTCTAATGAACATATTCCTTTTTAGCAAGAGAGTAGAGATGGGGATTTCAACAAAACAGCATAGTTGCAATTTTCCATCATCTTCTAATTTACAACCTCTCAACTACGGTAAAATCATGAACAAAATGTTCGTGACGCCGATAAAGAAGTTGCTACATGGACTATCTGGAATTTTGGCCTCGGAACGACACGTTTACTGAGCGAAAATGAAATTGTTCTCAATTCATATTCAGAAATTCGAATAACATACTATAAGATGAACAATGCGGGAAAATTATCCGACAGCATACATATGTATCTTTGGATTTCTTTCCTCAAAATCAACCGGAGGGGACCTCCAAACAGCTTGTGTAGGAAAAATTTCCCATAAATGGAATAGAGTAAGTTCAATAAATTTAGGTCCACGCTTTTTCCACTCTTATTTTCACTTGAACACTCCCTTTCATTAATATTTTGACTATATTATCCCCCTACGAGGCCTACCATTTAGCATACTTCAATAGTCAAAATGATGTCCCTCCTTTTTTTCTTTTCTTGAGGTCCAATCTTCTTTTCTGTTGCAAGCAATTCTTTTCTTTCCACACCTTTATGTCTAGCAACAATAACAACTCTCTTGATGTCCAACTTACCAAATCAATAATAAAGTCAAAGCATAACCTATTCTTCCATCAAAACCACATATTGATACCGATGGCTTATCTTATAGTGATGTGGGGGCTTTTTGATCCAATGTAAATAAAAGGTGAGGTGGCCATGACACCAACAAATCAGCGACGATGACTTGATTTCAGATAGCGAAATAGGATCGTGGCTTGATTCAAACTAACCCACCAAACCTGAAAAGACAAAAATGAGAGAAGAAAAATCTGAATGGATGACTAACTAAAAAAATCAACGAGAATAGAAAAGACCTGGTGGCGGCTTTTGTGTATTGAAGATGGTAACAGAAAAAAATATCTAGGTGGGTGTTTTCTTGTCGTGAGCGTCTCTTGTTCGTATGCCATAATTTCTTCTTTGGCTATATTCTTGGTGAGCTCTCTCCGTCGTCCTCTTGTGTGGGTCCCCATTGACCAATCTCCGAGCATAAAATATATGTGGCTCTTCCTTCACTAAAAAAAAACTTTTGAATAATGGTTTCTTGTGCTGCGCAACAACAGCCATGCATTCCTCACTCATGACACAAGAGGCTCCAATAACCTACTTAGCATCGACACGGACACGCGACACACCGACACGTTATATATTAAATATATTTTTATATAATAATAATAATAATAATAATAATAATAATAATAATAATAATAATAATAGCGCAGAATTAATTTACACAAAAAATATTAAATAATATCATTCCTTATTTTAATTTGTTACAATAATACATAAAACTTAGAGGAAAAAAACATTGTTTAAAGAAAAATGCTGAAATGATATTTTTAAATTTATTTATTTATCCTATATAGCATTTTTTTTATTACTTCTTTCATAGTAAAAGACTTTTAAAAAAACTAAAACAATTTTAAAAAAAAACAAAACTGAAAAAAAAAAAAATTGACCTGTGCATGTATATTTATAGCAATTTTATTACTTCTTTTATTACCTCAAATATTAGAAATTTTTAAAATTGATCCCGTGCGTGTTGGAATCGCATGTTGGAATTCTGGACTCGTGTGTCGGAACGTGTCGGAGAGAGTTGACCACGTGTCGGATTTTTCGACACTCATTGACCGTGTGTCGGAGCGTGTCGGGATGTGTCGGGACGTGTCGGACACGTGTCGGAGTGTCAGACACGACACGAAAACTTTCGGAGAGTGTCTGTGCTACATAGCCAATGACTTGGTTGACTTCGGTGATGATAGTTGTATACTCGTGTGGGAGCAACCACTTAGTGAGGTCTTCGTGCCTGCAATTGTTGAATAAACACTAGCAGAATATCCACTTGTTTTTACCATAATGAGAACATTGCCCATATGATACTTCCAGTACCAAGATCAAACCTGTGTTTCCTTGCATAGTGATTAGGTTCTACCCACCAGACCCAATTTCATTTCACTCTTCTTCCTTAGCATCACAACCACACCAAAATGAGAAGACCTTTAACCATCCCTTGACTAACAATGCTATACCAAAAAGCATTGTTGTCGGTAGATGTCAAAGGCCTGAAAATAAGAGGATCACTCTTGAGAAGAGACTTGAATAAGAAAAAGTAAGGTGGGACCCATAAAGAAAGAAAAAAATAAATCAAACAAAAAGAGGGGAAACACTTTCTTTTCTTTGGTAGAGTTTAATTGAAACATGCTAAATGATAGTCACGCAAAAGGTAATATAATCAAAACATTTGTAAAAGAGAGTGTTTAAGTCAAATGAGGAGTGGAAAAATCGTGATCTAAATTTAACGTAACAATTCATGAAATTTTCAGATTTACTTTATTCTAGTACAATAAGATGTACCTGGCAAAACAAGTAATAAAAGTCACAGTAATTGCAAATAATCATTAGCTAGCTATGCGATTAGTAGTTGTAATTGTGTTTTTGTTGTAAAATTTCTTGACTATCCTTTTGCATTAATTCTTTTGGGTTTTATGGACAGACGTGGGGAGTGGTTATTCCTTAAGTTTGGCTTGATTTTCATTTTAGTGGACTTAGCATTCCTATCTTATGATATGTCTCATTTGATTATGTAATGATCCATCAACCCGATGAGCTCGTGCAAAAATGGCCGCGACAGCTGGATGTAGAGAGAGAAGTAACATTAACAATAGGATTTTCTTAATATAAATGGGACGGCACTTTGATTTGAACACATGATTTGCTAGATCCAAATCAAACACTTAATCACTTGGCTAACATTAAGGCCTTTCACGTTAACAGCTACTTAAGTTCTACATAAATTAAGATATAAGAGATAATAAGTACTATAATCTTTTAAACTTAATGACTCCACTTTTTGTCGATTATTATGTTCCTTTTCAATATGATTGTTTTATTATATACATATCCCGTGTAATAATCTGCTTTTTGGCACTAAATAAAATTTTCACTGCTATTTTATTTCGTGGCTTCTTTTATAAAGTCACCAGGTCAGGTATTTCTTTTGTATTTTTATTCTAAATATAGTGGGTTTGCCCTAGTGTAATGAAGGCCGTGAAATAAACAAGAACATTCATATTTTTAGGAAAATATTTTATAAATTATTTATATGCTTTAATGGTTCACTTTTTTTCTTTTTGGTCAGGAAATTGTTTCACTTTGGGACGGATGACATAAGCAAGAAGAAAAGAGAGACACAAATCATGATTAATGGTCCTAATCTCCATGGCATCATTAATGGAGGCATGCTGCTGAAAAGTCCAAACGATTTTACAGAATTGAGAGGACGCATTGGAATAGCGTCTTCAAAAAGCCAGTCGCCTTGACCACCCACAGCCACCTTTCGGGAGAGATCGCGCCTGACGACGACAAACAAGGCCGTCGATAGCTCCTTTTAACCTTTGCCAACGATCCTTTAGATGAATTTTCAGTTAAAATAATGTCATTATTATTTTACTTAAGTCACATGGGCGCAATATCATAATTATTTACTTTCTAACATCCATGTAGGTAAATTTTTAGTGATTTTCATTGACAAAACTTTGATGGAGAGTAAATACATCACATAAGTATATGTTTGTGATTTTTGATGTCATAGAAAAGTTTAGGATAGTGTATCACAATGAGCATAGTTTATAGTTTTCGATGGCTTTTGCTCTTTAATCTTTTGGGTTATGAATAGACCCAAGGAATGGTCATTCATTAAGTTTGGCTTGATTAATTAGCATTCCAATGTCATGATATGTCTCATTTGACTAAATAATTATCCATCATCATGACGAGCCCGTGTAGAGAGAGAAAGAGAGAGAAGTAAAATTAGCAATAAAAATTCGTTAATATAAATGGGTGGCACTTTGATTTGAACACATCATATGCTAGATCCAAATCAAATACTTAATTACTTTGTTTACATTAAGGTCTCTAATGTTAACAATTACTTAACTTCTATATAAATTAAGATATGGGGTTTTAATACAGCAAAAAACTCAAAACTAGTACATCTATGATAATTTTATCTCAGACTAATTGTTTGACCACAAAAAATCTTGAACTAATACTCTTGTGACCAATTTATCCAAAACTACTTAATTTTTTTATCAAAAAAATTACAAAACCGGTACATTTATGATAAATTTACTATCCATTATATCAGAAAAAACTCTAAATTGGTAGACTTATGTCAAACGGATGGCAAAATCCCAAATTGGTACACCTGTTAACTGCCACATGTCATCTGACCTAACAAATTGATGATAAAATTTAACGGAAAATGACAGAAAGTAAATTTGTCACAAGTGTACTAGTTTGAAGTTTTTCGTGGTATTAACCATAAGATATAAAAGATAAATAGTTGTGCTAACAAACTAATTATGATCTTTTAAACTTAATGACTCTGCTATTTATCAAATCTGATGTTCCTATCCAATATTATTGTATTAGTATATGCAAAGTTAGTGTAATAATCTGCCTGTTGGCACTAAGTAGAATTGTCAGTGCTATATTATTTAGTGGCTTATTTTACAAAGTCACAAGGTCAGGTTTTTTTTTTTTTTTTTTTTTTTTTGTACTTTTATTCTAAACATAGTGGGTTTTCCTAAGTGAAATAAAGGCCACGAAATAAACAAGAACATCTATATTTTAAGTAAATTATTTTACAAATCATCTATATGTTCTAATTGTTCACTTTTTCTTTTGGTCAGAAAATTGCTACACTTTGGGAGGGATGATATTAGCAAGAACAAAAAGAGAGAAAATCAGGATTAATCGTCCTAATCTCCATGGCATCATTAATGGAAACATGCTGCCGAAAAGTCCAAATGCTTTTACAGAAATGAAGGGAAAAATCGAAAGGTATTCGAAGGAGGGTCGTCAAAGAGCCGTCGCGTTGACCGCATACAGCCACCCTTCAGGGTGCATTGCACCTGACAGCGACCCAAAAAAGAGGCCGTCGTCGGCTCCTTTCTACCTCTTTCTAAGCATTAATGAGAAAAGCTTTAACAGTGAAGAAAGGATAAGTAAAGTGGGACCCACCATGAAAGAAAAAGGAAACCAAACAAAAAGAGGGAAACACATTTTTTTCTTTGGTATAGTTTAATGGAAACTTGCTAAATGATGGTTAAAAACACTTGTGGAAGGGAGTGTATAAACCAAATAAGGAGTGGAAAAGCGTGACCCTAAGTTTATTGTAATGGTCCATAAAATTTTCAGATTTACTTTATTCTAGTACAATTTCATTACAAATTAGTAATGAAATAATGTACTTGACAAAATATGTTATAAAAGTCACAGTAACTGCAAACAATCGTTTACTAACTATGTGATTAGTAGTTGTGATTGTATTATTGTTGTGAAATTTCTTGACTACGTTTTTGCATTTATTCTTTTGGGTTTTATGGATAGATCTAAGGAATGGTCATTCCTTAAATTTGGCTTGATTTTCATTTTAGTGGACTTAGCATTCCTATCTTATGATATGTCTCATTTGATTAAGTAATGATCCATCAACACGATGAGCCCGTGCAGAAATGACCACGACGGCTGGATATAGAGAGAGAGAAGTAAAATTAATAATAGGATTTTCTTAATCTAAGTGGGATGTCACTAGGATTTGAACACGGTATCTGCTAGATTCAAATCAAATGCTTAATCACTTAGTTAACATTAAGGGCTCTTTCGTTAAAAACTACTCAAGTTCTACACAAATTAAGATATAAGAGATGAAATGTATTATAATCTTCTAAAGTTAATGACTCCGTTATTTATCAGTTCTTATATTCCTATTCAATATAATTGTTTTAGTATATACAGATTCAGTGTAATAATCTGCTTTTGGCACTAAATAAAATTTTCAGTGCTATTTTATTTAGTGTCTTCTTTTATAAAGTCACCAAGTCAGTGTTTGTTTTGTACTTTTATTCTGAATATAGTGGGTTTGCCCGAGTGAAACAAAGGCTGTGAAATAAGCAAGAATATTCATATTTTTAGGAAAATATTTTATAAATTTTTTACATGGTCTAATGGTTCACTTTCTTTTTTTTTGGGTCAAGAAGTTTTTTTTTTTTTTTTTTTTTTTCACTTTGGGAGGGATGATATACTCAAGAAGAAAAGAGAGACACGAATCAGATGATATGGCCCTAATTTCCATGGCATCATTAATGGAGGCAGGCTGCTGAGAAGTCCAAACGATTGTACAGAATTGAGGGGACGAATTGGAAGAAATTCAAAGGAGGGTCTTGTCTTCAATAGCCGTCGCCTTGACCACCCACAGCCACCTTTCCGGGTAGATTGCACACGTAAGCGACAAACGAGCCCGGCAGCTCCTTTCACCTTCGTCAATGTTACATTAGATGAACTTTTAACAAAATAACATCGTTTTTATTTTATTTAAGTCACATGAGTGCCATTTCATAAGTATTTACTTTTTGACTTTTATTTAGATAGATTTTTAATGATTCTCATTGATAGACTTTCAATGAAGGACATATGTATCATACAGACATAGATTTGTGAATTTTGATGTCATAGAAAAAAAATTAAGATAAATGCGTCTTAATTGATATAAGTTAGGGTTCTTGGTAGCTTTTGCTCTTTATTCTTTTGGGTTATGGACAGACCCAAGGAATGGTCATTGCTTAAGTTTGGCTTGATTTTCATTTCAGTGGAATTGGCATTCCTTTCTCATGATGTGTTTCATTTGATTAAATAATGATCCATCATCACGATGAGAGAGAGAGAGAGAGAGAGAGAGAGAGAGAGAGAGAGAGAGAGTAAACTTAGCAATAAAATTTGGTTAATATAAATGGAAGGCACTTTGATTTGAACACATGATTTGCTTGGTCCAAATCAAATGCTTAATTACTTAGTTAACATTAAAGTCTCTTATGTTAATAATTATTTGAGTTCTATATAAATTAAGATATATGGTTAATACCATGAAAAACTCAAAACTGATAAACTTGTAATAAATTTATCTTAAACTAATTTTTGACCACAAATAGCCCTGAGCCAGTATTTATGACAATTTTACCTTAAGCTAATTTTTTGACCATCAATAATCTAAACATTGGTACATTGTGATAGATTTACCATTCGTTAATCTACATTAAATTGTATTAATACTACAAAAAAAATCACAAATTGGTACACTTATGACAAATGGAGTACAAAACTCTAAATTGATAATCCTGTCAATTATCGTGTGTAATCCAACTTAGTAATTTAGTAGTGAAATTTATATGAAACTAACGGATGGTAAATTTGTCATATGTATCAGTTTAGGGTTTTTTGTGATATTTAACCTAAGATATAAGAGATAAAAAGTTGTGACATTTAAACTTAATAACCCCACCATTTATCGATTCTTATATTCCTATTCAATATGATTGTTTTAGTATATGTAAATTCAGTAATCTGCATTTTCGCATAAATAGAATTTTCAGTGCTATTTTATTTAGTGGCTTCTTTTGTAAAGTCACCAGGTCAGGTATTTTCTTGTACTTTTATTCTAAACAAAGTGGGTTTGCTTGAGTGAAATGAAGGCCGTGAAATAAGCAAGAACATCTATATCTTTAGGAAAATAATTTTCAAATTATTTATATGCTCTGATTGTTCACTTTTTTTTATCAGAAAATTGTTTCACTTTGGGAGGGATGATATCAGCAAGAACATAAGAGAGACAAAATAGGGATTAATCGTCCTAATCTCCATGGCATCATTAATCGAGACATGAGGCTGAAAAGTCCAAATGATCTTGCAGAATTGAAGGGATGCATTGGAAGAAATTCAAAGCAGGGTCTTCAAACAGCCGTCGCCTTGACCACCCACAGCCATCTTTCCGGGTACATTGCACCCGACGGAGAGAACGAGGCCATCGATCGCTCCTTTTACTTTTTGACAAGGTTCTTTGGATGAGCTTTTAGTTAAAATAATATATATATATATATATATATATATATATATATATATATTTTTTTTTTTTTTTTTTACTTAAGTTATATGGGCATCATGTCACAGCTGTTTACTTCCTAATATCTATGTAAGTAGATTTTTAATGGTTCACATTTATAGAAGTTTGACGAGGGATAAATGTTTTAAATATCTATATATCTGCGTTATATCATAGAAAAAAAAGTTAGGATAAATTTGTCACGATAAACATACTTTAAGGTTCTTGATGGCTTTTGCCTTAACCCAAGGAATGGTCATTCCTTAAGTTTGGCTTGATTCTCATTTCAGTGGAATTAGTATTCCTATCTCATCACGGGTCTCATTTGATTAAATTATGATCCACCATCACGATGAGGCCGTGCACGAGAGAAAGAGAGATGATTAAATAATGATCCACCATCACGGTGAGGCCGTGCAGAGAGAGAGAGAGAGTGGCACTTTGATTTGAACACATAATTTGCTAGATCCAAATCAATGCTTAATTACTTAGTATACATTAAGGTCTCTTATGTTAATAATTACTCAAATTCTATGTGTGTGTCTATATATATAGGGTTAATACCACAGGAAACTAGTATATTTGTGATAATTTTATTTTAAACTAATTTTTTTACCACAAAAAATCTTGAATCGCAACGTTTGTGGCAAATTTACCATAAACTAATTTGTTTGATTACCAAAAATCCCGAAACTAATATATTTGTGATAAATTAACTTTTCATTAGTTTTTATTAAATTATATTAATACCACAAAAAAATCATAAATTGGTATATTTGTGACAAACATAGGATAAAACCCCAAATTGGTACATTTGTCAACTGCCACGTGTCATCTAACTTAACAATTTGATGTTAAAATTTAATAGAAATTAATAAATGATAAATTTGTTACAAATGTATCAGTTTAGACTTTTCCGTGATATTAACTCTAAGATATAAGAGATAAAAAGCTGTGATAGTAAACAAATTATGATCTTTTAAACTTAATGACTCCACTATTTATCAAATCTTATGTTCCTATTCAATATTATTGTTTTAGCATATGCAAAGTCAGTAAAATTTTCAGTGCTATTTTATTTAGTGGCTTCTATTATAAAGTCACCAGGTCAGGTACTTTTTTTTTTTGGGGTACTTTT
This sequence comes from Eucalyptus grandis, assembly GCF_016545825.1. Taxonomy (NCBI): domain Eukaryota; kingdom Viridiplantae; phylum Streptophyta; class Magnoliopsida; order Myrtales; family Myrtaceae; genus Eucalyptus; species Eucalyptus grandis. The sequence goes on along the minus strand of NC_052619.1, from coordinate 6,809,860 downwards.
ATTCTAAAAAAAAGTGGGTTTGCCTGAGTGAAATAAAGACTGCGAAATAAACAAGAACATCTATATTTTCAAGTAAATCATTTTACAAACTGTACGTTCTAATTGTTCTCTTTCTCTTTTGGTCAGAAAAGAGAGGGATGATATTAGCAAGAACAAAAGAGAGAAGATCGGGATTAATCGTCCTCATCTCCATGGCATTATTAATAGAAACATGCTACTGAAAAGTCCAAACGCTTTTACAGATATTAAGGGAAAATTTGGAAGAGATACAAAAGGAGGGTCTTCAAAGAGCCGTCGGCTTGACCGCGCGCAGCCACGTTTCGGGGGTAAAAAGGGGCCGTCGACGGCTCTTATTAACCTCTTTCTAAGCACGTGTTCGACTGTTCCAGCCACCCTCGTGTGTTTTACCGGTCCGATTGCTTGTGCATCAAGTCATAAGTTTCAACGATCGCTGTCGTTCCCGCGAGTTAGCAATTCGATCGGGAATCCAGAATATGGAATGAAAGACGGATTATAAAAGCGTGCTTCTTCCCACGCGGCCATGCAGGAAGAAACCGCATGGAACGCGAGAACCCAAGAAGAAAGATCGAACACGAAGAAGGACGGGGAGGAGGAGGAGGAGGAGGAGGAGGAGGAGGAGGAGATGGGGTGCCTCGAGTGCGATACAGAGGCGTCCGGAGGCGGCCGTGGGGCAAATACGCGGCAGAGATCCGTGACTCCACAAGGCGCGGTGCTCGCGTCTGGCTCGGGACTTTCGGCACGGCCAAGGATGCGGCTCAGGCCTATGACCGTGCCGCGTACGCCATGAGAGGTCACACTGCTATCCTCAATTTCCCTAATGAATTCCCTGTAGGATGTAAGGCAGGTAGTTCTTTGCCGTCGCTGTCCCTGTCGTCTTCTGCTTTTTCGTCGCTGAAGACGCGAGGCGGCACGCGAGGCCGTGATAAGCGGGTGGTGGAATTTGAGTGCTTGGACGATAATTTGTTAGAGGAACTTCTTGAAAACGAAGGGAAAAATAGCATGGAATGAAATGACTGTTCTATGTTCTTGTCGTTGCAACGTTGGGTTGGCCATGATTACACAGGAGAGGGCTTCACTAGTGTTTTGTGCTTTGAATATATTTTCTTTTTTCATTTTTTTTTGGGTGCTTGAACGCAATCCATTCTTTATTCAAGGCTCTGTTTTTTTTTCTATGTTTTTTTTTGCAAATATTACAAAAAAAATGTTTGTATATTGGTTTATGTATCCGTGTTTATACATTAGTCAAAAGGCGCGAGCTATAAGATCTAAGAAAAATATTGGAGTGAATGTGAACACAGAAGTACAATTATAGTCTATTATATAATTTTTTCTTATAAAAAAAAACCGACTACGTGGACCATTTTAGTACGATGAGTATTACTTTGTTTTGTCCACTTATTCTAGAAACTTTTTTTCTTTGTTTGATTTGTCCACTTATTCTAGAATCGTTTTTTCTTTGTTTGAGATAATTGCTCTTGGTGATTGCCCTTCTTCACGGAGGCTGCTCTAATAGTTTTAGGCCAGAAAGAAATTTCTAGGGAATGCCCAAAGAGGTAGTCAAATTACACTTGTTCGTCTCGGATGAAAAGTAGCAGCTCTCAGAAGAAAATATCATTACGGCAGTTGATATCAAGATCCTTCACCGATTATTAAAAGCCTTGAATTATTCTTTGAATCTCAACCTAATTTGTCTACTTTGAATATCTCTTACTAATGCTATATTTTGAACTAATGATACACCCGAAATGCCTGCTTTGTAGCCTGTTTTTGCTTTGGTATGAGTGTTCTTTCTTGGCACTCGAAAATATATTATCTCGGAAAGTAGGAATTGTAAGATTTGGTATCTGGAAACAAAGCAAATTTCAACATCGAAAGCGGTCGAAATGCATGGTCTTAAGGGCAAATCTACGACATACTACTCTCATTAAGAGTTGTTTAATGCTTGTAGTATATGATTTTGGAGCTTGTAGTTGAATATTTCTCGTGTATGGTCGCAAATTTGTGATCACATGTAGGAGGACAATGAATGTGCGTGCTGAGAATATCTCAATTAGTATTATGCCGATCTCTATTAGCTTTTAATCTGCTAGATTACTCACTTGATTCCTGGTGTCATCGTTTATTCGGATATTTAGGTGAATATGTAACTTAGGTTAGTCACTTCACGTTGAAATGTAGGTTCAAGAAGGGGAAACAGTTGGAGCGTTTATATGCCTCAACCTGAAGAGTAATGCTATTTACTAGGGACAAATTATGAAAAATTACTATTTACCTCACGCAATACAAGAAAACATTTAAACAAGTTAATCTTATTGAAAAATTCACTAGAGTTTCCCGCATAAACTGACTAATTTATGAGGATAACTTTAGGATTTCAACTATTTTACATTCAACCAACACCAGGAATCACATTTGGAATGCCTTTTTCTCTTAAAAGAAGCTGGAACAAGCTTTAGAGGATAGGTTTGTTGCTAGATTCTAGAGTGAAAAAGTCAAGATTTAGGTCCCATGGGGTGTGTGCAGTTGATGGTGCTACTTCAATCCCACCCGTTTGGCGTGGCTGCGAATCCTTCGGGCATCTTGAATTTCACCGGAGGTAACGGCGGGGGCCCTCCTAGCATTCCATGAGAAGTATATCTGCCACAATCAGTGTAAGTCAGAACGACGCGGATGTCCCTCACGGTTAAAAGAAAAAGCATAAATGTAGAGTCGGGAAATGAAGGTCAAGATATAGCCAAATAACCCATTTTATCACAAATTTACTGATGTACCCCTTGCCTTCCTCTCCCTCGCTCTCTATATGTCTGTGTGTAGAACACCACCAGCGACTCAGCTCGTGGAGGTCGCTTGCCTCAGGCGTTATCCAAGGTAGCTGAAGGCGCATCCACAAAAGTACTACCTTATGTCAAAATGATCTATCAATAGCTTTCTGTACAAACTATGTTGTCCCTAAGAGTGAGAATGCCTAGACTTCCTTAGATGTATCGCGTCTGTGCGCGAGTGCACACACATCATAACCACAAAACATGTGAGTTTCACCTATAAACATTGATGGCTCACATGCTTCGGGCTCATACCCACCCGAATCACCTGAGAATTCTTTATGTGTACTGCATCAACGAGATCAAATCCACTTTTGGAAGAGCACTAGTCTTCGCTTTTGGAAGAAAACCATTCTAATCACTAAAGTGACAATGCTGTAGATTTAAAGGCCATATTGGACAGGTAAACGTGGAAACGGTTCACTCTGAAACCCTACCACTCTTGCACCAGCTAGAGGGTACAATTTTCACTCATTTTATGATTCAATCTGCCTCAATATCATCAAGAAAAAAATCGCCGCCATAAAATTTATCCATTAATCTTTAGCAGATTCATGTAAACCTTCTTAACATCTAGTGAGCACTGGATCTCTATATGTTTCATTATGACATATTTTATACTAAGGTATATATATATTGGTGATTAATGTAGCTGGGGATGAATTAATGTTTCCTCTCTCTATTAGCTTTTTTAACCCCTACACTATAGGGGTTTGATATTAGCTCTCAGCTGCATTCAAAGGTGACAAAGCCGGCATTTGGTCGATCCATCTAAATTACTCAAATCAAAGATTCTGATACTATTCGATTTGCGTCTAACACCAGTATTGCTATCCCCAGCTGGAAAATTGCTGCAATCAAACACCAAGAACAAACTACACTACTCTCGTCTCCAGTTGTGCCTAAGACCTTTTGGTGTAATCAGAATATGTGTATTGAGCTCCTCTTTCTCCATTAATTTGGATTGGCACAAGGGATCTCTTTCAAAGTGGAAATACATTAATGTAACAAACCTACAGCTAAAGAATTTTTCCTTTTCGTCTCAAGAACCGGCTAAAAACTCCCACAAAACCATGTCTTTTATAACAAAATGTCTTTGCGAAATTTAATTTAAGCGATGCAATGAAATCTTCCGAGTTTCATGCTCTAATATCAAAGAAGCTCATTAAGAGTGTATCTATCGGTGCACCAAAAGACTTTTCCAAGTGGCTTTTAGACTAGGGCATTCCTTTTCTTTTTGTTGGTTCCACAAATTCGAAGTGTCGTAATATGCTTTAACCTCACGCTCAACAGTTTGGAATAATTTGGATCGATTGGTTGCTATTACCGTCATTTTTGCATTTTTTTCCTCAGTAATTGGCAGTCACCACAAAAACCCTAATCACCCAAAGTGAAGTCAGAAATTGAATTGGCTTAATTAAATGCCTAAAAGCTCCAACCAGAATCAAATTACGAGTTCATGGATCCAAGACTCACACAGACTCCATCATCACTTACTAGTATGGCCAGTAGCGGTATGACCATTACTGGCAATGATCATCAGGAGAGAGAGAGAGAGAGAGAGAGAGAGAGAGAGTACCATTCACTTGTTTTTCCCCTCTTCTTGTTCGAGGAGATCCTCAAGAACCTTGTCATCCAAGCACTCGAACTCGAAAACTTCTTTAGCTTTCTGACTAGATCTACTTATCTCGCGACGAGAACTCTCCCCGTAATCCCCAGAGGAGGACAATGATTGTTCAGGAGGATGCGCAGATTGCTCGTATTCAGAGTAATCCTCACTGGGAAAGTTAATAATAGCTTGATTACCCCTCAACCGTATCGCGGCGCGGTCGTAAGCCCTAGCAGCTTCTTCCGCGGAATCGTACGTCCCAAGCCACACTCGAGCTCCATGCCTCGACGGATCTCGAATTTCGGCCGCGAACTTCCCCCACGGCCGCCGCCTCACTCCTCGATAGCGAACCGATCCTCCTTTTTCTTCATCTTCCTTCGCCTTTTCAGGGTTCTCCATGCGATTGCCCTTTTTTTCTTGTCCTTTCGAACAGCAACAGAATAAAAAAGAAAAAAGAAAAAGAAAAGGAACGAGCAAGCTGAAGTTTGAATTATTGGCCTTCTTCTTTTCTTTCGTTGGATTTGCTTTTTGTGGAGGAGTTTCAAGGCGTGCCGCGCTATGCTAGCCCGGTAGGTAATAATATACATGATGAGTGGCAGAGTTCTGTAATTTAAGCTATTGTCAAAGATGACGTTGATGTTCTCTGAAACGTGGATTGACCATTAGTGCTTTCAACGTTCCCGGACTAAGTCCATATTCACATGTGATGATCTGCTTCTCGGAAACTTCATACAGGTGGGAAATCAGACTCTTCGGGACCATCTCTTCTGTGAATTCAACGTTGTTTGTGGCTGCTTGTTGAATTACTGTTGACCGCTATTTGTGTTTCTGTTTGAATGACAACGTGGTCGACTTCTAGCACTTCCTATCTTTTGTCTTCTTCATGTTTCCACATTTTGTCCTCGTTAGCTATGGAGTTGGATTCAAATTACCCACATTGGTCCAACTCGATCTAGATCACTTGAATCATCTATATTCATTGAAAGAGAATTTGACACGTGATTCGGAAATTGTTCTCTATAGATATATTTAAGATTATTCCCTGCCAAGAGGACGGGTCTTTTTCCAAGAAAGGCCCTTGCCCAACCTCCTATGTTTGCCTTTCGGGCTTTTAAGGCATAGGCGAGCCTATTTGCTCATGATCACCTCTAGCTACCTAGATGGAATGTTAGCAAGTTGATTTGGTGGTTGGAGAACCTAGGATGTGCCTTGCGCCTAACCCCTGCTATAAGGATGTTACCGAAGAAGTAAAGAAAAGAGGGTGTGTAATTGATTAGAACTATTGCATAAGTAAACGATCGAATAATAAAATAGATAAAATAAAGAAATAAATCAGATATCGGATTTTACATGGTTCGGTCGACTTGGCATATATCCACAGAGAAAGCGGCAAAAAAGCGATATAATAAAGATTACAACCTCGCTCGAGTCCTTCAAATACCCTTAGTGTTTTCCAACTTCCAATTACACCAAATAATTGACACAATGTTTAGCCATATTATTCTTTATGAAATAATTTCCCAATCTCACAAAGGAGTTCACAAGTCTTACCAGAAAATTTAATTAGCTTCAACATTAAATTGCTTCAAGGTGTAATAAAGTAAGAAAACTTTCAATTGATTGTATTTTTGTGACAAGTTTAAGACTTTATGCTTTTGTCCCTAATCATTGATACCTCTTAACACAGCTACTCTTGACATATTTATGGATAATGAGAGTAATAACCAAAAAAAGTTGAAAAGTGATTATAAGGAATTGAGCTTGAGACATCTAACTTTGATATCATCTTAAAACTAAGGGTCTGTTTGTTTAAAAGAAAACTGTCGTTGTAACCTTCCAATAAGTAATCCACCAAAAAGAAAGCTAATGGATTACTTAGCCCAAAAATTTAGCACGAACTCTCCCAATTTCATACCGATTACAACTTTTTTTTATTTTAATTTGAAATAAATTTATTTCACGTAAAACTCAAAATTTGGAAAATATTTTCTTAAAAATGATTAGTTGTTGCTTAGAAAAATTAGATAATAGAAGATGTTTTTATTATTGACAACAATTTTATGTAATTATTTTCATAGGTGAAGGAAATATTTTACATTAATTCATTTTTGTAAGCAATGCAAGAGATCATTTTTCAAAAAATATTTATCAAATCTTGAGTTTCCATGAAATAAACACACCAAATTAATTTAATATGCAAATTGGTTTATTCAGGAGTAGCCATTAATCAATTGTTAATAGATTGATTGGACACCTAAGTCTAGTGTGGAAAAGCACTTTAATTCTATGCACAATAGATTCATGGATCCAAAGACTTGATGACGCTAGATAAATGAAATGTCATTTTGGTACATTTTCTCTTTATTTCAAAAATATTTTGCAAGCAATCTTTGTTAATTTTAACTTAACCCACTAACATGCAAGAGATGATCATGTGGGTGTGTATACAACAATTTAACAATCAATAATCAAAGCAGTAAATAAATTGCTAGACATAGGGCAAGAACATAAGCATCTCAAGCAAGAAAAAGCCCATAAATTACAGTGCATCAAATGTTCAGCAAGATATTAACTAGAAAATGCATGCATGTCTTAAACATTATTTCTAAATGCAACGTCATTCATTTTTTTTTTTTTTGGGGTTTTTCTTGTTTAACATGACTATGACTTAATTTAAATGTTAACTATATGAATTCTAATCTAACATGCATTGATTCTAAATGACATGAAAATTATATCAAAACACAATGTGACTTATATGCAATTTAATCTAAATTTAACATGAATAAATTATCGAACTAATGACATGTGCCATGACCTAATTTTAATGACCGGCAAATATTATAAACTAATCTAGCATGATATGCAATTTAATTTATATGATTCTAAATGTGTAATAACTAAATGAAATTGAAATTATGACATGGATATCATGATACAAATATTTTGACATGGCATGTGATAACATGGCAACGATGCAACTAATTCTACATGATATGCTTGTCATGTAGTATTTTCTTTATGGCTTTCTTTTTAAAGTAAAAAATAGGAAATCACTAAACTTGTGATTGCTTAATTTAAATTAGTAAATAGATTAAATGCTATTCTAAATTAGGAAATTTCTTAAATTACTACATGCAATTCTAAATTAGGAAACTAACACGAATACAAATCTATACTAACATTTAATTTATTTTTTTAGTATTTCTTAAAATAAAAATGTTTCCTAAATTTGTAACATGCAATATAAACCCATATAGTTCAAAGGGAAAATTCCAAAAAAGGGTCTCAAGTGCCCTCATTTTCTCAAATAAGGATCCAAAGTAGACATTGTTTCAAATAAAAATCTAAAGTGTCATTATTTTCTCAAATAAGAGCCTAAAGTGGATATTGTTTTAAATAAATGCTCGAAGTGGTTATATTTATTTCAAATAAAGGCTTGACTTTCTAGCGGTCAATGACATTTTCGTCATTTTCTCTTTTTTCTTTCCTTTTTTTTAGTTCTTCTTCTTTCTTCACCGGTGGTCGGTTGGCCAATGGCGATACCTACAGAGGGCTAGACCAAGGTCACCCTCACCTGATTCAATGAGGGCTACTCTTGCCGACCACAGGCAAGGGACGGCCTCTCTTGGGCAAGGCAACCTTCACCCTTAGGGAGGCTGCCATTCACAGCTGTTAGCGAAGACGACCCTCGTTATCATGGGATTTTCAATGAAACAAATACACCTAGATATGCAATTATCTTCTTTAAAATTTTATTTAATTAATTTTATCACGCTTGTAGTTTATAGCCCAGCAAAGATGAACAAATGATAAACTTTTGAGTTTTTTTTTTTGGTCGGAAAAGCTATTTATTGCATTCATGAAATACGATAATTACAAAACGTCAATGGGTAGTATTCAGCACATAAAATTTCTGAGAGGACAAAAGGAGGGGCATATCGCCAGTGTTGAGGGAGGGATTGGGTTCTATGAAGCTTCGCAATCAAATCTACTACGTTGTTTGCGTCCCGCGTGCAGTAGGCGAGCGTCGTCAATTTGGACTTGAGAAGAAGGCTTTTGCATTGTTCCACTATGGGCTTCACATTCCATGGAGGTGCGGCCCGCCCCGCTATGCTTTCTTGTGCAGTAAAACAATCTGTTTCACAAACCACTTCTTCCTGCTGTACTTGAGCGAACACTTCTTCTCCCACGTGCATTTGCTTTCTGGACTTCAGAAACTCCAACCTGTGCAAGATGGCTAAGGTTTCGATTTGAACAGGGGAGGAGGCTTGTACCTGTTTTGCGAAGCCGTCGATGAAATGCCTCGCTCGATCCCGCAAGATGCTAGCAACCGAGCCTACCGATTCGCCATTTACCAAGGAGCCGTCAACGTTAAGTTTCAGCCTCCCTTCCTCTGGCGGTCTCCATTTTCTCTGTAAGTCCTGGTTTGTGGAAGTCCTAGTCTATGGGTTTTCCATCCTCTGTTTTGAGCTGCCATCTGTTGAAATTCTAAAGATATGCTTGCGCTAGGTCCACGATGGTGTTCGGATTCAGTTGTTGTGCTCTGAAGATGGAGTTATTTCGAGCTTTTCAAACAAACCACAGCACCATTGCCACCAGCTCTCTCTCAGGTAGGGCTCAGTTACCTGCAAAACTTTCCAATAGCCATTTGTCAAACTAGGTTATGAAGTTAGATTTGCAAATAAGATTGATCCGTGGATCTATCCATATGTTCTTTGTCCATTTGCAGAGGAGGAACAAATGTTCAGTAGTCTCTGGACGTGTGTTGCAGAGCGAGCAAATTGGGTCAAGTAACACCTTCCGTTTGTAGAGATTCTCCCTTGTCGGGATTGCATTTTGGCAAATACTCCATATAAAGATGCGCATCTTAGGGGGGATAGCTAGACTCTATATCTTTGTCCATAATGTTCGAGGAGGCTGAAATGATGTTGCTGCTCTGTGCCGTTCTGCTTTTGTTGCTTGTGCACATGCTTTGTTAGATCCACTTTTAACCGTATATTTCCCCGTTCGGTTACCCTTCCACACTAGGGTGTCTTCCTTCTCGTTTGGGCTTAATGGGAGAGAGAGAATTTCATTTGTTACTTTGTCTTCAAATAGGTTCAGAACCTCAATTTCTTTCCATCCCCTGTTTTCATCATTTATAAGTTCAGCCACCATTATGGGATCGTCTTTATTTGCCGAGCCACCTATCACTCCAAATTCCAGCCATTTATCCTCTCGTATCTTAATTTGCTTGCCATCACCTACCCTCCATTGAACCTCATTTTCAATAGCTTCTCTCCCCACCATAATGCTTTGCCAACCCCATGATGGGCGCTGCCCTTTGCTTGCTTTCCACATATCTCCATTTGGAAAATAAACTCCTTTGAAAATTCTGCTCCATAAGGTTGTAGGGCATTGAGATAACCTCCAAGCTTGTTTTCCCAGCATTGCATTGTTAAAGTTTATTAAATCTCTAAACCCTAACCCCCTTCATCCTTCCTCATTTTCAATACTTTCCATTTCTTCTAGTGCAGCCCATTGCTTGTATCATTTTTCTTCCACCAAAAAGAGGAGATTCTTCTTTCAATTTCTTTACATATGGAAACAGGTAATTTGAAGATCGACATGGCATATTGAGGAAGGGCTTATACAACACTTTTGATTAGCGTTTCTTTACCTACTTTAGACAGAAGTTTCTCTTTCCAACCCTCCATTTTCATGTCTACTCTAGCTAAGATCCAATCAAACACCTCTTTTTTTTAGCGGCCCCAGTCCATTGGAATGCCAAGATACTTCCCTGTTTTGTCCATAATCGGGACTCTGAGTTCATGTGCCATATTCATTTTCAGATTCAAAGGACAGCCGCTGCTGAAACTCACTTCGGATTTGTTGAGGTTGATTGCTTGGCCCGTAGCATAACAATACTAATTGAGGACAGCTGCTAGATTTTGGCATTCTGAGATAGTTCCATCCAAGAAGAATATAGAATCATCGGCAAAGAGAAGATGTGATAGGGTAAGGCAATGCGAATTTAATGTTATGCCTTTTAAGCTCTCGTCTGCCATTGCCTTGTGCATCAACCATGATAAAACATTCGAAACTAGTATAAACAGGTAAGGTGAGAGAGGATCACCTTGCCTTAATCCCCTAAATGGTGTAAAATAGTTCATAGGCTCCCCATTTACTTTCACACTAAAGGTGACTATTGAGACGCACTGCATTATCATCCCTACCCACCTTGAATCAAAGCCTAGTTTCAGCAAACATTCACTCAGAAAATCCCACTCCACCCTGTCATACGCTTTTTGCATGTTTAAGTTCAGAATGGCTTGAAACTTCTTTTTTTCTTTTCTTAATTCTGAGCTAATGAATAACTTCCTGAACTATTAAAATATTGTCTTGTATTTGCCTCCCTTGCATAAAGGTGCTTTGTTCAAGAGTAATAATTTCTGGGAGCCATCTCTTCAGCCTATTTGCCTGCACTTTAGCTATGATTTTATAGCTGAAATTACATAGGCTAATAGGTCTATACTGATTTATACTTTCTAGATTTTTGAGATTCGGTATTAGAGAAATATGGGTTTGGTTTAGGGTGGGATCAATAGTATTTGTCTCGAAGAAGCTCCGTACTAGCAGAAAAACTCCCTGCTTGAGTACCTCCCAATTGGAAAACTGCCTTTTCTACTTCTCAATTGTTACAGCTTCCATTAGATGTGTGTTCATTTCTTCATTGACTGGATTGGGGCATTGATTTAGGACTGGCTGGAAATTCCTCCTTCCCACGGTTTCATAAAGTGTTTGATAAAAATCTCTTATGTGTTGCTTAAGCATATTTGGCTCCCTACACCATGTGTCATCATTTATCTTCAGCATTGTGATTCTATTTTGTTGTCTTCTTTGCACTATTGTGGCGTGAAAGTACTTTATGTTTTTGTCTCCCCATTTAAGCCAATCGATGGGCGCCCGAAGCCCCCAATACTTTTCCTCCTGTTTCCATAAAACTTCCATTTAATCGACAATATGCTGATATTCCTCTTTGCTGTAATTTTCTGGATGCCTATTAGTGAGCTCTGTTAATCTTCTCTTTAGCTCTCGTATGCGGATGGCTGCATTTGTGAATTTTGTCTTGCTCTATTTTGCTAGTTCTTTCGAGACTTCTTGCACTTTGTTTGAAAAACCGCTTTCATTGAAGAGATTGCTATCCCATGTTCTCTCTATAAGCTCCTTACATTCTGCTTCTTCCATTCAATAAGTTTCAAACCTGAATTCTTTTTTCCGTTTCTGACTTTCTGGGTGCAGCACTAGTAGAAGTGGGTTGTGATCTGAACCTACAGCTGGGAGAGCTTGCACTTTCGCATTTGGAAAGGTCACCCGCCAGTCCATGGTACATATGGCTCAGTCTAGTATTTTTTTTTAAACCAAATCCTCCCTTGCTCTATTGTTTGCCCAAGTATAGGCATAGCCTTTGCTTTCGATATCCATTAGGGCACAATCATTCAAAAGGTCACGAAATGCTACCATGCGGTTATAATCTGCTGCCCTTTTTCCTACCTTCTCCCATGCGTATAAAATTTCATTAAAATCCCCTATACAAATCCATGGAAGTAGGTTCTGTGTGTGAATTTGCCTTACTTTGTGCCATAAGAGTATCCTCTCCCCATTGTTGGTAGGAGCATAGATAAAGGTAATTCTCATAAGGCATCCACTAGTCTTATCAATGCATTTGACATCTATGAAAGATTTGTTGTTGGACTTCACTTGAACATCCACATCTTCACTCCACATAAGTGCTAAACCTCCTGCAATGCCTTCCGGGTTCTCTATGATTCTGTTTGGGAACTTTAGGCGTTTTGCTACATCCTCTACCATCGACTCCTTGTTCTTAGTTTCCATTAAGAAAATCAGTGTGGGCCTTTCAAGAACAACTAATGCTCTTAGCTCTTGGAACATCAGGGGGTTGCCCAGCCCCTGACAGTTGCAGCTTATAATCTTCATGACGTCTGCGGTGGCTTATTAGGGATAGCCACCAAAGCTCATTCCTTTCATTCCTTGACAATCTGAACTGGTGTTTCTAGCAGCTCCATATCATCAATGAGTAAAATGACATTTTCTGCTGTTCTTTTCTATTTTTTTAGTTTTGTGGGTCTTCAAGGTTTTTTTGCTAATGCTGTCCTCCGTCTGAAATATACTTTAGGAGGGTCAATACTCATGATCTGCTTCCCTTTGTCTTTTTTTCCTTGGTCCACAATTGTGCCTTCAATCAGATAGTTAGAAGAGTGACAATCTGCCCTTTTCTTGTTACGAGTAGTGTTAGCCTGTTTCTCTTGGTTGATTCTCACTTCTTGTTCCATTTATGTTTCTATTGCAAGCATCTCAAGGATGACTTCTTCAACTTCAGCATTTGTCTCTATTTTGCCATAGAAAGTTTCTCAATAAGGGCTGTGATCACGTACTTCCGCCTTTAGCCAAGGTCCGTATTTTCCTGCCTTATTTTCTGCCCATTTAGTCTGTTCATAGGGAATTTCCTCACAATTTGTAGCATAATGACCGATTCTCCCGCATGAGTAGCAGTAATGGGGGAGTTGTTCATACTTAAAATCCACCCATAACTTCTTAGTTCCTATGTCCAATATAGCCCATGATTTCAAAGGTAAATTCAAGCCCAATTCTACCCTCACCTTTCCTGCTTTGTTTGGACCATTTCCTTTTGCCTCCATCTGTATTTCCACAACTCGTCCCACTCTCTCAACCAAGTCAGCAACCACATCCTCTCTAAACCATCCTGGAGGTATTCCTCCCATTTGAATCTAGAAATCACAGCAAGAATAATCATAACAATGCTCTGGGATCTCTGGTTTGCATTGTTTTAGGACTAGAAAGTTACTTGCAAAAGACCATGGACCTGTTTTGAGAATTCTATCTTTCTCTTCCTCAGATTGAAAAACAAAAGAGAATAAACCTGGCTCTTTTTGTTGACAAGCAACTGTTTCTGTTTTCCATGCCTTCTTCATCGTGTTGGTGAAGGCTAGAAAGTTAACATTAGGTTTGGAAAATAGCTTGCCAAACAGAGTAAGATTACATTCCTGCCTTTTGATAAGCGGGATTTCTGTCGAGACCTCAACAACATCACTAGCAGCCCAAAGATCTCCTAAGCTTTTACATAGAGCAGCTAATCGTAATTCGTTCTCATTCTCACCTTCCATTTCGCCGATTTTCAGGTTGTCTCGCTACCCTTGGTCGACACCGGTCTGAGTCTGGGTCACTCTTCTTTGCCTACCTTGACAGAGAGCTGAGGCCACTTATCTTAAATGCCGAACACCAGACTGGGTTTCTCGATAGAGGCTGGGGTTGGGTTAATCGATATTGTTGGATCTTCTTGTGGGTATTGGTAATGCTGAGTATCGGTTTGGGATGGTATTGAAGGGGGCTCTGTTGAAACTGGTTTTGCAGGATTTAAAACAATGGAAGGGGATAGGGGTGGAATAACTGAATATGGCGATTCTAGTAGCTGAAAAGGAGAAACCGTGGAGAAGCTCGTAATGTGGAGAGGAAAGAGTTGTTGTTCGTGTTTGGGTTTTTGGTTTTTGTAAACGGGAATCTGGGGAAGTAGGAGGTTAGGGTTCTGGAATTGGCTTACCAGATCTGAAGTGCACTCAAGGCTAGCGAGGGTGAGCAGCTACTCCAGCATCATGGTGGTTGCAGGGAGCGATTTGCGCTGAATGCCATTGAAGAGGAAGGGGAAACTCTGCCCTAATGGGAGAGAGGAGCTCTCAGGGAGAGAGAGACATCTTTTTTCTGATATTGGTTTTGAGTTTGATTGATATAAATTATCATGAATTTACATACTACTTTTTGCCCAATACTTTCTTTCTTTCGAGAGTATCTTGGTAGTAGCCTATGGAATGTGACCCGATCTTTGAAGCACACCATTGGTAAAAGATCATGTTCATCATGTGTACGCTCGACATATGTTGTGCGTTTTGACTTCCAAATTATATGGAGGTACTTTGAAAAATGTTTCCTCATCATCACTTCAACATTAATGGAGAAACTTGTCAAGATCGCTTCTCTAGAGAATGAAGAGACTAAAAACTATTTTGGTGACCATTCCATACTCAACAAAGGAAGAATGAAACAACACAGTGAGATTAGAATTCAAATTGATAAGGTGGAACCATGATTTAAAATGAAAAGGCTCTGTATCAAATAAAGCTGCAAAAAGAATACGGATCTATCAAGAAGGATAAGGCGCAAATTCGATGGGAAATGGTCATATATCCAAGCTTGTTATATAAATTAAATTGCAATATGTCATTGAGAGGTCCCGTTTCTGGCGACTTGGTGTGCGTATTGTCCATATATTGATTACCCATTATAATTTGGGAAAAGCTCAAATGTTATATGACATATTTATAAAGGTCCATTGAATATTCACATGGTCATGCAAAGATCTAGAGCTAACAATTCATGTCGTGTCATGTCGTGTTGTACTAATTGTATAGTGTCAAAACAGTGATATAACTTGTCTTAACACATTTCAACACAAATCCTACTGATAAATGTGAGTGATTAGGGATTCTGAATTGATTTATGTCTTCACATTCATCCAAATTGTATTATGGAATTAGGGATTCTAAAGTTCTATGTCTTTTGTTTATTTTTTAAATTTTTCAGTATAATGGAACCATCTAGATATTGATTTAAAACATGTTAAAACATATCTAGTCATGTTGTGTTTTAAAAATAACAAGTTCACATGTTAACTTAAACAAGTCTATTCATGCTTAGATGATTTTAATAAGTCAACTCATGTACATTGATATCTAAATTTTTGCACAAAGATCATCTTTACATATTTCGGAAAAAATTAGAACTTGTTTTTCCATAAAAATATTTAATGTCAAATTTTTGTACATGAGTATGCCGTCCTTTTATTAAAGATTGCAATCTTGATATAATCAAAACTCAATTTAATATTTATATATTTGATGAAAATGTCATTATCAAAGGTCACATCAACCATTACTAAATGAAAACGCACTTCCAAAAGCCGGAATTTGGTCGTGTGACTCGTACTTCACCGTTCAGCCAACATTTGGCAAATTTAAAAACATGAATTAATTAACAGCCATGGGAAAAGGAAGGACGGCTGGGCCGCAAGGGCGGCCGCGCCACCAAGCGACCAGACCATTGGGCTCACTGTGTCCATGGCCTTTCCCCATGTACACACACACACACACACACAGAAAAAAGAGAAGGTCATGTGCTCGTGGCCCTTGCCATCGCCTGCAAGACCCAGCCTTCTGTGTGGCGGGGAGGGCCACTTACCCTCGCCGGTCACAGCTTGCTGCTGCGGATCTTAG
Organism: Eucalyptus grandis; assembly: GCF_016545825.1. NCBI lineage: Eukaryota > Viridiplantae > Streptophyta > Magnoliopsida > Myrtales > Myrtaceae > Eucalyptus > Eucalyptus grandis. The sequence goes on along the minus strand of NC_052619.1, from coordinate 6,794,060 downwards.
CAACGGCCACCCTTGCCGTCGATGTAAAAGATAAATTAGAGCGAGATAGTGTTGGCACAACGCAGAGTAGAGGACGCATTGAGGTCGAAGTGTCTTAAACTGTCAAATCTCTACCTCTTCGCTAACAATTCTCTGGTAGCCTTCGGATGATTACTCTTTAATAGGTTTTGAATGATATCTAGGGAGTGTATGATAATCATTTTATTTTTAGCCAAAATAAATTTTTAGTATAAAATTATATTTTGAGCATAAATAAGAAGTAAAAAGTTTATTCTTTTCTAATTCTTGAACAGAAATAAGAAGTAAAGAATATTTTCAATGCTCGCTCTCGCTACTAGCCGGTTATCAACTTGCCGTTGCCGTCACTTGCCACCTCTTGCCGGCTGCCTCCCGCTAGCTATTTCGTGTTGTTGCCCACTATCCGTCGTCGGTTGCCTCCCATTGTCGACTACTGGGGAGGTATAAATTTTGTATTGTTATCAAATGAATTTCTGTTCTGAAAGTAAAAAATTTGGTGTCGTTATCAAACACTAATTTTTGCTCTCAAACTTGTAAGGAAATAGAAATAAGAAAATTATTTTTATCAGAAATTGTGCCCACAATTGGCATCATTCGCACCCTTAAATTATCCGCCGTGAGTCTCTCTCCCCTCGCAATCTTCGCAATCTTTCATTCTACTTCGTTGAAATCGCAGCCCTCTCATCCTCGTAAAAGCAGAACGGTTTCACGTTCAAATGCAGCGTCTGCACTCTCTTTTTTCGCTCGTGAGGAGCGTATGGGCCGATCCGGCAAGGACAACCCAACGGTGATTTTTCACGAGGACAGCCCAGCAGCGATCTGGAGAATCACACGCCGAGCCACAGCGACCCGTATCATCGAATTTAATACGTGAGCAGTACGATGTCTGTCGTTTTCTCATCACGAGCTTCAAGCACGTGCTCCGGTCGATTGGTATGCTAAAGTTGCCCTGGCCGCTAGCAATAGCATGGTCACATTGGGGCAGCGTACGACGATTTTGGTGCGCATATTGAAAAAAAGATATCTGACAGAATGAAAGTGTGGTGCGGACCCATCGTCACGTTTCTTTTTCTTTTTGGTCAGAAAGTGTTCTGCTTTTCGATTTCAAGGAACCGTGTGAGTACACAACAGGCATTGGTAAATCTCGTGACAATGTGCATTTACAGCTCATTGACTAAGACAAGTACCCGACCTCTACAATCAAGATTTTAGTTTTTACGGGATAATAACCCAAAAAGTTAGACACGTGTTATAGGGATACCGATTCTATCTAACACTTTAATTTTGCTAATATAATTTTAAATATTTTGATAGTTTGTTAATGTAAATAATTTTTTCAATTTTTTCCTTTTTTGTTAGTTTTCCCTTTCTTTTTTCTTTTTGTTTTGACTATGATTAGTGACCCTCCCTAGATTTAGGCACGGCAGCATCTCCTAGACTCGGTGAGGGTGTCTTGACCTCACTTGTGGCCAGCAACCTTCACCAACCACCATGAAGGCCTGGGATAAAAAATAATAATAATAAGAAAAAATAAAAAATAAAAAAATTTAGAAAATTTATTAAAAATTACAAAAATGATCAACATCAAGGTTGGTTATACCACGGGAGATGATTGGTATCTGCATTAGCAATTTATGGCTAAAATTGGCCAGAAGAATTATATTGATAAGTTGTTAAAAATTTTAGTATTAAATTGATCAAATTAAAATGTTTATAATTGAATTGATATTTTGTACAAATAATTTTTTGACTTTTCCTTGCACACTTTTACTAGATTAATAATATTTAACTCCTATCCCGATGAAAGCGCTAGCGACCTCTACTATCAATTTGAAATTTCTCATAGCTTGTCTCTTTCTTATAAGATGTCATGATTTGTGATTTATATTTTTCTAGTAGACTTTTTACCGGCTAACAAACTTAAATTCTCATGCCATTCGGTAATTCGATAATTCTCATAAAAATTTCAATGTTTTATGATCCATATAAAAACATATATTTTAATGCGAAAAATATATTGTAAGCGGTTAAATTAAAGGGAACCACCTCGTGTCAAGAAGGGTTATATGTTTCTCCGTATCCCATCTGACTGTGAGACATTAGACACATGCAAACTCGTATACATTTGTTTCGTGAAATATAAATGATTTTAAAAATATTTTCCGAAAAATAATTAATTATATCGCTTATAATGATTAATCAATAAAAAAATAGTTTCATCATTGATAATAATTTATACCTAAATATTTTAGTGGACGACGAAAATATCATTTGTTTATTTATTTTCTTTAAGCGATATAAATGATCATATTTAGAAAAATATATTTCAAAATGTGAGTTTTTTCTACAAAACAAAGGAACCCAATAAAAAAGTGTGCAATGTCCATGTTTGCAATCAATTTCCTACGAGGCTACGACCAAGAATACTAGAAAAACACGACTCTATTAGGAAAGTGACATTTAATCATTTGATATCACAATATCATACATACGTAGTATCATTTGATCACTCAAGTCTTTCTTATTTTCGGATCTTAAAGCAATTTACCATCCGCATCCTCGCCCCGTCGCCCCGCTTCTTGTTCCTTTTCCCCATTTTTCGTGGGGAAAATTTTGTCTCGTTCGGGGCATGATAGCAACAGGGGAAAATAATTTCGTTTTTTATAATCAGAACACAAAAAGAAGATCCCAAGCATTTTTTAGCTTATAAAGAGAAAAATGAAAAGAGAGAATATGTTTGCTATGAAGCATGTAGAAGTATGCCAAATAAGAAGTTACTAACACAAAGAGCGAATCGTTCAAATTCCTGTGTACGACGCTTAGAAGATAGATACATGTCTCGTGCACATTAACTTGTCCCAAATCTAGTTGGTCAGACGCACTCCATACAAGCCTTGACCACATGACGACGAATTACATGAACGAGACGACATCGATAACATGAAAGCACGACAAGGTGATTTAAATCCAAGCTCTTATTCTAGTACACCACATACCATAAATACGAGCAATGCCGTCGCCTACTTGCAGTACGGTACTGGTATTTACAATCTTTACTTCTCTATTATATTGCTCAATACGTTCTGCACAAGCTATGAGACAAACTTGGCCACTTCTAACTAGTTAGAAGCTGGTGGGTTGTGAGGTGGTTTGACAGTTGGTGGCTTGTCAGAGTCCTCAATGCCCACCGTCCATGGTGGCCAAGGTTTAGTCCGTGGGAGGTTTCTTTTTCGGTGGTGGCTTCTTCATGAAAGGCCTGCCACCATTTGAGGTGGCCAGAGTTTCGTCGTCAAGGGTGGTGGTTTCTTCCGTTGGAGGTTTCTTTTTTGGTGGTGGCTTCTTGCCACCATCCAAGGTGGTCAGGGTTTCCTCATTGAGGGTGGTGGTTTCTTCTGTTGGAGGTTTCTTTTTGGGTGGTGGTTTCTTCTTGCCACCATCCTCATCAAGGGCGGTGGTTTCTTCCGTTGGAGGTTTCTTTTTCGGTGGTGGCTTCTTGCCACCATCCAAGGTGGTCAGGGTTTCCTCATCGAGGGTGGTGGTTTTTGTTGGAGGTTTCTTTTTCAGCGGTGGTTTCTTCTTGCCACCATCCTCATCAAGGGCGGTGGTTTCTTCCATTGGAGGTTTCTTTTTCGGTGGTGGCTTCTTGCCACCATCCAAGGTGGTCAGAGTTTCCTCATCAAGGGCGGTGGTTTCTTCCGTTGGAGGTTTCTTTTTCGGTGGTGGTTTCTTGTGAGGTTTGCCATGGTCGGCAAGAGTGGCAGTGGTGAGCACCACTGTAAGCAGGAAAAGCACAAAGATGGTTTTTGGAGACATATTTTCTGAGGTTTCTGCATGGTGAGAAGTGGAGTCGGTAGGTTATTTATAGAAGGATTGGGCCTATCTCGTCTTGACACGTGCCGCTTGATTTCCTTTTGAAATATTTTCATTCACATAGCGGTTTATTTCAAGATAAGGACACTGAAAAGAGAAGGGTGTCCCACGCACTGAGATGAAAAGTTGGACTTAGCTAGTGTTGATTAGGGAAGTTGTAATCGGGGTTAATGTTGATTGGGGAAGTTGCAATTGGGGCAGGTAAGTAAGCTGGACCGTGCTCTTGATCTCCCTCGTGTAGTGTGAAATGTAAACTGGATATGTTTGATCTCAAGGAAGGTATGCATTAGCCAGCGGTATAAAAGTGATCCCACCTTTGAAAGTTAGTGTCGACGAACTTGGTCGATCAGGGCTTTAGTCTTTAGCTGTCATCATGAGAGCAATGCATAGAAGGGCCAACTATGTATAAAAAATGGAAGCAGAGATTCCTAATGAATGGAGTAACAAAGACAATATAAAGATGCCAAAGAAACCCCCTATCTATATAAGTCTGACGTTAGCAGTTACGAGATGATTGTGAAACTATTTTCATCATTCTCATACTCGTTCCTATTTCACACTTTCAGAATGTGACACTTAGGAAGAGCAAGGCAAATGTGAGATGGAGAAGAAAGCTATACTTTTGAGCAGTACAACCGACTAATTATATTGTTATCTTTATTTGTAACTCAATTAATGTTGCTTTATTTTATTTTATTTTATAAACTCTTATCTATGACTAACTTGTTTCTCGAAGATTATTATTACATGTTCCACCTGATGCACATATTTTGTTAAGATTTAGATTTGAATGTCATAAATAAGTTTATGGAGCAAAACAACTAAGTTTAACTAGAATATGAAATTTAAAAACTTCCACTGATTAACAACCGAGGCTCGTATATTAGGACTTGCTAAAAAAATGCTTATGTTTCTTTTGTAAGAGTTTAAAATATAATTTAAGCTCCAAAATAAATCAACCTGTTAGTTAAGAAGATTTTAGAAAAAGAAAAATAAAAATGAGAGGAAGCGGCAATCAGGAGCATTCGCGAATTACCTGCAAACCGCCATGGAAAAGGACAAAAGAAGGACTCGTGGGTCCCATCCCCAACCCTATATTCTCCAAAAACACCTTACTCATGCTCTGGATTTACGAAAAACAAAAAGAGCAAGGCCGTGTTGTGGGCTATGAACATCGCAACCCTCTCATTCTCTCTCTCTAATTGCCAAATAGCCATCTTATTCGGATTAAATAACAATTTTTCCATGCCGAAGGAAAAGCAAGTGATTAACTAGGGGCAAGCACCAGTGTAGGGATAATCCGATTGATCCTAATCTATCTCCTAAGGCGAGCGGGTTGATCATTGGTTTTCATATCACCGGATCCTCTATTATAGGAGTTCATCTTAGATCTTAAAAGTTTAGGGTTAGTATAGCTCGAATCATAATATGTAATATATATTAAATATTATATGCTTTTGTTTACTCTAAATTCTAAGGCCTCCTCTTTTGTTTTCTTTGCATTTTAGTTTGTCGTGTAAATTAGAAAGTAGAAAAAAACATAACCTTAATTTGACCTAAAAGAAAGGAAAAAAGAAAAAAGAAAAAAGAAAAAAAGAAACCCCCTTAACTCACCTCGGCCTTAGTTGCTTGCCTTGGTCTTGCTCGCTTGCTAATCACTCGCATCTCTTTGCTCGCCTCGCTTGCCTTTCTTCATTTGCCCGACTGCTTGCCTTTCTTGCCTCATTTTGCATGTTCATTTGTAAATTTCTATTCTTACTTGATCTTATATTTATGTTTTATAGGTATTGGTGTTTGTAGTTTTATTGTTTAATGTCACATTGTTAATGGATATGTAATTTGAAATAGTACGTTTGTCTTTTTAAGGAATACCAAAAGTAAAACAAAAAATAATTTATTGGTCCGCTGGAATTAGATTAGACTTCCTTGGTCTTGGGCTCAATAGGGTTGATCTTTGGTCTAAAAAATTGAGAACTAATACCGTGCAGATTGACCCCTAAGTTAGATATTGGACCAGCTCAACATGGATCATACTCACCCCTAAGACTTACCCATTTTCCATACTTAGCTTAGAGGCTCGTGCAACGAATCTCTACATACTTTTGCAGGAAATAGAACTATTTTCGCTCTTTCAACAAGGACATTTTTCATCCCAAAATGCATGAAATAGAGGGACCTCGAATTGAGCTACCAAGCCCTAAGCCACCGTGGCGACTGGCGAGGACGACCTATGCCCTCGGCACACCCCAAGCGTTGTGCGCGTCTCCTCTCCCTCGGGCAGAATGCATCGTAAAACTGCCTTGCTGATTGCCAAGATTAGCCAACGCAGACTCATCGTGAAAGTAGCGACCCTTTCACCTTTTGCACGAAGATTAAACAGCAACTGTTGCAAGCGATGAGTCACGCCTTACGCTCACTCAGCATTTCGGAAGATTTCTCAAGCGACATAATGCTCTTGATAATGGTTAACTATTGAAGCTCACTAGATAACTTTAAAAAATGAGGTCGGCAATACTTGGTCGCAGGGACTGTCGGCTCTCTAGATGCGACGCTCGTGGAGTGTAATCTCCCACGTACGTGGAGAGCAGAGCGGAGGGACTTGCAAAGATAAGACACTAGAAAGAGAGTAAATGGCTAATGGCGATTTCGAGAATCACAGATTGGCAGCAACAATGATTGCCTCTGCAAAGTTCGTCATGCGAAGCACATGATGTTTGTCCAAATGCGGCGACCCCTCGAATTTTCGATGAGACAATGGCCGTGGTAGTTATGTTAGTGTCTGCCGACGGTTTTCGCGAACGCATAGAGCCCCAGTAAAAGCCGTCCACTGATGACCCACAGAAAAATATTGCGTATCCAATGTGTATTCCTACTGTTTTGGGGCCATCCATGTCACGTGAGAATGCGAGGTGAAGGAAAAAAAAAAACAAAAGATTCATAGGTGTTGTTCTTTAGTTTGAAATGGGGTTGCTTGCTTTCGTCCATAAGCGTCTTTGTTCGTGCCTTTTAATATATGGTCCCGACTTCTGTGTTTTGGTCGATTTTATTGGTCTTCCCCTTCATATTTTATTATTGGCACATGATATTTAAGCCAGGAGTCTCGATCATAGCTTCAGGTATGTTAAGCAGATTAATATTATTTTCTGTTTAGAAAATATTAGGATGATTAGATATCGCTCGACGAGTGGCATGCTCTTTAATTGGGTTGATAGATCGTGATGCATGGGGACCTTATAGAAGTCGAGAAATTTTATTACGGAGAGAATGGTAGATAGTCATGCTTGTGTGTATTCTTTTTGGTGAGTGTAACTGGATTTGCTCTAGCTTTGATATTTCATTACACTTTTATTTGTTTTATTCCCCAGATAGACAATGCAACTACTATGTTTGCTGATATGATCTTTACATCGTAATGATGCATTCCAGCTTCTTCCGTTGGAGGTTTCTTTTTCGGTGGTGGCTTCTTGCTGCCATCCAAGGTGGTCAGAGTTTCCTCATCAAGGGTGGTGGTTTCTTCCGTTGGAGGTTTCTTTTTTGGCGGTGGTTTCTTGTAAGGTTTGCCATGGTCGGCGAGAGCGGCACTGGTGAGCACCACTGTAAGCAGGAAAAGCACAAAGATGGTTTTTGGAGACATATTTTTTGAGGTTTCTGCATAGTGAGAGGTGGAGTCGGTAGGTTATTTATAGAAGGATTAGGCCTATCTCGTCTTGACAAGCGCTACCGTTTGATTTCCTTTTGAAATATTTTTATTCGCATTGCGATTTATTTCAAGATGAGGACACAGAAAAGAGAAGGGTGTCCCACGCACTAAGATGAAAAGTTGGACTTAGCTAGTGTTGATTAGGGAAGTCGCAATCGAGGCTAACGTTGATTGGGGGAAGTTGCAATTGGGGCAGGTAAGTAAGTGGGACCATGCTCTTGTTCTCTATCATGTAGTGTGAAATGTAAACCGGATATGTTTGATCTCAAGAAAGTTATGCATTAGCCAGCGGTATAAAAGTGATCCCACCTTTGAAAGTTAGTCTTGACGAACTTGTTCGATCGGGGCTTTAGTCTTTTGTTGTCATCATGAGAGCAATGCATAGAAGGGCCAACTATGTATAAAAAATGGAAGCAGAGATTCCTAATGGATGGAGTAACAAAGACAATATAAAGATGCCAAAGAAACCACCCTATCAATATAAGTCTGAGTTAGCAATTACGAAATGATCGTGAAACTATTTTCATGATTCTCATACTTGTTCCTGTTTCATACTTCCAGATTGCAACACTTAGGAAGAGCAAGATAAACATAAGATGGAGAAGAAAGCTATACTTCTGAGCAATACAACCGACTAATTATATTGTTCTCTTTGTTTGTATCTCAATTAATGTTGTTTTTTTTTGTTTTTTTGTTTATAAACTCTTATCTATGACTAACTTGTTTCTCTAAGATTATTATTAAATGTTCCACCTAATGCACATATTTTATTAAGATTTAGATTTGAGTGTCATAAATAAGTTTATGGAGCAAAACAACTGAGTTTAACTAGAATATGAAATCTAAAAACATCCACTGATTAACAACCGAGGCCCGTATATTAGGACTTGCTAAAAAAATGCCTATGTTTCTTTTCTAAGAGTTTAAAATATAATTTAAGCTCCAAAATAAATCAACCTGTTAGTTAAGAAGATTTTAAAAAAAATGAAAATAGAAATGAGAGGAAGCGGCAATCAGGAGCATTCGCGAATTACCTGCAAACCGCCATGGAAAAGGACAAAAGAAGGACTCGTGGGTCCCATCCCCAACCCTATATTCTCCAAAACACCTTACTCATGCTCTGGATTTACGAAAAACAAAAAGAGCAAGGCCGTGTTGTGGGCTATGAACATCGCGACCCTCTCATTCTCCCTCTCTCTCTAACAATTGCCAAAGAGCCATCTTATTCGGATTAAATAACAATTAACTAGGGGCAAGCACTAGTCTAAGGTTAACCTGATTGATCTTAATCTAGCTCCTAAGGCGAGTGGGTCAATCACTAGTTCTTAGATCACTAGATCCTTTACTATGCGAGTTCATTCTCGATCTTAAAAGTTTAGAGTTGATCCAATCTGGACCAATCTTGTACATAATATATAACAAATATTATATATTTAATATATTATCTATTATATGCTTTTGTTTACTATAAATTCTAAGGCCTCCTCCTTTGTTTTCTTCGCATTTTAGTTCATCGTGTACATTAGAAAGTTGAAAGAAACATAGCCTTAATTTGACTCAAAAAGAAAAAAAGAAACCCCCTTCACTCACCTCAGTCTCAGTTGCTTGCCCTAGTCTCGCTCGCTTGCTAATCACTCGCCTCTCTTTGTTCTCCTTGCTTGCCTTTGTTCATTTGCCTCACTGCTTGCCTTTCTTGCCTCACTTTGCATGTTCATTTGTAAATTTCTATTGTTACTTTATTTTATATTTATGTTTAATAGGAATTGGTGTTCGTAGTTGATTGTTTAATGTCGTATTGTTAATGGATATATAATTCAAAATAATACTTTTGTCTTTTTATAACTAGATTAGACTTTCTTGATCTTAGGTTCAACAGGGTTGATCTTCTATCTCAAAAATTAAGAATTAATATCATGCGGATTGACCCCTAAGTTAGATGTTGGACCAATTCAACAAGGATCATACTCACTCCTAGGATTTACCCATTTTCCATACTTAGCTTAGAGGCTCGTGCAAGGAATCCTTACGTACTTTTGCAGGAAATAGATTTTCGCTCTCTCAACAAGGACATTTTTCATCCCAAAATGCATGAAATACATGAACCTCGAATTGAACTACCAAGCCCTAAGCCACCGCAGCGACTGGCGAGGACCACCGATGCCCTCGGCGCACCCCAGGCGTTGTGCGCGTCTCCTCTTCCTCGGGCAGAATGCATCGTAAAACTGCCTTGCCGATTGCCAAGATTGGCCAACGCAGACTCACCGGGAAAGTAGCGACCCTTTCACCTTTAGCACGAAGATTAAACAGCAACTGTTGCAAGCGATGAGTCACGCCTTACGCTCACTCAGAATTTCGGAAGATTTCTCAAGCGACGTAATGCTCTTGATAACGGTTAACTATTGAAGCTCACTAGATAACTTTAAAAAAATGAGGTCGGCAACACTTGGTCGCAGGGACTGTCGGTTCTGTAGATGCGACGCTCGTGGAGTGTAATCTCCCACGTACGTGGCGAGCAGAGCGGAGGGACTTGCAAGGATAAGACACTAGAAAGAGACAAAACGACTGCCCCCAATGGCTAATGGCGATTTCGAGAATCACAGATTGCCAGCAACAATGATTGCCTCTGGAAAGTTCGTCATGCGAAGCATATGATGTTTGTCCAAATACGGCGACCCCTCGAATATTCGATGAGACAATGGCCGTGGTAGTTATGTGTGTGTCTGCCGACGCTTATCGCGAACGCATCGAGCCCCGGTAAAAGCCGTCCACTGATGACCCACAGAAAAATATTGCGTATCCAATGTGTAATCTAGTGTTTTGGGGCCATCCATGTCACGTGAAAATGCGAGGTGAAGGAAAAAAAAACAAAAGATTCATAGTTGTTGTTTTTTAGTTTGAAATGGGGTTGCTTGCTTTCGTCCATAAGTGTCTTTGTTCGTGCCTTTTAATATCTGGTCCCGACTTCTGTGTTTTGGTCGATTTTATTGGTTTTCCCCTTCATAATTTATTATTGGTACATGATATTTAAGCCAGGAGTCTCGATCATAGCTTCAGGTGTGTTGAGCAGATTAATATTATTTTCTGTTTAGAAAATATTAGTATGATAAGGTATCGTTCCACGAGTGGCATGCTCTTTAATTGGGTTGATAATTCGTGATGCATGGGGACCTTATAGAAGTTAAGAAATTTTATTACTGTGAGAGTGGTAGGTAGACATGCTCGTGGGTATTCTTTTTGGTGAGTGTAATTGGATTTGCTCTAGCTTTGATATTTCATTACACTTTTATTTGTTTTATTCCCCAGATAGACAATGCAACTACTATGTTTGCTGATATGATCTTTACATCGTAATGATGTATTCCAGCTTCTTGAGAGAGCAGTTAAAGAAATCTGGATTCTGCCACTGGAAGCTTGAATGAGCCTTAAATTTGGGTTCAACTCGAGTCACGAGGTGAAACTTGGAGACTTGGCAGATTAACTGCAAAGCAAGCTCATTTAAATCAAACTCAGAGAGATTGCTTACTTGTAATTATTTTTAACCTATACACATTTGTTCCCGTTCGTGCTCCCGGGATGTGGAAGTTAAACTGATCGAGTTCAGATATTTGGATCATTAGAAAGTAGAAATTGGGTTATAGAGGAGGAAGGAATACCTTCATACCTAATTAACCCAAAGGGACCACCTTCTTCAATTTGCGTTGTGGCATGTGAGAGCCCATGGATGGGATGAATTACCTGCTTTGGGGCTCTCTTCATCACAATCTTATGGTGCACCCTTTCTTCTTTTCTTGGCGAGATGGAACATGGATTTGATGCTCTCATCCTGGATCTACCTCCTTGTCAGATTCCTCAATGATTACTGATGGCTCCTCGATATTTTGGATCCATCGTGTTGTCAGGGGTCTGCGGGCATAAACCCTTGCTCTTCTGTAGAATCTTGTTCTTACAGTATTATCTGATGATGCCTGCTAGGTAAACAACGATGCACTCAAAATGCACCTGAAGCAAGCTCAACAAAGTTTGTATGTCATGCCAGTAGTCTCATTGCCTTCATGTGTAATTGTAGGGTGATCCTGAAAGCCGCTCGTACAAATGCAATATCGCATTGATCTTTTTGTTTTTGTGGGCTAAATATTCTTGCGATTCAAATGGAAACTAGGTCCCTGGCATAAAGCAGAATTCGGAAGTCCTGGGAGAATCAAACTTCTTCCGTGGGACGATCCTTGCATGTTGTTGAATCATTTATGTCGCCATGTGAATGAGTTTTTTCCTGTATAAGAGAGTTGCTTGGCTATTGTAAATGGCAAGAGGATAGAATTTTGCTGAGCGTTTTATCCTGCAATAGAATTACAGTGGCTAAAACTCAATGACACAGTTATGATATACGCCGGAATTTAATCAACGATGAGATATCCAGAAACGACAGCTAGACTATGATATAGGTTTAAATACAATTGAAAGGTAAAAAAGTTCGTTCGTTTTTGTGCAGGGAGGAGGGCTTATAGTACACAAACACTGGTATTTATTACTGCCTATAAGCAGATCTTCAGCGGTTCTAGCCATGCTTTCACATCTCTGGAATTTCTCGCTCCAAGCCTTCACGTTGCCACAATTTTTCATCCCGGGATGGTTATTCTTTAACATCATATCTTGATCCTCCACTTCAGCTCGTTGAACAATGAACTTTAGCATGTTCGTCGGCATCTTTTGCTAATCAGCAACCAACAGCTATCTTATGTCAATAATTGATCATAGTCATTGATAAGCATAGCCATTGACAGGAGTTCTTGCGATTGGTATGGCCATCGATAAAGGCTTACGCGTTGGTGTCTCACAAATGGTCACGCCTTGTCCAAGTTATATGTTTATCTGAATTAGTATTATGCCAATGACTTAGCTAATTTTTGGTGTAAACATAAAGAGAAAAGTGAGGAGTGAATATATTTGAATGGACTGCTTTTAGACATTCTCGGCCAACCATTGTCGTAAGCCTTTAATCACATCAGGATAAGATGAAAGTTATTATCAATGACTGGCATGTGCCCATTTCACTGCTATGAAACACCTACAATTATGTGAAAGGAGAAGTTAATAACATAAAGAGCGAACCACTCATATTCAAGTCTCCAATGCTCAGAAGATGGATACACGTCTCATGCACATTAACTTGCCCAAAATCTAGCTGGCTAGACCGCATGACTACGAATTACATGACAACATGATATCGATATCACGAAATTGCAGTAAGCATGACCAACTGATTGAATCCAAGCTCTTATTCTAGTACACCACGTTCTGCATATGCCATGAGACGAACTTGGCTACTTATGATTAGTTCAAAGGTGGTGGCCTATGGCCACCACCACCAGGTGGCTTGTGGCCACCACCACCAGGTGGCTTGTGGGCGTCCTCAACACCCGTTGGAGGCTTGTGCTTTGGTGGTGGCTTTATCGGCGGAGGCTTCTTCTTGGGAGGCTTGCCACCGTCCAAGGTGGTCAGGGTTTCCTCATCAAGGGTGGCGGTTTCTTCCATTGGAGGTTTCTTTTTGGGTGGCGGTTTCTTCTTGCCACCATCCAAGGTGGTAAGGGTTTCATCAAGGGTGGTGCTTTCCTCCATTGCAGGCGGCTTATGCGGCGGCTTATGGGGAGGCTTATGCGGAGGGCCATGATCGGCAAGAGCGGCTGTGGTGAGCGCCACCATAAGCAGGAAAAGCAAAAGGATCTTTCTCGGAGACATGTTTTCTACGGTTCTTGCATGGTGAGAAGGCGGAGTCACGATAATTTATAGTGGGATTGGACCTATCTCACCTAGACACGTGTCGTTCAATTATTTTTGAAATGTTCCATGTGCGTTGCTATTTTCTACGTTTTCTGCATCTTTCGCTTTGCTTTTTTCCACTTCTCGATGGAATGGCAAATAATGGTACTTCTGTGGAGCCCGTGATGCATGGGCCCATTGGCCCCGAGTTGTTCCTCAAATTTCCGTTCGAGAATTTTAGCTAGTTGTTATTTAATAAAGTTCATAGGCAAATATCGAAATTGTTTGAGGTAATGTCAAATGGAATTTTAATCGACCTAAACCAGACATGTTTGATGCGTTATGCATTCCCATATTCCTTCCTGTTCGAGGTTTCCAGAATGCAAGGTTGAGGGAGAAAGCCCACCATTTACGGATCTTAAATCTAAATAGTATAACCTATCAGTCATATCAACCAGTCATCTTGATCAGCTTTGTATTTCACTTTTTGAAAATTCCTAACTATGGTCGACATTGTTTATTCTCAAATAGGGGACTTACGGGTTCCATCTCAAATTCATTTATTCTCTGAAAGCACCTTGACTAAGAACAAGGCCGTGTTTAAGGCTAAGAACATCGCGATCCCCTCAATCTCTCCCACTGGGGGCCGTGGCTTCTCTCTGTCACTTTCCAAATAGCCATCTTATTGTGATGAAAAATAACAATTTTGCCAGGTCGAAGGAAAAGCGGGTGAATTAGCCATTTTTCATACTACATTAGAGGCCCGGAAAATTTTCCAAAAAGTTATAAATTTATCGATCTTAAACTTTTTAATGATTTACTAATCTAATTTTTCTAGCTAATTTTATTTGGCAATCACTGACATAAAAGCTAGTTATCCTATGTGACATGACTGTAGGACGGTTGGTAATCACGTGAATAATTTTTTAAAATCAATTTTATTTTCCTTTCTGCCTTTGGTGGTCGCTAGCCTTCGGTGAGGATCAACCTTGCTAGCCTCAAGCAAGGTCAAGCCTCAACTGCAGCTAACAAGATTGAACCTCATTGGCCCTTGCATATGGCTAGTCACTAGCCATTACCGAGGCTCATTGACTAGCAGAGGGAGAAGGGAAAAAGAAGTAGAAAGAATAGGAAAATAAAACAAAAATTATAAAAAAATAAAAGAAAAAGCAAATTGTCAATGCTTGTCAGCCAACATAAATCAAAATGATTATATTCACAAATTGTCAAAAAGAAACTAGCCAAAGCAAAAGGTATAGGAGTGAACTGGCACCATACAATAAATTTATTACTTTTCTCCACTCTCTTCGATGGAATACATCGTGACAATGTCCTATTAACTGCTTAGGTGAGTGAACGTGAATACATCGTGAAGACAACAACCCTTTCACCTTTTTGCAAAAGATTAAGTAGCCTCTATTGCGAATGAATATGTTTTTATTGCTTCCGAGAGTGGAAAAATCTTTTCTCTCTCCCTCTCTTTTCTTTCTATCTTCTTCTTTAACCTTTAGCTATGGGAGAGGATTTGAGTTAGTCTCACGTCCCCTTCCTCTTGTTGATTTTGTTTGAGTTTTATTATTCTCTTCTTTCTTTTTCTTCTCTTCAATTTAGATTTGGGAGCTCTATTCTCTCAATTTGAGAGTTTGAACTCTCCTGATCAAATTTTAGATCTTGGTGCTATTCTCTCCCAATTTAGATCTGGAAGTTTAATAAATATGCTTTTAGGGATTTGATACCTTTTTACTTTGTTTGTATATAGGTTCTCTACTTTCAACTTCAATGATGATCGCAAGAATCTTGGCGTTTCATTAAATCACGAAAATTTGGTCATCCACATGTTAAATCTATGTTTATTCAACCTATTTTGGTTGTCTCTGTACAACGATGGTATAGAGAAAGTTGAACTTAAGTGTCCACTGTCAATTGACAATGTCTTAGTTATTGGAGAATGAATTTTCAGTGTTACTTATTACTAATAAAGATACGAAATGCGGTAATCTACCACCACTTATTTTGCTTGACAGATTTATTCTTTTTAAATGAGTGTGTGCTTAACTTTGTAAATGCTCCGTTGATCCTTATTATTTTCAGGATTTAACTCTATTTTTCAGATTTATTTTGTCCCGAAGACTACGTACTTCTTAAGTATCTTTTTTGACTAATGAATATAATTTTCTTTTGCGAAGAAAAATGTGATGAATCACGTCTTAGACTCACACTACACAGAAGATTAGTCAAGACTTGGACTTTGCTTAGTCCATAAGCAACGATAATGATTTATTATAAGTAAATAAAGCTAACTAGATAACATTAAATATGAGGTCGCGATCACTTGTCGCAGTGGATTGGTTTTCATCTAGACGTGACACTCGGGGAGCGAGGGGCGGGGATTTGCAAGAATAAGAACTAAACGACAACCTCTATAGCTAATGACGATTCTGAGAATCACACATTTTCCAGCAACCGTGACTTTTTTCCTCCAAACTCATCATGTAAAGCATATGATATTTGTCCAAATGCATCGATCTGTCGAATATTCGATGAGACAACGCTGTGATACTTACATTATTTTATTACATCGACTATACACATCCAATCCCACTAGAACCCTCCATGGATGACCCACAGGAAAATATTGGATGTACAATATCTATTCTAGTGTTTTTGAACCTCCATGTCACGTGAAAATGTGAGAATATTGAAACAACAAAAAAAAAAAAATTAAGAAATTAAATAGATTGGTGTATTCTTCACTAAGTTATAATCGAAATATACAAAGATCCTATAAATCTATTTTCTGCATTATTCTTAACTTTGTATAAGAGCTACACGATCTAATGTGCCCACGTTGCACTCCCAAGTGCACCACGGCACACTAGATCTGGCCTCTTATGATTTTTTTTTTCTCAATAAGTCCTAATATCGTCTAATCAACGTTGATTTCGGGCATTGTTCTTATAGTCCTATGGTGACATCAGCTCCTCAGTCAGCCTATTTTGTTGTCACATAGAGCCGCCTCGTGCCTCGACAGTAGCCTTCTGTTGCAACGACAATCTCTGACCGTGTAGCTTGCACAACAGCCACGACAATCCATAATAGCCGTGTAAGCAGCCGTGTTAACGGCAACCGTTCCGGCAATCGACTAAGCATTTTTCGGAATTTTTTTCTTTAATCCAGACTCAAGCTGACTTCTATGCACATTTGAGTTTGAAAGGATGTTAGATATAATTATGATATTTTCTTATATTGAAAATGATTAAGATGTTTCTATTGATTATTCATATTTCTCAAGATTTCGAGTATTTCTCCATTTGATTATGTATATTTTGATTAATATTTTATCTTATATAATTATCTAATAAAGTCTATAAATGATTGATGTGTTCTTCATTATGATATTATCGAAATATACAGAAATTCCTTCAATCTACTTTTCGGATTATTCTTAACCCTATGCTTGGTCGTATCTACTTTTATGAGGGTAATTGTATTTGCTTTGACTTTGATGCTTGCTTAGATTTTTATTGGATTCATTCCCCATATAATGATCTGATACTCATTAGACAGAAATGATAACTCCCATGTTTGCTAATATGATATTTACATTGTTATGATGCATTCCATTTCCAACTTCTTGAAAGAGCAGTTGAAGAAAGTGGTGATGACTTTGGATTCTGGCTCTGGAATCTTGAAGGAGCTCTGAATTTGGGTTTAACTTAGAGTCACATGGTGAAACTTGGATCCTTGGCAGATTAACTACAAAGCAAGCTCATTTCAATCAAACTCAGAGAGACTGCTTACTTGTAATTATTTTAAACCTATACCCATTCGCTTCTGTTGGTGTTCGCAGAATGTGGAAGATAAACTGATCAATTTCAGATATTTAGATCATGAGAAAGTATAAATTGGGTTATAAAGGAGGAAGGAATACATTCTTCATACCTCACTAACCCAAGAGGACCACGTTCTTTAATTGGAGTTCTAAACCTATTATATGATCGTCAGCCCAGTTCTAAAATTCTTAATTTTACCATTTTAGTCATAAAGATTTGCATAAAATTTCAATGTAGTCTTTTCAATAAATTTTCATTGGAAATCAATAGGACAACTAGCAATATTGAATTGCCACGTCAACAATTTAAGGTGATGTTGTGACTTTCCCGAAGGTGAACTTCCAATAGAAAACTAATCCATTACTAAGCATAATGCTCCACACATGCTCTTCTAAGCACTACCAATCACAATTGGATACTCATTTTAATATTGTAACTTATCTTACATTTTAGAGTCATCATTGTTGACACTTGATTTTTAGTCAACATATAGTTAAAAGTAAAAACTCAAGATTAAGGTATCTGATCATGACGGAACCTATTGCTCAAAGCAAAAGTGTCATTTTTCATTCTGTTTTCTTTGGCCTGTCAATTGTAGGTAATTTCCTACTCGTTTTTAACAAAACAACCAAAAAGTCATCTTTGGCCATTCTAGACCAAGGTTTAATTTGATGGGTTAACATTCAATTTCATCATTGGCCCTTGCTCTAATTTTGTCATAAAGTTCATACCACCATTTTAGTATCAATTTGGATGCATTAAGTCATTATTAACATGAGTAATTAAACCAATTGAGATCTTATTCTATGAATTAGGTTCAATTTTGGTCAATCTAGTTTTTAAAGGTGGGAGTTGCACAAATTGCGCTAATCGCATAGAAATTCCAAATTCACGGCATTAAGTTTAAGTGTAATTTTCAATATTCTTGGATTAATTAAACCAATTAAAATTAATTGAAATGTTTTTGAAAATTTTAGTTGGTTTAATATTGGTGATTTTGGACCGTTCCTCTTCAAATTAGCTTATTTTCATTTCAAACTGGATAGGAATTCCTTAAATTGCATAAAATTTTGCAAAAACTAGCCAAAATCGATCAAACCAGTCAAAACTGATTCAGACTGATATGACCGATTCGATTGTTCACTAGTAGAAATGGCCGGTTTGGCCATTTTTTGATAGATCTGCGGTGGCCAGCAACCATCATTGACAAGCTAAGGCCATGGCCGACTCTCCCATGTCCCTTTTGCACAAAATTACAAATTCACCATAATGAAATTACAAAATTGCCCTCAGATATGTGAAATTATAAAAATGTCCCCGATTGCCCTTTAATCACAAAATTAATCATGATCATTCTTTAAAAGTTCATCATAGCCCTTCCAATTGACATGTACACATTATCATTTAGTCATAAGCAAGCTTAGTGCCTCAGTAAGTTATTTAAGCTAGGAAGATTGAATCCTAGCCATTGGATTGATCCAAGGGCTAAGATTTGATCTTGCAAGGAGGTATATAAGCCATTTTCCCTCCAAAATGCAAGGGGGGCTTGTATTTTAGATCCATTCTCTCTCTCAAGGGTTTGAATTTTAAATCCATTCTCTCCCCCCTTTCTCTTGCTCGGCCACGCCACTTCACCACCCCCTCACCACCGCTTGTTGGAGCCACTTCTAGTGAGTCCACCAGTGCATTGATCATCATTAGTGTTGGAGAAATCTTTCTGGAATATTTTGAAGCTGACAAAACGTTTCTATCAGTCTGGTCTGAAGATTTGCAGACTCTGCTATTAAAGTCTGAAGATCTCCGGACTGCCAGACTCAAGACTCAAAATCTATTCTGATTGATAGTTTCTAATCCGTTGAAGAAATGCTATCCAGAACTGAGTGCTTCTCTAAGGATTTGGTCTTATTGACTGGAGAAGATCTCTTGGCTAGATAAGACATAACGGATTCCTTTATTCAAATCAAGAATGATTAAAGATCCGATGATTGATGAAGTATTCCTAGAAGGTTCTACTTATGGAAACCAAGATCCTGATTGTATGGGCGAGCAAGATTGATGGGCTATCGACATGTTCCTTTAATAGCTCGAATAATCTTCCTAATTGATTCTGTCCAACGGGAGGATTGGAATAATTCATTTGGTAAGTGCCAACGGGTATGATGGCACAAAGGAGTATAAAAAGAAGACGTTCCAGTTGTTCGAGGTGTGCACGATAGAAGAATTCCAAAGTCTGAAGCTCTTTGATTCTTAGTCAATTCATTTGCTGAGCGAAATCTTGTACACAAAAGAGAGTCTATACTTTGAGAGACCTTGAGGAAGTGTGATAGAATATTTACACTATGGAATCAAGGGAAAGCAATGCTGTAATATCTCTTTTGTTCATAGTGAAATCTAGCTAGTAGGTTGTCAGTGCAGAAGAGTGGACGTAGGCTTGGAATAAGCTGAACCACTATAAACCTTGTGTTCAATCTTCTCTTCCTTACTCTCCGCTTACTTTGATCATAGTTCGATTTGTTAACTAAAGGAGAGCTTCCTTTCTGTTGTTAGTCCAGTATTGCTTTCATATCTCGAGAAATTATTTAAACACCTATTCACCCCCCTCTGGGTGCTATTACTAGCTATATCAATTAGCCACCCCTATCATCGGTCACAACAGCCATCCGGCCTCAAGACCGCTTGCCTAGTTTTCTTTGGACGCCAATCATCGTGTTCATCGCTAGTGTTGAGACTGATGGTTTCAACCGCTCGTTTCGACGATTTGTGATGATTTTTCGATGAATTCCAGCCTTACTGACATTCCGTCGCCATCCGTGAGGTTGATCTTGTGTCGTTATAAGTCTTGTTTGATGCTAGATTGCCCTGTACAAGGTCAATTCTCTCGATCAGTTCAGCTTGGCGCCGATTTTTTGTAATCCAACAACTTCAACGACTATTCCGAAGCTATTCTGGTGTCCTTAGCTGGTGTTGGACCTCCCTCGGCATGTCCTAAGCCCCGTTTACAGTGACCTTAGCTCGATTGTGCTTCGCATAGAGATTGACTAAAGTAAACTTCTCGATCTTGAGCTGCATGAAGTGAGATTGCCTTATGCAATCGGTGCTAAAGCTAGACCCTAAGATGATGTTCTACGATTGTATTGATGATCATTGTAGCTTAGAATGGCTATAGATGATGGATGATAGCTTAGAATGGTTTGTATTGATGATCTGCTTGATTGATTGTCTATTTTGTAATTCAGATGGCCTGATTGGACTGATCTAATAAACGTCTTCATTTGAGCTTGATAATGTTGTTTATAGGTTTTGAGATCCTCATGAGATTCAAAGCTGGTTTCAAGAGCTTTTCATAGACGTATTAAATGCATAAGTCAGACCTCGTTTGCTATGTTAAAACTTGTTCGTGAGTAGGGCAATCTGTTCTGGAATATGTGTTGAGGTTAACCCACCTACTCGATTTGTTGTTTTTGTATGATTTTTTTGTATAATGATTTTGGACCTAAATTGGTCATTACATCTAGTTCTAATCACGTAAAAATTTCATAGAATTTCCAAATCGTTTAGTCAAATTAAACTCATGTTTTTTAGGCATAAATCTTTAAACTCTGTTTCAGACTTGACCTATTTGCTAGCTATCTTCATTTGAGCTGGAAAATGATTCCGATTGCATTTGAGGTCTTCTAAGGATTCGTATGAGATATCATTAGCTTTCTTTTGATACATTGTTTGTATGATTTGAAGATCATTTACTAGGTCTAACTTTTTTACTAAACCGAACAGCAATCTGGAAAATTTTCCTGTTCTGTTTTCGTGTCCGGTTCCGGTGACCTTTGTTGTTTGTCATTGTCATACAATTTTTTTGTGGATCAAATTTTAAATCAGTGTCTTCTTGAAGTTTATTCACAACATATAAAAATTTGAAAGTATTTTAGTATCATTTGGTATGGTCGATGGGTCATAGACTGATCGTGTTTCCCGTTGCAATTGCTATTGTGATTTGTCTCTCCTGAATGATCTGTGCAGATATTGTGATTTTTTTATAAATTCATGTAAAATGAATTTGCCTTAGATGTCTTCATAAAAGTGATAGGACATTGTATATGTATGTTTTGTAGAAATTTCAGATCGAATGGATCATTTTTAGATGACGCAAATGGCTGTGAACTATAGACATATGCTTCTGTGATGCTCTATTTCTAGAATGATATACATGAATTCTCTGATTTTTAGAAATTTGTGTATGCTGAATCCATTGTGGATGTCTTCATGAGATTTGTTAAGAAAATATTAAACTTCATTCTCATAAATTTTCAGAAAATAAAAACTTGTTTTGGTATTTTTACCAACCTCTCTAAAGTTGCAGGGCTTCTGCGAAATCCATTTTCCTGGCTTGACTTTTGCTTGTTCTGAAATTATTATAAATTCATGTGATGCCAATCTTGAGAAATTTTCTTCAACAAAGTTGTTTGGTATACCCTAAACTTTATTTTGATACTAATTTTGTTAGATTTGACGCTCGTTTAATGGTCCAAGGAGCCCAATTAGTGTGTTGACATTATCCTTGCCCGGGTTCTGGAATCCATTTCCCAAGGACATCGAACTTGCTTCATTCCTATAAAATTGTTATCCTTACTTGTCAAATGGCTAAAACTTTATAATTGTTTTCTTAGGGACTTGTTTGCCATGAAAATCTCGAAGATTCAAATATGGAGATACCAAAACGACAGAAAAATCAGTCTAGTGTCAGTTGACGAGAATTTTGTAATTTAGTGGAATCACCTACGTTTAGCTACATATCTTGGTCAAACCAATCTATCTCTAATTTCTAGTTGACTTATATTTGTGTCGTAATGATCTCAGCAGATGAGCACGGTCGAGTAGCCGATCCCTGGTCAAATTCTCAAGTCTATTACGTTAAATCTCCTTAATGACTTCCCCAGATAGTCTAGTTATCTCACCAGTGATCAGCTCTGAGAGTAGCACTATAGTGCGTCGATGAAAGACCCGATTTAATTTAATTGAAAAAAATATTGAAAATTCGGGATGTCACAGTTTGTGTTAATTGGAGAACTCATCTGAAGTTGTCGTTCATATGTAAAATTCGGATTTTACATCCGTTTGAGGGGTTGTTTGGTGTTTCATTTGAGATTTCCATTCGTACAAACCATTTGAATTGACTTTATAAACAAATGCTTCTAAACCTATCCCTTGGGATCGTAATAGCTTTGGAGGGATGGGTCGTGATAATCACTAATCGATTATAGGCGAATTAGACATTTAAGCAAAATGTTGGAGTATATTTTACTTTGACAAACCAAAGATTAATGGATTTGGGGATCTGATTACGCTAGATTAATTTAGGGCCATTTCAGTACATTTTCTCTTTATTTCGAAGATGTCTCACATGCAATCTTTATCAATTTTTATCTTATGCCCACTAACATGTGAGGGATGATCGTGCTGGTGTGCAATTAATAAAGTAACACCCATTAATCAAAGCAGTAAATGGATTGCAGAAGATTTAAAAATGTGGATGCACTAAACAGAGAAATATAAATCACTATTCATCACCATGAGGTTTTGCAAACTATAATTAGGAAAATATGCAAACATTCTGCATGAATGGTATTCATGATTGTGCATGAGTTAGTGACTAACAAACATTCAATCTATTCTAAATTTGTTTATATTTTTTTCTCTTTTAACTAACATGCATAATTTAAGAAAGTGTGAAAATGACTAATTAAACTGCACTAATTAAAAGGCTAGATGGCATGAATGATGTGATCACATGACATACATGATGAGTTCTAGGTTACACGTTATGAAATTAATTAAAAAATATAAATAAAATGTCAATGAAATTTAATCCTAGATGACAAGTGACTCTCTAAAAATAGTGCAATATGAAGTTTAAAAAATTGATATTCCTAACTAATACAATCTACATGGTATAATCTAATTCAGTTTTTGTTTTTTTTTCCCTTTTATTAATTAACAAAAGGCAAACAACCCTAAAAGTCTACAAAATAAAAGAATATGTATTGATTCCTAATCATGCACTAACTAAATTAACATGTATGACCCAAGTTATTGTAGGAGCTAACGATACAACCTAGAGATAAAAAGATTGCTTTGAAAACTTTGTCAACTTTTCACAAAAATTAGTAGACGCTAAGTAAAGATAAATTTGAGCTAAAATTTGAAAACTTGTGAACAAACTGTGTTCTTATGTAATTAAAGAGAGAGGAAAATAGCAGCACACAATAGTATATAGTGGTTTGGCGTTATCTTCAAACCTATGTCCACCCTCCTAATTAATAGCCACAAGTTGGGCTAAATGGCAGTGATAATTGGCTCAATAAGTTATACACAGCACACACACCAATCCCTTCAGATGATAAATCACAATATTAGGAATTTAGGTAGTGCTATCTATTGATACACTTGATCTTTTACATGATGACAAGATAACAAGATTACAACACTCAAAGTAATACATGAATAAAATATTTTTGCTAAGAACACAGATTCAAGCAGTTTTTGTTCTTTTGTATATTGCATCTCTAACCTGTGGATTCAAAGATATTATCTTTTAATCTATATTCAATCTTTCCTTTGAAGATGCTTTGGAGTAGTAAGAAGCTGTTAAGAGTTTACTACTGGTGTTGCTGTCTAAAGACAGTGCTATCCATACAACCATTTTTCTTAAACATTTGCTGATTACCTAAGAATAGCTTTTGCCGTTGTCCTATCACTATAGCTTCTGACAAGGCTGGCAGATGGCCTTTTCTCTGATTCTCTGTGGACTTTTGGTTTCCTCTGCTATGTAGGCTATATTTATGAGCCCACAAACACTTTGTTGTTGAAACATCACTATTGACCTGATATCAATAGAATCTATGCAAATATTGACATATGCTGATCTTTAGATCCATTGGTGTTGTTTACTGAAAAAACCTATATGACTGATCTTCACCCAATGAATCAGACTGTGGTTATCACGTAATCCATGATAGTTTTGCAAATACCGTAGTAAATGTCACGTCCCGAATCTTCGAGCCCGTGCCCATCCCTTCTTAGTCGATTAATAATGACGTCTCAGAACGCATCGCCGACCCATTCATTTTAATGCGCATGTGGAAGCAATTAGTAAATCCCCAGACAACAACAAGATGTGATAGAAAGGTAGGGCCAATTTTTCACAAAATATATTTTTATAAACACACGGATTTATATATAGAAGCCTACAAAAAGGGATCGGCTATCAACCAAAAAAGAATTGTCCTATGACTAACTAGTTAGACAAGATCGCCGATTTTTTAGGTTTCACCTTCTAAACTTTGGGCCTTGGGTCCTCCACTACTGTCAACTAGGGACCTGAAAATGATATCCCACAATGGGATGAGAC
The DNA here is from genome assembly GCF_016545825.1 of Eucalyptus grandis. Taxonomy (NCBI): domain Eukaryota; kingdom Viridiplantae; phylum Streptophyta; class Magnoliopsida; order Myrtales; family Myrtaceae; genus Eucalyptus; species Eucalyptus grandis. The sequence continues at coordinate 6,769,477 of NC_052619.1, read as the reverse complement.
TACGTCTCAGTAAGTTCAACTCCCTAAAACTCGACTAGGAAGAAAATACGCCCAAAGGGCTATCTAAGCACAATCACGAGTCAGAGGACTTACCTTAGCCTTAGTTCCTTTTTGCAAATCAGTACAATTCATATCACAACCAATCACTTCACAATAAATTTATCCAGCCATATCGAATCATCGATTAATCGACTCAATTGATTACATGACATCAAGATCATTCATCGGCCATCTCAATTAATACTATCTATAAAGTCCGATCATAATCCGTAACTATTTACTTTAAGCCAATAATAGATGGTATAGCTCACCAGAAGTTGCCTCAAATACTTTATAGTATATTATTTATGCTCACTAGAAGTTGCCGCAAATATCAATATAGTATATTATTTATGCTCACCAGAAGCTACCACAATTATCAATATAGTATACTATAACTCATCAGAAGCTGTCACAATTATTAATATAGTATACTATAGCTCATCAAAAGCTGCCACAATTATTGATTATGATCGCATGATCAGATCATCATTTTTATCATTCCCAATAAAAAAAATACTCGTATGTGGGTACACGGTTGACCTTAGCCAAAATATAATATTTTCACACTTGAAAATCCCACTAATTTCACTAATCCTTAAACTCATTTTTGGCATTGTAAACCGACGCCCGGTGATTTTCTAATTAATTACCAAAATTAATTATTTTTGGAATAATTTCCCAAAATACAAATCACACAAAATCAACATGAATTAGAGCTCAATTAAATAAACATACCACACTATTGCAATCAGCATAAAATTCCTGTCACTGGCTATCTCGGTCTAATTTCCGAAAAATAAATAAATAATTAAATAATAACGAAAAATAATAAATAAATGCCAATAAATAGCAAAAATGCATACTTAGGCCCGTAAAGCCTAATTGGAAGCCGAGATGGGCTCGGAAAATTACCGAACCACTCTAGTTAAATACTAGAGTTTGTCTAGGCTCTAATTACACTACTCTAATCACCTAACATGCAATCTCAGCTAATTAAATCACTAATCTAATCAAATAACCACCTAATCCATGCTTAACCTAAACTAATCAATCCTTAAATGTCATTAACTTACTAAGCGATGATTAGTGAGTTAAACCCACTTAATTGACGATCCGCTCGGACCAAAACGATGGGGACATGGAGGGGCTCAATAAACTTCGAAGCGGGACCACCAAGTGAGGCCGAGACGGGTCTGAAAATGGCCTCGCAAAGCCCAAAACCCTTGCTGGTTTTGGCTTCAGCTTTGGGCCCAAGGAGCTGCAACGATGGCTGGTTCGGGCACAGCTCAGGCTAGGTTCGGCAGCCGCGGTTGGTGGTGCAGGCTGTGACTGAAACGGCATGAACTGGGCCGAGTTGTGGCTGCTGGACTTGCTGGAACGGGGCTGTAAATGGACTGGCCGTGAAAGTCTTGGGCGGAAGAGAGAGCTCGACGGGTGCTGGGCCTTTCGATGAGTGGATCACGGTCACGGGCTGATGAAGTTCGACTAGTTGACTAACAAGCATGAAACGAAGAGGAAAGACGGACGTGGGGACAGCTTTGGTGGGGGCGTTGATGGGCTGCTGCCGTTTTCAATAAAACCGAAAAGGAATAGAAAGGGGACTGCAAAGGAATAGACAAGCTGGTGGCAGCTTCGGTGAATTGCTGCCATGGAAATGGGACAAAAGAGAGAGAAATATTGTGGGGCAGCTGGCGAGGAAGAATTGAACGAAAGAGACAATTGAAGAGAGAGAGAAAGAGAGAGAATTGCGTGGATGAGCTGGGTCCACTGAATTTGGTGAAGGAGGAAGGTCGGTCAAGGAGCAAGAACATGCGAGAGGGAGATACGTGCATGCAAGGATAAGAAGAAATAAAAGTCAAAGATAAAAAGCAAAGAGGGGACTAGCATGCAGGGCTGTCGGTTTGGGGGAAAAGAAAAGGGAAACGTGCGATTACCAGAGAGAGGAAGAAAGAGACCGAAGGGGGGGTGGGTGGACAGTAAGCATAGGGGAGAGGTTGGGTGAGAGGAGGAGGAATTTAAATAAACACAATTATATTTTTAATCAACTTCACAACAAGAATAATTGGTCATCCAAGGCCAATTTCAACGTCAACTTGCACAATTGAATTCTAAATGAAGACCAAGATAAGACAATCCCTCTATCCCATAAATTTCCTTCAAATCCGAATTCTATTTTCTTTTTCTCGAAATCCGATTTCTGAGCAAACCTCTTCGATTGAGGTCCAATTTTGTTGAAAAAAAAAAACTCACACAACTTCCTTTTGCCAAGTAGTTCACACACGAGGCCAAAATCCCTTCCATTTGGCCAATTCGAATTTCCGTTAGTTTTCCGAATCGTTTGAATCGATTTTCCGTAAAAATCCAGAACTTGCCGAAAATTCCTCAAAAGATGAGTTGACGTTCCTAAAATGACTTGTGACATGACAGAACTTTCAATTTTTGAAATCGGGTTTAAGTTTGTAGTTAATTTCAATCAGACGCGATTTTAGTGTGACCTAATCTATCGGGTAGCTTTTATGAATTTTTAATGCAATTGACCCATGGTTGATTTTCTTTGAGTCACAACATACCTCTTCGACACATTGGAGACTCTTGGTGGTTGTGAAAATCTCGAGGTTTCAAATACGGACATAGGGTGCCGAAAACGATAGAAAATCGGTCTAGTATCGATCAATGAGAATTTTGTAATCAGGTGGAATCACCCACACTTTGATCACACATCTCAGTTGAATCGACCTATTTTCGATCTTCGATCGATTTTTTTATTATGCCGTAATGACTATTGTAGACTAACATGGTCGAGTGATCGATTCTTGATCGAATTCTCCAGTCTATTGTATTAAAATCCTTTAACGGCTTCACCCAGTAGGCTAGTTATCTCATGAGTGGCCAACTCAAAGAAGAGCACCATAGGCGCGTCGATAAAAAGTCCAACTTATCTAATCGAAATCAGAACCTGAAAATCAGTATGTCACAGTAAATTATACTAATGATAGTTTTGAAAATCTTCAAAAAACACTTTGGGATTTTTTTCCAATAGTTACTACATGAAGATACAATCTAAAACCTATGTGCAAGAAGGCATATTTTGAATGTATGTATGCAATCCTAAGTCAATTAAAATTAACCATAAACTAATTTTATAATGCAATCTATATGCAATATTATTTTTATTCTACTTTTATTGAAATTAAAGGTTTAGGACCTTAGACTCTACACGTGAACTAACATACAAATGCTATATAACTAACAACTAAACGAGGCAAAGCTAACTTTTTCTTTATATGCATTTTTCATGCTATATGAAAATATGCAATGCGGATAATGTATGCAATGCAATTAACAACTAAGACTATCTATATGATATGATTATCAAAAGATTAATTTTAAGTGATGTGCATTATATGGTATGAATGATATGAGACTAATTAACTTTAAATATACATGCAATCTATATGATTCTAAAAACAATTTTTGTCTGGTTTTTGTTTAATGAAAACTATAGATTACCCTAAATCCACATGCATTCCAAAACTAACATGCAATACTCTAACTATGAAATCTCTAAAATGTGAATTATGAAAGTGCCTTAATTCTAAAGATGTATGTGACATGTGACGTGTCATATTTACATGATGAATATTAAATCTCATGAGGTACCAAAATATACGTCTTACCCAAGTTTATCATAAAAATACAAAGACAATATTTCGGTACAACAAAGGTTGGTACGAAGACTGCTCCAAGAAAATACAGCCCTAAATAAGGGAAAAGATCCATCTTCTATGATAGCCTTGCCCTAGTAGATATTTCCTGCAAAGCTTATTCAATCAATCACATATATAAAAACACACATTAAAATCGTGGATGGTGCATGAGACGATATTAGGGAACCGACCATTGGGCTTAAACCGTTGGCCTTAAAGGTCTGACGCCTTAGTATGCCTTGACTAATGTAAAAAGAAAAAGTATAATTAGCATAACCTAAAGTGTAGTTACTAACATGCATTGTTTGATATAATGATCATCATATAAACATGACAAAAATGAACTCACCTTACACGAAACCCACTGTAGCCAATGAGGGAAAACACAAATGAAGCAAGGACCAATGGTGATGGTCGAGCAAGAGACCAGTGAAATGGATTGCTTCGGATGGAGCAGCGCAAGCCAACAACTTGACAGGACCACAGACTGAGCCGAAGGAAAATCTGATCCGGTGGTGATCGACCTAGCGTTGCTCAGGCCGTAAAGGACACCGAGGATGCTGGCGTTTGCGGGAGTGAATCAGTAAAGCACCACGGAAATCTGCAATAGGAAAACAAAAGCTACCGGACTTGTTGGAAGTGTTGAGAGAGCGCCTCTGAGCTCTTGGACTACCACCACACGTGACGCCGTGGGCTGAGATCCGGCTTGGAATGGGCTGGTATATGTCGGGCAAGGATGTGGATTGTCGACAAAGGTTCGTAGTCTCTGAGAAAGATGAAGAACTCAAACAAGATCAAGCGGTCGACTCTGAAGAACATTTGTATTCCAGTATGGTGATTATATCATTGTAACTCTGTACAATTGAAACAGAAAAGAATACAATTCCTCTGTTCTATCTTCTAAGAACAATCTTACTTGATTTGCTTCAGCACTTTGATCTTCAGCTGTCAACTATTCTTCAAATCTTCTTCTTCAAAACAGAGATTGCTCAGCATTTGTTGATGATCCAAATTCTCTTTTCTCTATGCTTTTCTCTTCTCTTTTCCCCTATATCTATTTTTCTATATCTTCTTATGTAAAGCAAGAAGAGTATTTATATCTAAGAATTTAACAGAACTCGGTTACAAGGGAAAACCGAATACAGCAACTACTTAACAGAAAAGCCTAATTGACTACGCTTATGACTTAGTGATCCAAGTCATTTATTATTTGAGCATCTCATTCATTGATGTCGATCCAGGCTGGTCTTCCTTATAAGATCTTTGCCGTTGATTAAATCTTATGACTTGGCGATCCAAGTCATTTGCTTTATCGCCAAGTCCTCTGCTTTTGATGTATTGCCAAGTCCTCTGTTTCCGTTTTTCCAACACGTGCTGTTTCCATTCTTCTACAGCATATTTTGTTCCTTTATACTTAACATCCCCCCGCAAATTGGGAAGGGGGAGGAATCCCATTCCCAATTTGGTGCGAAGAGACAGATGAGCTGAGTGGGAGAGTGACTTAGTGAATATGTCAGCTACTTGAAGATGACTTGGAACATGTTGGATAGAAATGGAACCAGAAGACACCTTTTCACGAACAAAATGGAAATTAACTTCTATGTGCTTTGTTCGCGCATGCAAAACAGGATTGGCTGTGAGGGAAATAGCTGATTTATTGTCACAAAACAATGATGTAGCTTGTGCAAGAGGAATACCAATATCACGTAGAACAAAACTGATCCAGGTTAATTCAGCTGTTGTAGATGCTAGAGCCCGATACTCTGCTTCTGTGGAAGACTTTGAAATAGTAGATTGCTTCTTGGTTGACCAGGAAATCAAATTAGAACCTAAGAAAGTGCAGAATCCTATAGTAGATCGTCGAGTAGTAGGACAACTTGCCCAATCAGCATCTGAAAAACCATAGAGATTTGTCAAACTGTTGGAATGAAGATAATATCCAAGATGAACAGTTCCTTTGACATATCGTAAAACTCTTTTTAATTGATGAAAATCTGCCATTGTGGGATGTTGCATCTTCTGACAGAGGAGATTTGTTGCAAATGCTAGATCTGGTCGAGTGATAGTCAAGTATTGAAGACCACCTACCAAGCTTCTGTATTCAATAGGATCTAGCAGAGGAACTTCAGCATTGGCCATAGCAATTGACCGTAGTGGCAAAGGTGTAGAAATTGGTTTGCAATCTGTCATATGTGCCCGTTTGAGTAGGTCGACTGCATATTTTGTTTGACATAAGAACAAGGTCTGTAAAGTACGTTTAACTTCAATACCTAAGAAGTAGTGAAAATATCCAAGGTCTTTCATATGAAAATGAAGACTAAGATTCTGGATTAATGCAGTTAAGAGCTGAGGAGAGCTTCCTGTTAGAATGATATCATCAACATAAAGAAGCAATAACACTGTATCCGACTCAATATGGAGCACAAACAAAGATGGATCGGCTGTACTACAGAAAAAACCAATTTCAAGAAGGAAGTTGCTAAATTTGTCAAACCAAGCTCTTGGTGCTTGTCGAAGTCCATATAACGACTTGTGAAGAAGGCAGACATGGCTTGATTTTTGAGGATGAATGAAGCCAGGTGGCTGTTCCATATAAACAGTTTCATTTAAGTCTCCATGAAGAAAGGCATTCTTCACATCAAGTTGATGTATTGTCCATTGTCTTGTGAGAGCTACAGAGAGTACTATGCGAACTGTAGCATGTTTCACAACAGGACTGAATGTCTCAGTAAAGTCAAGTCCTGCTTCCTGATGGAATCCTTTGGCTACCAAACGAGCCTTGAGTCTTTCTAGACTACCATCTGGTGCGAGCTTGGTCTTAAAGACCCACTTACAGCCTACAACATTCATCTGGTCTGTTCTTGGAACCAATGTCCAGGTATGATTATCATACAGAGCATTCATCTCTTCTTGCATTGCATTGTGCCAACCCTTATAAGCTAATGCTAACTTGATGGATCTTGGTTCCATAGGAACTCGATACTCAGCCAAGCAAGCATATTTTGGATTTGGCTTAATAATACCTGATTTGAGTCGGGTCTGCATAGGATGATTACCAAAATTTCTCTGAGAAGAAGATAGATCAAGAGTATGTTGTTCTATGTCAGGACTATTATTGATAGGCAGAGTACTTGAGAAAGATGAAGAACTCTGACCAGATCGAGTTTCTGTGATAGCATCATTCTGCCTTGGTGTTAATGGAGTATCTTGAAGCTGCATTGATGCTGATGAAGTATGTTGGTGCATCTGTTCATTGTCATAACTATCCATATTAGGATGATACTGACTTCTTCTTACTGACTGATGGGAAATACTTTTGCTTGTTGTGTCAGTGCTTGAGGATTCGAGCAATTTTACTCCTTCAATCCACTGTCTATACAAAGGAGTATATTGACCATACTCATTGATCACAGTTTTTGTGAAGGGAAACAATGTTTCATCGAAGATCACATGTCTACTGATATATATACGATTATCAGTAGGCACAAGACATCTATAGCCTTTATGCAAATCACTATATCCCAGAAAAACACAGGTAAGGGATCTAGGATCGAACTTATGTTTTGAATATGATCTTAAGCATGGATAACAGGCACAACCAAACACCCTCAAATGATCATATTGTGGTTGAGTGTTATGAATCTTACTATAGGGTGTATCCATTTTTAGTTTTGGTGTTGGAAGTCTGTTTACAATGTAATTTGCTGTAACAAAAGCATCCACCCAAAACTTCAGTGGGACCTTGGAGTGATATATCATAGCCAATCCTAATTCAACAATATTTCTATGTTTCCTTTCTAAGACTCCATTCTGTTCGGGAGTGTGAGGACAAGATAGATGTTGTTTTATTCCACAGCTTTGCAGATGTTTTTGAAATCTCCTACTTACAAACTCTCCTCCTCCATCACTTTGGAAAATTTTGATCTTGTGATTGTATTGTCTTTCAACTAACGTCCCTGAATCGAACAAAGATATCAAAGAACTCAGATTTCAACTTCATTGGATATAACCAACTATATCGTGAGAAACTGTCAACAAAAATCACATAGTATCTAAACTTTTGAAATGAATCAACTGGTGAAGGCCCCCAAATATCACAGTGGATCTTTTCTAATGACGAAGTTGATATAGAGTTTGACAAAGGAAATGATAGAGCTGTACTTTTTGCTATTTGACAGCTGCTGCAGATTTTTGAAGAAACTGAATTAACATGAATCAGTTTCTGATGATGTAGGTGATCCACTATTTGTGTATTGGCATGAGCCAGTCTTTGGTGCCATATTTCTGCATTGACTGTTCTTTGTCTTTGAGTGAAAATGGCTGCTGCAGTCCATGTATCGACTTGATAAAGGCCCTTAGTCTTCCTTCCGAGCTGAATTGTCACCTTGGTATTGTTGTCCTTTACATAAACACCAAGTTTATCAAAGATAAATGTGCAAGGATAGTCATCAGTGAGTTTAGACACAGAAAGAAGATTCTTCTTTATTTCTGGTACTATAAGAACATCATTAAGAGGTAATGTATTTACTTATGTTTTTAGGTAAGTGTTACCAATATGTGTAACAGGTAAACAAGATCCATTTCCAACCATCACTGTATCGAGACCTTGATATTTAGAAAGAGTTTGAAGAATACCAGGATTCGCACTGATGTGAGCAGTAGCTCCTGTATCAGGGTACCATTCACTTCCTTTTGGATCTTCGATATGAATTGCTGTCGAGCTGGGAATATCCTCTACTTGATAGGAATTGTCAAAGCGATACCAACAGCGGAGAGCATCATGCCCAGGTCGTTTACATATTTGACATTCCAATCTAGCAACCCCTGTGTCTTTCTCATCCTGCAAACTTTTCCTTGAGTTTAACAGAAGAGGGGGATAAGATTTGTTGTTTTGATACCTTTGAGAGTATGTGGCATAAGGTCGAAATCCCTGAGTAGCTGTAGAGAAGACATTCCTTTGTCTTAGATATTGATCTCCTTGCCCTTGAATTGCTGCATCTTCTCTGTAATTCTGATTTCTTTCAACATAACCAAAACCTCGTCCTCTATTACTAATAGCTCCGCCTCGACCAAAGCTACGGCCACCCCTATAACTTCCTCTCTGAGCTAGAAAACCAGAAGTTTGTGAAAGGTATTCTCCATCAGCATTCTCTTTAGGGTACATTTGAGACTTTCTTTGCCCGAGATAGGCCAAACTGGGATTGAACTGACTTCTGGAATAAGTCTTCATCCTTGATTCAAATCTCTCCAAATTGAGCTATAACTTCATCATAATCGAGTTGAGGCTTCAAACAATATATGGTGGTTCGAAGATTCTCATATTCTGACCCAATCCTTCCAAGTATACCAAAGATTTTGGTTATTTCATCCACTAGTTTACCAATAGCATTCAACTGATCACATATAGATTTGTATTCTCTGAGATAAGTAGAGAGGGTTTGATCAAGTTTTTGGCAGGACTGTAATTTTCCTCTAAGTTCGAACTCCTTTGCTATTGATTTTTGTGTAAATCGTTTTAGAAGAGACTGCCATACCTCAAAGGATGTCTCTAAACCAATGATTAGACTCAAAATGTTCTCAGAACAGCCCCACTAATCCATGATGATATCAACTGATCTGCTCTTGTCCAATCAGCGTAATCAGGATTAACAAGTTCTGAGTCACATCCTTCATCATCATTTTGCAACATTCGTGGAGGAGAAATAACATCACCATTAACAAAACCAAAGAGGTCTTGACTCTTCAGAAACCTTTGGATTTGAGCTTGCCACAACAGAAAATTATCTTCGGCGAGCTTGATTGTGACAAAATTCTAAATGTTTACGTGGATTGGAAAAGGATATTTTGGTGTTTTTATTGCCATTGCCACAAACTTCCAGTTCAAAACAAGCTATCAGACAATCAACCTACTGCTCTGATACCATGAGAAAGATGAAGAACTCAAACAAGATCAAGCGGTCGACTCTGAAGAACATTTGTATTCCAGTATGGTGATTATATCATTGTAACTCTGTACAATTGAAACAGAAAAGAATACAATTCCTCTGTTCTATCTTCTAAGAACAATCTTACTTGATTTGCTTCAGCACTTTGATCTTCAGCTGTCAACTATTCTTCGAATCTTCTTCTTCAATACAGAGATTGCTCAGCATTTGTTGATGATCCAAATTCTCTTTTCTCTATGCTTTTCTCTTCTCTTTTCCCCTCTATCTGTTTTTCTATATCTTCTTATGTAAAGCAAGAAGAGTATTTATATCTAAGAATTTAACAAAACTCGGTTACAAGGGAAAACCGAATACAGCAACTACTTAATAGAAAAGCCTAATTGACTACGCTTATGACTTAGTGATCCAAGTCATTTATTATTTGAGCATCTCATTCATTGATGTCGATCTAGGCTGGTCTTCCTTATAAGATCTTTGCCGTTGATTAAATCTTATGACTTGGCGATCCAAGTCATTTGCTGTATCGCCAAGTCCTCTGCTTTTGATGTATTGCCAAGTCCTCTGTTTCTGTTTTTCCAACACGTGCTGTTTCCATTCTTCTACAGCATATTTTGTTCCTTTATACTTAACAGTCTCGAGGATTGAGATGAGGCATGGCGAGGCTGCTGGGCTTGTGAGGAGTGAGGAGACAGGTTCAGCAGTTATTAATTACGGCTAAGCAAGTGATGAGTGCAGGAGCTCGCAGCAGCACTGCGCGTCCCAGGGAAGCTGGGAGCGTTGGGCAATTGGTGGGCATTGATGGCGAAGTGGGAGGAGGCTTCATCGGCCACGAAGCTAGGTGGGTGAGTCAATGGCAATAGCAGTTGGACGTCAAGGCAGTGGATGGCGGGAACTCAGCAAGGGGGTGGCGACAGTGTGCGATGCGCGACGGCAAGGCAATGGCAGTCACAAAGAAGAACCAGCCTCTCTCTATTTCCCTCATCTTTTCTTACCATCCTCTTCCTCTGTGGGGGAACGTCCACATAGATTCCATGGGATTTTTTCTCGAAGCTTATGTCTTTCCTTCTGTCATGTCAATTTCAGTTGCCCCAATGTTTTGGGCGCAGTTGAAAACGCGAGCCTGAATCACGCTTTGCGTATGAAAAAATTAGGACGAGTCACATGACGAGTTGGTTGATGGAAATTAGTGATCTTGTCTAAGATGACACTCCATACAGACATATTATCTACTAAAAGCAATGAGAATGAAAAAATTATGCAATGCCAATTATTTCATTTAGAGATCGGGACCAACTCCTAATTTTTCCTATGCAATAAGTGACTAATTTTGGTTGTCAAAATTGAGATATTAATAGGTAAAAATTGACCAGAAGGATAATATTAGATTTTTGTGCAAACACTTAGGACTAAATTAACAAAATTGAAAAGTTTAAAATTGAATTAATATCCATACAATAAGTATAAGACTGATTGGGATAATTTTACCCCTTTACTTTGGCTTGTGGCATGTGAGAGCCCATTAGATGGGATGAACCTCCAATTTTGCTTTGACCTCAATTACCTGCTTTGGGGCTCTCTCTTCATCACAAGATTGATCATATGGTGCACCCTTTCTTCTTTTCTTCGGGGTGGGCATGGATCCGATGCTGTCATCCTGGATCTAACTTCTTCTTGGATTCCTTAATGATTAGTGATGGCTCCTCGCGATTTTAGATCCATCGTGTTGTCAGGCGTGATCCTTACTCTTTTGTAGAATCTTGTTCATAAAGTATTATGCGGAGATGCCATGCTAGGCAAAAAACTATGCACTGAAAATGCACCTAAAGCAAGCTCAACAAAATTTGCATGTCATGCCAGTAGTCTCGTTGCAGTTGTGTAATTGTATGATGATCCTGAAAGCCGATTGTACAAATACAATATCACATTGCTTTTATAGATTTTGATGAGGGCCTTGCACGAGCATCCTAGAGAACTTGGTGAGTGAAACTTGCTCCATTACCGAGCTCTCATTTGCTTGCCTCAGAGCCATTCACCATCACCATTCGCTATAACTGTTAGAGCCTGGCCACAAGGATGATGCTCCTCCATCGAAACAAAAGCTCACAAAATTACGCAAAAAAACGATTTGGACAACATCTATCAGAACCTTGTACAACTAGCAAAGTAAGTTTGTTGATTCTACCCGAGGTAAGGGGTAGCAACTTTAGCTTTTTATCTATGGAAGGCTTTAGGCGTGCAGATATACTTTTCGCTTTTGAAGAGTGAAGATTCTTGCGATTCTAACGCAAATTAGGCATCAAGCAGAGTTAGGACGCTCTGGGAGAATCAATACTTCATCTGTGGGAAGATCCTTGCATGCTGTTGAATCATTTATGTCGCTATGTGAATGAGTTTTTTCCTATATAAGAGTGTTGTTTGGTTATTGTAAATGGCAAGAGGATAAAATTTTGCTGATCTTTTTATCCTTCAATAGGTGTGGGCGGGACAAATGATTTGTCATCAAGAGAAATTACATGAACATTTGGTATTTTATTGACTTTAAACCTTAACAAAAGAATAAATTAAAGAAAACGTTTTCAATTATCCTTCATCATCTCCCAATTTCGATTTTCTCTCTATGTACAGTTTAAAAGTTAGAAGATGGGTAAAGAGAAAGTATATCAAGATTTTATCACTTATTACGTTCAAACTTAGAAAAGGAAGAACTAGAGAAAGCATGTTAAATTATACTCTTCCCTAACATGACTTATTTCAATGTAGTTTCTTTAATACATCATGAACAGCAAAAATTTTGAGCCAAACACAGAATTCTGCAAAATAATCCAATGCTCTGCAATTCTTATTTGCAACTGTAGTTGTCCAATCGAATTAGGATAGTCTTCATGAGAGATCAATTTAATTGAAGAAATTAGTCGATTAGATGACCGAAATTAGATTAGCCTTCTATATGTCGAATTTAAAATGGATTTGATATATATTTAAATAAAAAAATAACCTTCTCATGGCTCGAACTTATCACTAGAAGGTTGGAATATATTAAGGCGCATCTTTTCTGGGCTTACATATTAGAGAAGCATTTCATCAACATAAGAATATGAACTCACGGACCCAAAACACGTACACTTTACAAATTACAATAGCTAAAACATGATGAGACTGAGATAGCTAGTATAAGCACCTAGAGGGGGGTGAATAGGTGCACAAACAATTTCTCGAGATACGAAAGCGATTCTAGGCAAACGATAGAAAAGAAAATACGATCAAAGTAAAGTAAAGGTTAGGGAAGAGAAAATTGAACACAAGATTTATAGTGGTTCGGCTTATTCCAAGCGTACGTCCACTCTTCCGCACTGACAGCCCACCGGCTGGATTTCACTATGAACAAAAGAGAAGTTACAGCACAGATTTTCCTTGATTCCACAGTGTAGATGTTCTACCACACTTCCTCAAGGTTTCTCACTAATATAGACTCTCTTTTGTTTACAAGATTTTGCTCAACAAATGAATTGACTAAGAACAAGGAGCTTCAGATTTTGGAATTCTTCTATCGTGCACACACTCGAACAACTGGAACGTCTTCCTTATATACTCCTTCATGCCATCATACCCGTTGGCACTTACCAAAGGAATTTCTCCAATCTACCCGTTGGACGGAATCAATTAGGAAAATCATTCGAGCTATTAAAGGAACATGTCGATAACCCATCAATCATGTTCATCCATACAATCAGGATCTCGGTTTCCATAAGTAGAACCTTCCAAGTATACTTTGCCAATCATCGGATCCTTAATCTTCGAATCAATTATGATCAAATAAATGATTCCGTTATGTTATATCCAGCCAAGAGGTATTCTCCAGTCGATAAGGCCACATGCTTAATGAAACATCCAGTTCTGGATAGCCTTTCTTCAACGGATTAGAAACTGTCAATGAGGATAGACTTTGAGTCTTGAGTCTGGCTGTCCGGAGGTCTTTAGACTTTAAATAGCAGAGTCTGCAAGCCTTCAGACTAGACTGATGGAAACGTTTTGTCAACTTCAAAACACTTCAAGAGGATTTCTCCAACAGAGACGGCTAAAATACATGCCTGAATTTAACTGACTATGAGATATCTCAAAATTACAGCTAGGACTATGATATAGGAATTGAAATATAATTGAAAGATAAGAAGATTTGTTTGTTTTATATGTGGGCAAGGGGAGGCTTATAGTAGACAAACACTGGTATTTACAGTACTCGCAACATAACTATCCGTAATCAGATCTCCAGCGGATCTGGCTATGTTTTCACATCTCCGAAATTTCCAGCTCCATATACCACGATTTTCCATCCATGGGTAGTTTTTCTTTATAATCGCATCATGATCTTCCACTTCTACTTGTCGAACGGTTAAATTTCGAGTGATTAATCATTTGACTGTTTATCTACACCTTTCAATCACCATCTTCCTCAGCCAATTTTGCTAATCGGCAACCAACCACTATCTATGTCAATAACTGATCATGGTCATTGATAAGCATAGCCATCGACAGGAGTTCTTGCGATCGGTATAGCCATTGATAAAGGCTTACGTGTCGGTGTCCCACCAATGGTCACACCTTGTACAGGTTACACGTTTATTTGAATCAGTATTACGCCGTGGACTTAGCTAAGTTTTTGGTGTAAACTGAAAGAGAAAAGTGAGGAGAGTATATATTTGAATAGAGTGCTTTTAGACATTTTTGGCCAACCGTGCCGTGAGCATTTAATCACATGAGGATGAGATGAAAGTTATTATCAACGACTGGCGTGTGCCCATGTCAATGCTATGAAACACCTACAATTATGCGAGAGAAGAAGTTAATAACATAAAGAGCGAACCACTTATATTTAAGTTTACAACACTCAGAAGATGGATACACACATGTCTCATGCACATTAACTTGCCCGAGATCTAGTAGGCCAGACTGCATGACTGTGAATTACATGACGAGACGTTATTGATAGCATGAAATTGCAGTAGTCATGACCAACTGATTGAATACAAGCTCTTATTCTAGTACACCACGTTCTGCATATGCCATGAGACGAACTTGGCTACTTATGATTAGTTCGAAGGTGGTGGCCGCGGCCTACGGCTATAACCACCGGGTGGCTTGTGGGCGTCCTCAACACCTGCTGGAGGCTTGTGCTTTGGTGGTGGCTTTATTGGTGGAGGCTTCTTCTTGGGAGGCTTGCCACCGTCCAAGGTGGTCAGGGTTTCCTCATCAAGGGTGGCAGTTTCTTCCATTGGAGGTTTCTCTTTTGGTGGTGGTTTCTTCTTGCCACCATCAAAGGTGGTAAGGGTTTGGTCAAGGGTGGTGCTTTCCTCTGTCGGAGGTGGCTTATGTGGTGGCGGCTTATGCGGCGGTGGCTTATGCGGAGGGCCATGGTCGGCGAGAGCGGCAGTGGTGAGCACCACTAGAAGCAGGAAAAACACTAGGATGTTTTTCGGAGACATGTTTTCTGCGGTTCTTGCATGGTGAGAAGGAGTAGGCACGTTAATTTATTGTAGGATTAGACCTATCTCACTTAGACACGTGCCATTCAATTATTTTTGAAATGTTTCATTTGCGTTGCAATGTTCTACGTCTTCTGTATCTTTCACTTTGCTTCTTTCCACTTCTTGATGGAATGGCAAATGATAGTTTTGTAGACCCCGTGATGAATGGGCCCATTGGCCCCGAGTTATTCCTCAAATTTCCTTTCGAGAATTTTAGCTAGTTGTTATTTAATAAAGATTCATAGGCAAATATCGAAATTGATTGAGGTAGTGTCACATGGAATTTCCATATTCCTTCGTGTTTGAGGATTCCAGAAGGCAAGGTTGATGAAGAGCATGACAAACGCGAGGTTGAGGGAGAAAGCCTATCCTTTATGGATCTTATGTTTAAATAATGTAATCGATCAGTCATACCGACCAATCATCTCGAGGAAATTTGCATTTCACCTTTTGAAAACTCCTAACTACGGTCGACTTGTTTCTCTCAGAGCCATTCTAAAATCATGTATCTGATGCAATAAACATTTTCTGAAGATTGAGACTCGAGTTATGCAAATAAGTTTTGAAAATGAAATTATTGGGTTCCACCGGGATATGTGACTCCAAAAATTCTATTAATTTTTTTTTTTTAATAATTGAGTCCTGTCTATTTAGACTTGTTTTAAATTAAAAGGAAACTGCCCTTTATTTTTTCGCGAAGGTTTAATATATTATTTGAGCTTCGAAATAAGGTAAGAAGATATGTGCAAAGATAAAATTGAAAAAAGGGAAAAAGTAAAAATGGTCGTAATATATTGCAGTGTAAATCGCCATCACAAAGGACAAAATAGGGGACTTATGGGTTCCACCTCTAATTCAGTCATTCTCCAAAAGCAAATTGACTAAGAACATGGCCGTGTTTAAGGCTAGGAACATCGCGACCCTCTCAATCTCTCTCACGGTGAGTCCTAGCCTTTCTCTCTCTCACTTGCGAAATAGCCATCTTATTCAATTAAATAACAATTTTGCCAGGGCGAAGGAAAAGCAGGTGAATTAGCCATTTTCATACCAATTTAGAGGTTCGGGAAATTGTCCAAAAACTCCTAAATTTATTGGTTCTAAATTTTTTTACGATCTGCTAGTTTAATTCTTCTGACCAAGTTTGGTCGACAATCGTAGATATAAAAGCTAGCCATCCCACATGGCATGATCGTAGAGTGGTTAGCGATGACATGAACAATTTTTTAAATTTTTTTAAATTTTACTTTCTTTTCTTATCTTTCTCTTTTTTTTTTCTCCTTTCTCCCTTCGTTGGTCACTAGCTTCTAGCAAGGGTCGACCTTGCTAACCTCATGCAAGCTCAAGCCTTAGTCGCAGTTAACAAGGTTGAACCTCATCAGCCCTTGCTTATGGCTGGTCACCAACCATTACCAAGGCTTGGTGAATGGCAAAGGGAGAAGGAAAAACAAAGAAGTAAAGAATAGAAAAAGAATTTTTTAAAAAATATATATAAAAATTAAAAGACAATGCAAATTGTTAGTGCTTATCGGCCAAAATTAACCAACATGATCATAAATTGTCAAAATGTTTAGAATAAAATTGGCTATGTGTAGGAGTGAATTGGTATTTATATAATAAATTTATGACTATTTTTGTAATTTCCCCCTAACAAGCATGTGCAAGAAAATCTTTACACTTTTGTATAAGAAAAACTCCCTTGAAATCAGTGACATTTTTTAAATGATCCGCCATCTCATTGACGGCAAAAATGTACGTCGGACGACAATCTTTTTGTTTCATAAATTTTGGGGATCCCCCTGGGACGGAGGGCCACAAGTGTCAGGCGCGTCTCCACTCCCTCCGGCGGAATACATCGTGACAATTCTATGCAATCTTTTTGTCCAGTTAGCTGCTTAGATGAGTGTATACATATACATCGTGAAGATATCAACCCTTTCACCTTTATTGCAAAAGATTAAGTAGCATCTATTGCAGGTGAACATGCAATAAGTAAAATAATTCTATTGCTTTTGGGAGCCGAAAAGTCTTTTCTTTCTCCCCGTCTCTTTTTTATATATCATCTTCTTCAACCTTCAGCAATGAGAGAGGGTTTGGGCTAGTCTCACCCTCCCCTTCCTCTTTTATTGATTTTGTTTGCTTTTTATTGTTCTTTTCTTCCCTTTTCTTCTCTCACATTTTAGATTTGGGAGCTATTTTCTCCCAATCTAGTTTTCAATTTGAGAGCTTGAACACTCTTGATCGAGTTCTAGGTTCTATTCTCTCTCAATTTAGGTCTAGAAGTTTACTAAATATACTTTTGGGGATTCAATACCCATCTACCTTGTTTGTGTATAGATTCTTTGTCTCTAGCTTCAATGATGATTGCAGAAGCTTTTGTGTCTCATTGAATCACAAAGTTTTGTTCCTCCGCCTGTTAGATATTGTTTGTTCAACCTATCTTGATTGTTTCCGTATGGTGTTGGTGTAATGGAAATCAAACCTAGGTGCGCACTACAATTGGCAACGTCATAGTTTTGGAGAAGAAATTCTAGCATGTGCTCATTACTGACAAAAACATGGGATCTAGTGATTAGCCATCGATTGTTTTGCTTGATAGAACCACTCGTTCTTATCTTTACCGGAGCTCTGTTAATTCTCATTGGTTTTTGAATTTGGCTTTGCCTTTAGTATTCTTGCTCTGTTTTGATTTGCTTTATTATGAAGACTATGTATTTCTTATGTATCTTTTTGAGTAATGAATATAATTTTCTTTTGGGAAAAACAAATGTGATGAGTCACGTCTTATGTTCACACAACATTTCAGAGGATCGCTCAATACTTCGGCTTTTTTTATTCTATAAGCAACGTAAACCCTTGATAATGGTTAATTATTGGTTAATAAAGCTAGCTAGATAACATTAATATCAGGTCGCAATCACTTGTCGCAGTGGATTGATTTTTACCTAGACTTGACACTCGGGGAGTGGGGCAGGATTTAGAAGGATAAGAACCAAACGACAATCTCAATAGTTAATGACGATTCTGAGAATCACTGATTTTCCAGCAACCATGACTCTTTTTCTCCAAAGCTCATCATGTAAAGCATATGATATTTGTCCAAATGCATCGATCTGTCGAATATTCGATAAGACAATGCTGTGATATTTACATTATTTTCTTACTTTGTCTATTGCGAACATATTTTATCCGACTAGAACCGTCCATGGATGACCACGGAAAAAGATTGGATATGCAATATCTATTATAGTGTTTTTGAGCCATCCATGTCACTTGAAAATGTGAGAAAATTGAAACAACAACAGATAGTTATAAGAAATTAAATACAATTGGTGTATTCTTCACTACGTTATTATCGAAATATACAAAAATTCTTTAAATCTATTTTCTGCATTATTCTCAACTTGGTATAAGAGCTACACGATCCTAATGTGCACACGTTGCACTTCTGAGTGCACGACGGCACACTTGATCTTGCCTCTTATGATTTTTTTTCTCAGTAAGTCGTAATATCTTCCAATCAACATCGATTTCGGCATTGTTCTTATCGTCCAATGGTGACATCAGCTCCTAAGTCAGCCTATTTTGTTGTCACATAGCCTGCACAACATCCATAGCAGGCTGTTCCGACAACAGCCTCCTCTTGCCTCGACGGCGGCCTCCTGTTTCGACGATAATCTCTGACTATGTAGCTTGCACAACAACTACAACAACCCATAACAGCCACGTGAGCAGCTGTGTCAACGATAGGTGGTTATCTCTTCAACAAACCGAACTGTTTCGGCAATCGACTAAGCATTTTTCGGATTTTTTTTTTTAATCTAAACTCAAGTTGACTTCTATACACATTTGAGTTCAAGAGGATGTTAGAGATAATTATGATATTTTTCTATATTAGAAATGATTTATTCATATTTCTCAAAGTTTTGAGTATATCTCCATCTGATTATGTATGTTTTGATTAATATGTTATCTAAAAATCTTATAAATAGACTGATGTATTTTTCATTATGTTATTACCAAAATATACAGAAATTCCTTAGATCTAATTTTTGGATTATTCTTTACTCTATGCTATGCTCATATCTACTTCTGTGAAGGTAATTATATTTGCTCTAAATTTGATG
Source organism: Eucalyptus grandis (assembly GCF_016545825.1). Taxonomy (NCBI): domain Eukaryota; kingdom Viridiplantae; phylum Streptophyta; class Magnoliopsida; order Myrtales; family Myrtaceae; genus Eucalyptus; species Eucalyptus grandis. Next base: position 6,750,137 of record NC_052619.1, on the reverse strand, counting down.
TTTGCTTAGATTTTTATTGGATTCATTCCCCAGATAATGATCTGATACTCATTAGACAGAAATGATAACTCCCATGTTTGTTAATAAGATCTTTACATTGTTATGATGCATTCCAGCTTCTTGAGAATGCAGTTGAAGAAAGTGGTAATGACTTTGGACTCGGCCCCTGGAAGCTTGAAGGAGCTCCAAATTGGGGTTTAACTTGAGGCTCAAGATGAAACTTGGATCCTTGGGAGATTTACTGCAAAGCAAGCTCATTTCAATGAAACTCAGAGAGATTGCTTACTTGTAACTATTTTAACCTATACCCATTCGCTTCTATTTGTGTTCACAAGATGTCGAAGTTAAACCGATCTGTTTCAGATATTTGGTTCATAAGAAAGTAGAAATTGGGTTATAGAGGAGGAAGGAATACCTTCATACCTAATTAACCCAAGAGGACCACATGCTTCAATTAAAAAAATTATCTAGTCAGTCCTAAATCTATTATATGGTTGTCAATCCAATCCTACTTTTAAAAAAAAAATAAAAATTAGCAATTTAGTCACAAAGATTTTGTGCAAAATTAAGTGTAGTCTTTTCGGCAAATTTTCACTGGAAATCAATAGGACAACCAGCAATACTGAATCACCACATTAGCAATTTAAGATGTCACAAATTTTTTGGAGGTGAACTACCTGTGGAAAGCTAATGAATTACTAAGTGTAATGCTCAGCATAGGCTCTTGCAAGGTCTACCAAGCACAACTTGATTGATGCAACTTATCTTACTTTTTGGAATTGTTACTAATCGGTTATGGGCCAATTAGACATCTAAACAAAATTCAGAAGTATATTTTACTTTTACGAACAAGAGATTATGGATTTAGAGACTCGATTATGTTACATTAATCTAAAACCTTTTCGGTATCTTTTCTCTTTATTTTGAAAATGTTTTGCATGCAATCTTTATCAATTTTTATGTTATGCCACTAATATGTGAGGGATGATGATGCCGGTGAACATTTTATTAAGTAACACCAATAATCCAAGTAGTAAATGGATTGCAAAAGATTTTAAGAATGTGGATGTGCTAAGCAAAGCAAAATAAATCACTATTCATCACCCTTGCCACGTGGGAAAGAGGGTGGGGGATTCAAATCCCCACCTTCTCAGGGGTTGGGGTGGGGGCACTTTAGTTTTGTGTGTGGGTTTCGACTCCCATGCTTGGCAAGGAAATAGAGAAAAAGTCTGAGAGTGAGAATGTGATAGATGCAGAGTAGGACCAATTAAAAAAAAAAATTAACATGCTTAATTTAAGAAAATGCAAGAATGACTAATTAAATTGTGCTAACTAAAAGGCTAGGTGACATGAGCGATGTGATCATATGATATGCATGATAAGTTCTAAGTTACACATTATGAAAGTAATTAAAAAAAAAAAAACATGAATCCTAGATGACAAGTGACTCACTAAATATCACGCAATATGAAGTTTTAAAAAATTGATATTCCTGACTTATACAATTTGTTATTTTCCTTTTATTAAACAACAAAAAACAAACAACCCTAAAAGTCCACAAAACAAAAGAATATGTATTGATTCCTAAGCATGCACTAACTAAATTAAAATGTATGACCCAAGTTACCGTTGAGGCTAACAATACAATTTAGAATGGGATGAATAAGTTGTTTTGAAACTTTTGTTGAACTTTCATGAAAATTAGCAGATGCTAAGTAAAGACCAAGTTAAGCTGATATTTCAAAGCTCGTGTGCAAATTATGTACTTGTGTAATTAAAGAGAGAGAAAATCAGCAGCAAACAATGATGTATAATGGTTCGATCTTTCTCGAAGCCTACGTCCACTCTCCTCGCTAATAGCCACAAGTTGAGCTGAATTACACTAATAATTTGCTGAAGAAGTTACACACAACACACGCCACTCCTGTCAGATGATAGATCCATTATGAGAAAATTAGGTAATACTATCAATTGGTACGCTTGATCTTTTATATGATTATAATGGTGGCAAGAGTACAACGCTCAAGGTAACAAACAAATAAGATCTTTTTGCTAAGAACAAAGCTTCAAGCATATTTTGGTCTTTTGTATATGCGCGTCTCTAACATGTGGTTTCAAAAATATTCTCTTTAATATCTATCTTTAATCTTTCCATTGGAGATGCTTTAGAGTAGCAAGGAGTCATTAGAGTTTACCGTTGATGTTGCTGTCCAAAGATAGTGCTGCCCATATAACCCTTTTTCTTGAACATTTGCATACTATCCAAGAATAGCTTATGCTGCTATCCTATCGCTACAGCTTTTGACAAGTCTGTCAGATAACCTATATTTTCCATTTTCTATTGACTTTTGATTTCTTTTGCTATGCACCTCCACTCGACAGCGGCAATATTAATAAGCCCGTGAGCACTTTGATGTTGAAACATCACCATTGACCTAATATCAATAGCATCTATTATTGGCGTAGGTTGATCTTTAGGTCTGTTTTTGCTGTTTTGGAAAAAAAAAACGTATCAGGACACATTGCGATCATCACCCAATGGATCACACTATGGTTATCACGTAGTCCTTGATAGTTATCTTGAACATATGTAAATACCATAGTATATATTATATTAAGGATATTTTGAAAATCATCAAAGGAATACTTAGGAATGATTTTCCAACAGTTACTACATGAAGATACAATCTAAATTCTATGTGCAGAAGAAGGCATATTTTAAATGTATGGATGCAATCCAAAGTCAAATAAAAAAAACCATAGACTAATTTTCTAATGCATTTTATATGAAATATTATTTTTTCTACTTTTGTTGACACCTAAATTTTGACTATTTTACTTACATGTTCGTCATATAAAAATGTCAAAATTACATTAAGCATTTCATAAACATTGCATTTAGGTAACAATAACATTCAAGACCAAACTTATCTTTAAAAAATTGTTCTAAAAAATAGAAAACAGAAAAGAGAGAATAGAAAAAAATAATTTGGTTTTGGGGGAGATTTTGAAAGATTTTAGATTTTGAATAATGGAGCTTTTTTTTTTTTTTTTTTTTTGAGCATATCCTCTCTTTTGGAGGATGATCATCAGCAATTGAGTGAATTATCTTGGAAAATCTTCACAAAAGATTTGAGATTTTGAATAATGGAGCCATTTTCTTATTGAGCATAGTTCCTCTTTTCGGAAGATGATGGTCGTTGATTGAGTGAATATGTGCAATTATCTTGGAAAATCTTCACTTGCAAAACAATTTTTTCGTGGCAGGGGGGAAGAAATTGGCAAAAGTATTCTTGTGGTTTCATGAGGAGAGAGAAATCGGCAAAGTGCTGGTGGAGTTTCGTTTGAAGGGGGAGAGAAATTTGCAAAGGCTCGTGAGGTTTCATTCAAGGGGGTCGCAGCCACCATCTTCTTGACGCAACTTGCAACTCCGGCGAGGCTGTTGTTATCTATTGATATGGCCTGGCTCCTGTGAAGACTCCTTTGGGCCGCACCGATGAGTTCCCTGGCATTCTTGCATTTCCGTTCGACACACCAGCCCTGCCCCCAATCATCATGATCGACTTTGCTCACACGTTTCAATCGCCGCACCTTGCATTACCGAAGCCATCATAGACGTCCATCGAGTTTCTAGCGGTGTCCGCAACACATTACTATTTCAGGCTTCTCAGTGAACTTTCCGGCGAACCACATACAATCCGGAGAGTTTCTCCAATCGTTAGCGCGCAGCTTAAAACGTGCTGGACAAAACTTTTGTCAAACCACTTCTTTTTTTTTTTTTTTGGGCAGGATTTCAAGTGATTAGCAATTTTTCCAGCAAGCAATAATCCCCAAGTGTTTGCGCTTGTTGTTGCCAGCTAAGTTTGGTGCCACTGTTGAAGTTCCAAGTCATCTTTGGCTTGTTCGGTTCTCCTATCATTGTCGAATTGTGCCGGATTGACCATGGATGTAAGCACCACATACCAGTAATCGTCAATCTGTGGACTCATCTTCATCCTTGCATTGTTTCATTATCGGTCCCGCTTTTCAAAGTAAATTTTCCGAACTAGGTAATTTCTTCATCCGAGTTTAAGCTGGTTATTTATTTTTAGACTCCATTCGTTTTTCGGAAATGACTTCTAGGAAAACATTTTCCAGATTTTCCAGCGTCATTTCACAAAAAAATGAACTAGTCAAGGAAAATGTTTTCCATCATTGGAAAAAAAAACAACCTTAAAAAGTGAGGAAAATGTTTTCCATAACTTCTTCTATCTTGCTTCTTTTCACCAATACATTTTCGTGTTATTTTTATGCTTTCTTTTTCTTTTTTTTTTTTTATTTTTTTTTAAATCGAGTTTTTAATTTTTTTTCCTTTTCTTTTTTTCTTTTATTTTCTTTTGTTTTCATCTACTTCTTTGGCCTTGGCCGGTCGCCAGCCACCGGCCACGAGCCAAGTCGACCCTTGCCCCAAGCCAGCAAGGCTCTGCCTAGCCCGATCTAGCGAAGTTGAGCTTACCTGAGCCCAGGAAGCTTGGGCCTTGCCAGATCGGGTGAGGCAGAGCTCGCCAACTTGGGGCGGAGCTCGAGCCTCGCTAGATCTAGCAAGCCGGGTGAGGCTTGGGCCTCACTCGAGCTTGCCCGAGGTTCGCTAGGCTCTAGCGAGCCGTGAGCTCGCCCGATTTGGCGGCGAGCTCGGGCTCCTTTGATTGGCGAGCCCGAGGTCTTTGCCGATCCGGCGAGCTCGCGGCTCGCTAGAGCCCGACAAACCTCTGGTGAGATCAGCCGAGCCTCGAGCTCGTCAGGCATGTGGCGGCGGAGGAAGGAGGAGGAAGGAAGGAGGAAGGAAAAGAAAAGGGAAAAAAGAAAAAGAAAGAAAAAATAAAAAATAATAAATAATACAAAATTTCAAGTTTTTGGTTAATTAAAAATATTAAAATTCATTTTTTGATAATTTTTTCAAAACAATTAAATTAGCTAACGAACGGTGAAAAATATTTTCCACTCAAAGTTCAAGTTTTAGCTGAACACCAGAAAATAGTCATTTTCCAAGAAAATGACTTCCTAGAAAATATTTTCCGAAAACGTGATATTTTCCGCGAAACGAACAGACCCTTAATTTACAATTATTTGCTTCTAATCATGATTGGTAATTTTGTTAGACATTATTCAGGTGTGAAAATTGTCATGTTGAGGGTCATAATAATAAAAATACTGAGCCGAGAGACGTCAGATTAGATTTTTGATTATCGTGATCTTCTATCTTGAGTCGGGGTGAATTATCTTTTATGTGGCTAATTACATTTCTTGTGTTAATTTCTAGTAAATTTTCTTATAAAATTTTTAGGTCAGATTGCATTTCATGTAAGAATTGCTTTTTTATGATAATATAGGAACGTAGGAAATTTCATGGTTAAGATAGATTTAATTATTCCTCAGTTTAGATGTAATATAGTAAATATGATTCTAACAGAAAAGTCATAAAAAAACAGAAAAAATAAAATAAAATCATAAAAAGAACATGCATATAGAATTATCACGTCATCCATTCTATATCATGTAGCACATGTATATTTAGGATCATGTAAATTAGATTGCACACATATTGTGATGGTTCAAGTTATGTCATATGAATTGCCTATCACATTAAATAAATAAAAAATTAGGTGTCATATCATTTAGAAATCATGTTTAGGGCATGCATTTTTTAGTTAACATTTTGTAAGCTTATATATAATAAACCTTGATAAAGTTGTCGTTTGTTTTGCTTAGGTTAGTCATAATTCTTTCAATTTACCACTTTGATTTATTGAATGTTATCTAATTAATTGTATACCCGCATGACCACCCTTTGCATGTTAGTGACTTAGGTTAAAATTAATCAAGATTGCTTACAAAATACTTTTTGAAATTAAAATGAAAATGTACCGAAAGCGTTAGCATAACTATGTCCTTAGACCTATTGAATCTCTAATTTGCAAAGGTAAAATATTCTCCCATACTTTAATTGGGTTTCTAATCAACCCTAATTGATTAGTGGTAGTTCTAAATTGAGTAAAATTGCATGTTTAAATGTATTAATTTTTTAGCGTCAAGTTACGATTAGTAGAACTTGGGAGGGTCCGTGCTAAGTCTTTGGACTTAGTAATCCATTAGCTTTCTCTTGGGTAATTTACCTTTGGGAAGGTCGTAATAGCTTGGTGACTTCACTAGGGATAGAGTTAAAACTCATAGTGGACATAAGCTTGTTTCTTTTCAAAAATATTTTTTTTTTGGCAGCATGGAAATAAGGTACGCTCTTAACATGAAGTGTTAAATGTTTTTGCAAAAAGGAGTTATAAGGAGAGTACTGCTTGCTGACTTTTTATTTTGTAGGAATGTGTTGAGATTGAATGTTTTTCTTATATATTGAAGTGTTGCTTGAATTATTAATTGTTGTGCATGATTTTAAACTGGTTTTAGCACTATACATTGCACACATAACCTACCGTCGGACTTGGGCCGCATTTAAGGATTCTAGGATGATGTTGAGAAATGAGCCAACCTTGAACGCGAGACTGCGAGAGATTGCCTTTCTCAACCCCGAAAATTTTTCCTGGTGTCAAAATGTTTATCCTTGTCTACGAAATACATTATTATAGGATTTCCTTTTGACCGAGACAGAGCTAAGAGGACCCAACCTTTGTACGCAAGATTGCAACTAGTTGGACCATTCTCTTGGCTCTAACATGCTAAGCCTTGTCGTTTAGGTGTTGAGCCTCACATCTCATGCGCCTGTCTATGTGGTTGCAATTTTTCCTTCGTAAAGTAAGTATTCTTATCTTATACTATGCAATCTATTTACTTTATCGCACTTTATTTTGGTCGATGACAAAAGGTCGATCGTGGGTCTTAATCTATATACAATAGGGAAATCCAATATTCAATTCGTTCCAACTCCCAAGATCAAGCTCAAAGGGTAGTGGACTAAACTGAGTAAAGAAGGCCAAGATTATGTGGAGTCAATACTGGGACAACTCATCCCCCTTTTGGATATTGGAGTCCATAGTGGTGTTTTGCAAGCCACATCACACTTTTGGTGTCCCGGGACAACTACTTTTATTTTTGGTAAGAATAAGCTAACTCCAACACTAGAAGAATATAGTGTTATCATAAGAATGCCCCTTGAGGTTGAACTTGTTAGGCTGCCTCTTGGTATAGAGCCCACATCAATTTTATCTCAGTTTTTAAGAATTAAAACTGATGAGGTTAGGAAAATGTTGAAAGCTAATTGTAATGCGTGCCCATTCTCCTTTTTGGCTAATCATTTTTTAAATCAATCTTCAATGTGGCAAAATGGTAGGATATTCATCTTAGTATTCTTTGGATTTATAATCTTTTCTCATCGAAAAAATGCTATTAATCCTTAAATTGCATGGGTGGTTAGACAAGTATGTACTGACAAGAATTTTATAAGCATGATTTGAGCTGAGACATTTTTATCCCTCAATTGTTTTTAAAAAAAATAGAGCAGAAATCATGACTGCCTCTCTTGAACTTTACAAATTTGGTTTCTTTCTCACATGAAGGAGTTTGGTCATTTCATGCGTCGATGTGAAATTGATGATTCTAATCATCCAATAAAGAAATTTTCAATCTCAGAGAAAAAGTATACAAGGAAGTCATTTTTCGATTGGGTAACTTTTCTAAAAGATCTAGATCCCAAGGGCTTCCTTTGGTATGCTAAATTGTTCATGTTAGTGTGGCTCGTTTTTCTCATAAGACAAATGATCTAGTTCCATTGATGGGAATCATTGGCATGACATCTTACTGCCCTTACAAAGTGGCCCGCTAGTATTAAGTGATCGAGAATATCTCACCTCCTCTCTAGATAGACCTATTTCAAGCTTGCTTCATGCATAAGGATCACAAATACTTGGACAAGATTGAGTGCTTCGAAAATGTGTGAAAGGAATGCCACCCATAAAAGATAGTTGTGCTTAGAAGGTTGAAGGGAGAAGAGAAGACTTTTTCACGCTTCGGATTATTATATTCACTAGCATAAAATCCCTCTAGCTCTACTTCCCATGATACCTGAGGTAAAGCCCACTTGTAAAGCACAAATTGAACATATTGAAGAAACGGTGAAAATGAATGAGGCTCGTATCTCCGAATTGGTTCGACAAAACAAAAAGTTTCAAAAGACAATGATCTCCCAATTGTATATGGAAAATAGTCGCTAGATTTAGAAGTTTAATTCTAGCTTGAAGGTGTTATTTCAATTTCTTAGATTAATATTTTAGGAATTTAATTTCCTAAGGAGCTATTTTAATTTCTTAAGTTGATGTCTTTGGAATTTGATTTCACTTAAATAAAATGCACGATCGACCATTGTCATGGACCAATCTCATTTGTTATGATGCTTACTGTACTTTTTACATTTTTAGGTAACATTGATACAACACGGCTAGCCCAAGATCGCCAATATGTACTTGTTCTAGAGTAGCAATGGCTAATAACACCAAACAAATGCATGTTGCTAAACAAGCTCACATCGCTATCCTTGAAATGGAGATGAAGCAAGTCCTGAATGTCCTTGAGCAGCTTTATAAACAAATCGATTCCCTTTGAGCAAACATTGTCCCACTAGCTCCACAAGTTGAAGTAGTACCACAACATGCTCCCATGGTTGATTCGAGAGATAAAGGCAAGAGTACATCCGCAAGTGATCCATCAACCTCTGATCCGTAAGTTGTCCATCAACCTCTGATGAAGCCCCATGGTTAAAAACACTAACGCACCTCAAATTGTTGCTAATGATGAGGTACAAGTGATACATTCGGATGTGTCGAAAACTAAGCAAGAAAAATGCTAGGCAAAAATCAAGGAGAAACTTAAGCAGATATAGGGTTCACTGACCCAAGGGCCGACTGACCTATCTCATTATGCTCAAAGGTCAATATGCTGAAGAAGTTCAAAATGCCAGACTTTGAAAAGTATGATGACACCTCGTGCTTGAAGATCTATCAACAGACTTATGTTGTCAGGATGACCCAATATGTTGACAATATATCCTTGATGATTCAACAATTTTAAGCAAGCTTGACAAGGCTGGCACCACAATGGTACATCATGAAGAAAATTAATCTCTTAGAGACTTGGGAGGATTTGACTAATGCTTTCTTCAAGTAATATAAGCATAATATCAGCGTCACTCCATCTCAAGAAGATTTACTTCGCATAGAAAAAGAAGACGAAATCTTTCAAGGCATATGTCACGAGATAGAGGACCGTGGCCGCTCAAATTAATCTAGAGCTAATGGAGAAGGAGCTAATGGATTTGTTCATGAAGACACTCCCACCCAAAAATCGAAATCGAATGCTAGGTTTGACTACTAAGTCATTCAATCAACTAATCATTGTTAGTGAGCGAATTGAGGTAGCTTGCATGATGGATAGACGTCTGATCAAACCAGCTCGTATAGGAGATTCTCAACAAAGAAGGATAAGGAACCTATTAAGGAGATTAATGCAACTTATATTCAACCACCTCACTCTACCCTGAACGCCCAATTGGGAGGAGCATGACCATTCTTTGACCAACTGAAGAACTCTTCCAGGCGTTAGTTCATGCCACCTCTTAAACCCTTTGTCCAAGATCTTGTCAACCCTTCAAAAGAAAGGATTTTTTGCTAAAGAGCCTAAGCAATCAAATCCTGAGCGTTTCCCGAACTATGATTCGTCTTAGACATGTGCTTACCATATGGGAGAGGTAGGGCATTCTGTTGACAATTGCTATACACTAAGACACAAAATCCAAAATCTTCTGAATGCCAAGGTGGTCTCATTCCACAATGCACAACCGAACATCCAAAATAACCGCTCTTTGACCACACAGAAGCTGTGAACGCCATCTTTAGTCTTGATGCTAGTAGAAAGAAGAGCTTGAAAATATGTGTAGATGATGTTTATAATGGTTTAGTTCAAGCTGGGTATTATTTAGGTGTGGAAGAGCCCACCATGTTCTAGAAGATGTAAAGAGTTAAGACAATGTCCAAGGAGGGGATGATTGTTTATGTAGATCATACTAGCATAGTTTCGACTATCACTCCAATCATTATTGATCTGGAGGACAAGTTTACTGATCTTGACAATGAGTTTACTGACTTGAATATCGAAGTTAACAGGATCAATTCCCTAGCTCTTGACATGTAACTATTAGAAGATTGTCGCGACCTAATTTTTCGGGTGTGAACCACCTAGGATTTGGCTAATGGATTGTTAAGCCTAGACTTAATTCGGGCTCTCCCAAGCCCATACCAATTCGCGACTTAAGTTCAAGTTCTTAACATGCAATTGATTTTTTAATCAGAAGTCGCCACTAATCTATTTTTTGGTGGGTCGATTAAAAACCGATGTAAAGTAACGGGAGTTTCACTTTATTCCTACGAACCAGAGACTATGGGTACGGGGACTTGGTTACACTAGATTTCTCTAATGCCCTTTTGGTACCATTCTTTTATTTTAAAAAAAAAATGCTTTTGCAAATCTATTTTCCTAATATGTGAGGTGATCATGCGGGTGCGCAATCCACTAATTTAACACCCAGATAAACAATAAATAAATTGCAAAAACTTACCTCAAAGCAACGAAAGCATCTGCAATGTTAGGTTAAAAACCACATCAACAACCCTGGATATGGTTTCTAATTAACACGCAATTTCTTTTTGTTTTCACTTAATTAATAAAAATCATGCAATATGCAATGCAATATTAACTAAATGACCTAATTCTAATGTCATGCAATTTCTAATTAAATAGGCCTAACAAAAATACTAAATGAGATGCATCCCAGTGAATCTAGCCCTAATGACGTGCATATGACATTTTTTCTTTTTACTAAAAGAATGCATTTTATCATAAATAATAAAACTAATTTAACCTATGACATGTTTTTTGTATTTTTCAGGTGAAATGTGAAAATTACCTAATTAGATTAAGATCCTATTTAATTTATATTAGGAATTAGGTTGAGCCAAATCCTAATTTAAACTAAAACATTATCTTAATCTAAATAATCCTAAAATGCAATATATCTAAAAAATACCTAAACTTATAACAAATTAAGAAAAAATATTATCTAGAATTGAACTAAGTGCAATTTAGTCCTAATATGCAATGACGTGCCAAATGTGCTTTAACACTACATGACAAGTATATGATGATTTTTTGTTTTTGTTTAATTTCGAAATTAATAATTGCCAATAATTAAACATGCAATCCAAATTAAAAATCTAGCAATCTAAATTGATTGATTTGATTTTTTATTTATTTTAGAATTCGAAATAAGATCCCCATTCTAAATATGTAAACCCTAAAACATGCAATATTATAACCCAATCACATTTCAAGATAAACAAAGCGATCATGACAAGCTAAACCAAGGATATCACACATCATTCAGATCAAGGGATAATATTTCGCTGATAAAATCGATAAATTGATCTTAAGCCTTAAAGAAATTAATTATTTCATCTAAGGCCTTATAGATGAAATAAAAATCCTGGCGCGATTGCGAATCAGGTGATATGTTGGAATTTCCAATCATATACTAAAGACTAATTATACTAAAAAAACAAGATAAAGTAAAATAAAATAAATAAACTAAACTAAAGAAAACTACCTAATGTGTTTTCTTTTTTTTTTTCTTTTTTTCTCAAAAATTGGGCTTGGCAGCCGTGGGGCTCGACCAAGGGTGGCTAATCGAAGGTCTGGCAAGGGCGTCGCGGTTGGAGCTCCGGCGAAGCTGGGCGGCGACGAGGGGAGCTCCGGCGCCTGGATCTCGGCTTGGCAGCAGCTGCAGCTTCGTGGGCAGAGGAGGGGCGACAGAGCTAGAGCGCGGATCGCGGACCGCAAGTCGTCAGGTCGCGGGCTTCGAACGGTTGGGTGATGCAGGGACGGCAGGAGGCCTCGGGCAGCTGGTGCGGCGGCGTCGGGCTCGCGATCACGGCGTCCGGTGAGCGGAGATGGGCGGCGAAGGCACCAGGTGCTGGGCTGAGGCGAGCGGTGCGGTGGCGCGGCGTCGGGAGCGGCAGGCTTCGGAGCTCCGGCGTCGGCTGGGCAGCACAGCGAGATCGGCGGGCAACGTCGCGGGCGGAACAGGGGGCGACGGCTCGACACGGGCTCGCGGCTGGAGGCTTGGAGCGGCAGTCTGGTGTCGAGCTTTCGGCACGAGCTGAGGTGCGACCGTGGAGGTGGCCTGAGTGGTGGCCGGCGCAGAGGACAGCAGACGGTTGCTACGGGCGTCGAGCGGCAGTGGACACCGGCTAAGGAGTTTTCACGAAGAAGATGAACAGTGATTCATCTTTTTCCTTTTTCTTTTTCTTTCTTTTTTTTTCTTTTTCTTTTCACTGCTGCAGCACGTCCCCTCAGACGAGCTTTCTCTACTGCTATTCCCTTTCTGCAGATATAGCTTTTCCCTTCCTTTCTTTTGTATTTTTTTTTTAGAACTCTCTCATGCACGAATTTTTTGCTCAACGGATTCACTCTCCATTTTTTCGAAAATCCTCTCCAAATTCCCCTCCTAGCTCACGAAAGTTATGGCTCCTTTTATAGTGATTTTCATATGGCCATTTTTATAGCAACTTTCGACTTTCTATCTTCCGTTGCATTAAATCAAGCCTGCAAATCGGAACGGGATTTCGCAATCAGCTCGATCTTGCTCAGATTTCTTCCATTTTGCAAAATTCTTGCTCTTTGTTCACATGATTTTTAATTGTTTCTGCATTTATCAAAATCTGAACATTCATCAGAATTTCAAATTTGACATGCATAATCAATCAAATCAATTTCCCCCATTTTTATTTTTTTTCCTTTTATTTGTTCAAAATGCAATTTTATTTTTCCAAAATTAGGTGTCAACAAAGATGTGTTGGATAATGATGGATTAATCATTAATAACATGCCACTGTCTAATGATGAAGAAATAATTCTCGATGTTATGCAACCCTATGCATATATGAATGATAAAGCGGTCCCCTAGTGCTATGATGTGGAGATAAATGTGGTCACTCGATCGAGACGCACCTATGCTCAGGCCAACCCACAACCTATCAAGCTGATCACTCATGAGGAGGCTAAGAAATTCTTAGCCGTAATTAAGGCAAGTGAGTATAACGTAGTGGACCAACTTCGTAAAATGCCAGCACAAATCTTCCCATTAGAGTTGCTCCTAACTTCGGAGAAACATCAAAAGTCCCTAATGAAAGTCCTTAACGAGGTACACCTCTCAAAATCCATTAAACTTGAGAAGTTGGAGGAATTCGTGGGGGCCATTTTATTAAAGGACCAGATTGCTTTGTCTGATGAGGACCCAAAAGAAGGAAGAGGACACGACAAAGCCCTATATATCTTAGTCAGGTGTCGGAATACCTAGGTTTCTCGCATACTCATTGACAATGGATCATCCTTTAAAAATAGACCCTCTAGCAACTCTGAAATGCCTTGGGTATGATTTAGGAAAATTTGCACAACTAAAACCTCTGTTCGAGTATTTGATGGGACCAAGAAAGAAGCGATTGGAGAAGTTGATTTAGACTTGTGAATGTGACTAGTGCTATTTAATGCAATTTTTCAAATCTTGGATATATCTACAACATTCAACTTTTTGTTAGGTCGTCCATGGATACATACAATAAGTGCAATTCCCTTAAATCTCCACTAGAAAGTGAGGTTCGTGACGAAAGAAAAGCTTATTATAGTTCAAAGAGAAAATGAGTTCAAGATTTACCACAAGATATCTATTTCTTATATTAAACCAGATTGTAAAGCGGAATCTAGTTTTTAGGCATTCAAGTTGGCTTCAACCATTTACGTCTCTCGAGGCACTACCCTACCCACTCCAGAAGTATCAAAGTTGGCGGTCATGGTAGGCAAGATCATGGTGGAGAGTGGCTTTGCTTCAGGTGATGGTTTAGGTTGATATGGTCAGGGCACTTGCCAACCAATTGAAGCAAGGCATAAATCATACACGGCTGAACTAGGCTGTCATGGTAGGGGTGGACGATCCTGCAGAGGAAGAGGATGAATTGGCTTCATCATGCCCCATATTAGGTCGACATTCCCTAGGCCAGCGAAGATGATGCATGAGAAAGAAGGGGTGATGGATACTTGTGTTTGATATTCCAAGCCTCCAAGTGCTAACATCAACATTTGTAATGTTGTTCCTACTAGATGGGGAGATGTAGATAAGCCTGTTGCATCCACCATCGATCCAATGGAAAAGATGGTGTACTCGAAGGAATGATTGAATTGTTCGAGGGATAATAAATTTGAGCCTATAAACATATCCAGTTAGACGCGCGTTCACTCAAAAAACTTAAACCAGCATGTTATGTACCAACTAGAATAAATCAACTAATCTACACACTATTCTCCGATGTGGGATTCTTTATCATAACTAACCTGTATATCATAAAAATCTCCCCTCACGTGTGAAATCCCTCTTAATTTGAATATAATTCTACATCAAGATATGAAGTTTGTCATCAGGCCTACATTGTTAAACTAAAACAGCCATTGCTCGGAAATTATGCCCAACTTCATCCACCAAACATTAGAACAGACCATCAGCTTTCACCTGCGAAATTGGCAAAAGAGACCCTAAGTCCAAGCCTATAAACATATTCAGTTGAACTCACATTTACTCAAAAAGCTTAAACTAGTAAGTTATAAACCAATTATGATATATTAATTATTTTATACCACACTAATTCTTCGATTTGAGATTTCTTTATCATAACTCACATGTATATTATAACGCTCTTACCTTCAATGTCAGCATTGAGGCCATTAGTACACCTAGTTAAAGGAGCCATATCGGGCTAGGCCAGCCCTCGCCTAGGCCATGGCCGACTGGAAAGCTCAGTCTCGCTTCTTCCGTCTTTGATCATGGTGATGAGGAGACAATTGTCACCGCCACTTTTGGGCCAACCACTGTCAGATGGGTTGTTACGAAAAAGAGATCGCCGCAAGCGCGAGGGCTGACATTCCAGGCTCAGAAGTTTGAGTTCCAATCCAGGTGGCCGTTGTACAAAAGAACAAGCAAGAGACTTTGAAAGGTTTTCGCTGAGAACTGCAAGAAGAGGCCACATGCATTCGATTCCATCAAAACCCACAAATAGGATTTTCAAGAAAACTCACAAGAGAAGTCTTGCGGATCTAATCGGACCAAGCAAATTGCCAACAACCTTCATGGACAAAGTGGAGATGCGTGCTTGGGATGTGAAGCTTGTGGTGGAGTAGGACCTATCTGCCACCAACATGAACCCAAGCCAAAGTAGGCTCCCCATAACCAAGCCGTAGAGACTCACAGTCACTCATTTTTTAAGCGATGCTTGCCAGGCCTCGGCAAGGGCTGGCCTCACTATATCTAGCTAGGGGAGCCCTCATCGGGGCTCGTACTTGCCCAACTGAGCCTCACCTATGGTGGGCAACATCAATCCTCACCTAGGCGAGGCAAGCCCGTTTGGCCATGGCTAGTGGCTGGCTATCATTTATGGCAATCACCGGCAAAAGGAAGAAGAAAAAGAAAAAAAGTTTAATAAAAAATCAAAATATTAAATATTATTAAAAATTGTCTAAACAAATTAAAGCAAAAATTATCCAAAAAGGCATAAATCTATTACACTTGCCATTTAAGTCCTAAATCTTTTTACTTTTTACTAATTCAGTTCATCGAACCAATTTTGATTGAAATTCACTGACATGGACGCCGATGCCGATGTGGACAAAATTTATTATTTTTTATATATTTTTTCAAAAATTTAATTATTTTTTAAAATATTTCTTTATTACTTTTCCTCTTTTTTTTTGGGCACTCTTTTTCCTCTATTGGTCGCTTAGCCTTCGGCAAAAGGCTAGAGGCTACAACTAGGCGACTAGCAGGGGGTGACCTCGGCAATCGGCAAGGTCGCCCCTCACCTGCTTCAAGTGAGGGCGAGGGCTCACCTTCATTGGCCTTCGGTGAGGGTGACCCTTGCTAGCCTCTAGCAACCTCATCAATAGCGAGCCTCACTCATGGCCTGCGAAGTCATCCCTCACCAAATCTCGACAAGGGCAACATCACTTGAGGCTGACCCTTAGTGGCCTTTGGTTAGGCTCGAACTCGCCGAATTTGGCGAGAAGAGCCTCGCCTGAGGTTGGCGAGATCGCCAATGAGGCCAACCCTTGCCTGAGGTTGGCGAGGGTCACCCTAGCTAATTGTAGCCTCTAGCCGATCCCCAAAGGCTGGCAACCGGCGAAGAGGAAAAAAAAAAGAAAGAAAAAAAGAAATTAAAAGTAAAAAAATACAAAGATAATAAATTTTGTCCACCTTAGCACCAATCGTGTTGCGTAAGACAGTCGGTGCCCATGTTAGTGAATTCCTCCCAAAATTGACCGAATTAACTCAATTAGCAAAAAGTATAAAGGTTTAGAATTCAATTAGCGAAATTGAAAAGTTCAAGACTTTTTGGACAATTTACATGCCCCATAGGCCAATCGGCGTCCATATAAGTAATATTCGGCCAAATTTAGTTGGAAAGACCAAATTGACATTGAGTCAAAATATTTAAGAGTGAATTCACACCATTATAAGGTTTATAACTAAATTGGCACCAATACAATATGATTAAGAATTTTCTACCTTTTTTCCTGACAAACAAGAGACTCTTAAAGTAAAGATCTATGAATCAACTACCTCCACTCCGGATTTCCGGTCTGCACCTTGGCATTCGGATCCCTAGAGAGAAACACCTGGGGAACTCTACTCGACGTGGTAAATGCATGTGAAAATTTTTCCTGAAATCTCTACTCAATAGGTGAACGGTGAACTCCACGGCTGGTAACTTAACCGAGTTTTCGGAGAAGTAGTATCATCGTCGTCCTAATATGAATCTAAATCTTACCATCTTGTTGGGGCCCTTTTGGACATATGATCCTGGCAGGGACTCCATTAAAAGCGCAAGTGATTGATCTTCCTGGTTATATGATATAACTTATATCCGTTGCCTGTACAAAATCTTTCGCATGACACTTGCGACTATAATAGAGAAATAGAAGACAGCCAGCAACGCCTCAATAAGCAGAGACGAGAAGCGTTTGACCCCCCTTCATCATCCTCTTGAACTCGTCAAAATTGACCATCCCATCTCCATCCGCGTCCACCTTCCTTATCATCTCCTGGCACTCCTCCCTCCTCTTCCCTTGGCTCATTCCCAACGATGACAAGACCAGCCCTAACTCCTCCACTGTTATAACCCCATCCCGGTCCCTGTCAAACACGTCGAATGCCTCCTTCAGCTCCACCTCCCAACCGTCACCTTCACAGAAATCACCGTCCACCCTCCTGGCCTCCCTCTCATTCGCATTGGCCGTGGATAAGGACTCCAGGAGGCTGCAGAACTCATCAAGGTCGAGACGGCCATCGCCATCAGTGTCAGAACCGATCACTGCCTCCTCCAAGTCCGCATCTGACACGGAGATCCCAAGGCCTCTCAAAGACTCCCCCAGCTCCTCTCTCGCGATGAGCCCATCGTGGTTCCTATCGAACATCGCGAACACACTCTTCAGCTCCTCCCTCCTCTTGGCACTCATAGTCGGCTGCTCCTTCCTCTTCTGCAGCCGCTCCTGCTCTCGGGCCGTCACCACAGCGAAGAGAGACTTGAGTAGCACAGGGAGCTTCTTCAGGGGCACGTGGAAGAGTATGTTTCCAAGGGTAGCGATGAAGATAAGGGACAGCAAGAGTGCAGTGAGCAGCATGGTTTATCGAATGGGAGGTTACTGGGAAAAAAACACTTGAGGAAGATGAGTAAGGAGGGAGGTGTGTATGGAGAGAGAGAGAGAGAGAGACCACAGAAACAAGTTCTTTTATGTGGACGTGGTGTAGATGACGAGGAATGAGTCATGGGGTTGGACGAGGAAAGGTTGGAATATTGACGTCCAACAACTTCGGATGCACTGTATGTGGTGTGCGTGGGGTGATCCCAACCAGCCGCGGGGAACAAAAGCTAAAGCCCTCAATCACAACGATGGAATCGTAGCAAGCCAGGAGGGAGAAAAAATATTGTGCAAAAAGATTCATGTTCACTCTCGGTACAACACTCCCATCAAACTCACACTGCACTGCTTCGGTAGTCAAATTGGAGCGCCGATCTATTTCCATTTTTAAGTGCTGGAGGTCACCCATTCATATTTTTATCAGTTATGTGAAAACTAATGTAAGTTAGGTTGTTGTATAAATTTTCAGGTAGTCAGATCTCTGCACTTGAGCGCCTGAATTCATAAAAAAAATGCATAGTACTCATATATCTAGCACATCGCACCACTTCCCACCGTCATTTTTCGCCACACTAGGCATCTGTTGCGTCTTATGGACTCCTACACACTTGCCGCCATCATCTATGCCTCTCCCAATTCCATCGTCAGATCCAACTCCACACATGAATTGTCAGACTTCTACCAGAGAAATGACCATAATGAGGACGACCTTAATTTGAAGTCGTCAATATTGGTCTCAACCAGAAAACATGGAACTAAGCATTAAAGTTGGACATAAAGAGGGTCCTTTTTGTACTGACAAGAATAGCATCAACTTTTGATATATGAGCAACGGTTGTGATCGATCTGAACTAGTGAACAAATCTACTCACTTATGTGATATATCGAATTCAATCTGTCTATTCTCTAATTTTTCGCGATGAAGGCCATTTTTAATCAGATGCCAAAACTTCTTATGCCAATATTAACAAGGGTTTTCTGAAAAGAACTCCCCCAAGACAATAATTAAAGAAATTTTATAGCTATTCATGCATTGACTATCATATTATGTGTGATCACTTTTGGAAAGTGAATCAATTTAAATTAATGCTTCACATGTGCTCCAAACCACTCATTAACATAGTCCTGATAATAACCAACATCTTTTCCAATCAAAAGGGAAAAGAGGGGGAAAAGAAAGAAACATGGAATGCAATATGAAATGGTGGACGTTAACCTGTAAAGCACGTAATCCTTCTACTAGGAAAGGAAAATGCACAACCAAAACATATGTCAAAATAACACCAAAAGAGAGACAACGACAACAATTAGGTTACTACAAATACAATATTATTGTTGTATGAAGAACATTACAATCATCTTTACCACCGGAGTATGAAAAACTAGGGATACATATTAAAGCAATGCCAGAAGCAGAATGAATCAAAATTTAAAAGAGTAGGCCACCGGAGTATTTCTCATTTTGAATTAGCATCATGAACAACATGAAGGACAGATGTCAAAAATTGTATCATCCATGGCATATGTGTGTGAGAGAGAGAGAGAGAGTACCGAATTCGATTTTGCTCTGGATGAACAATTATGTTGCTAATCCAACAAACAGAAAACGGTTCAGTGACCTCAAAACTACAGTCCAACTGCTAATTTTTCATCCACTGAATCTGCCGAATCGTTTACTAGATCTATCTAGCTCTTGTCTTGACAAACTTGGTTCTTGAAGTTCTTTTCTCCATCTTCTCTCTCTTCTTGCGAGTTTTATCATCTTCCAAGGCATCCTATATCATGCAAACGCATGTTATGAATGAATCCATAAACCATTCAATGGAGATATGGCTGAAGCTAAAGCAAAAACGGACACACCTCAGAACCTGTCGGCAGAAATCCCTTAACAAAGCCAAAAGATTTATATGCTCCAAATGCAGGAATCTGCGTAAGGACAATGTTATGTAGCAGCCTTAGTTGTGAGGGTTTTTTTTTTCTATCCTTACCAGAACACACAGAAATATCAACAGAAATTATACAAAAGTTCCTGAAACTTTTGCTAAAGGACTACAAGTATCGACTTACGAAATGAGCCACTTAAGTGTAAAACAGATGTATCTGCCCTAGCTCTAATACTCATCCATGTATTTCAGAGTTCATACACATTACAAGTTGGCAGGACTAGTTCAGTTTACATAGCAAGTGGACACTGCCATTAGACTAAATGCACTGCTTTATTCAATGCTTTGAGCAAAAATTGGATGAACACTCATTCTCAGCCTATTTTGTCAAGGTCTACTGCTCCACTTGTCATAACATCAGCACCTGCGAGTTTTGTTTCCTTTTGTGCCCATCGTTATTCACCCTACACATATATTATCATGCATAATGTCACTGAAAATTGGGTTGAGGTCTGAAGGAAGGGGAGGCACTAAGTAGTTAGAGTTTCACCACCGTGGATCCATGACATCTACGCAAGAAAACCTCTTTATTCAACTTCTATGTCAACAAGATGCTTGGTTAATATAGCTTTAACTCCAGCATCCCTTGTAAACCTCTTAGCTGACTAATTAATCATTAGCATCTCGTAAAAAAAAGTTTATTTACAGCATGCCTGAATCTCGAGGAATGCAGTTCGACTAAATAAGCTACACTTAGATCCCTACAAAGATCAAGCATTGCCTTCTCTACTTTATAGCAACACTCTCTCCAAAAAAAAAACAAGAAGTCAAGAACGCATGCATGAAGAAACCTGTGAAAATGGTCACGTAGACTGGTGGAGCCAAATATATAACCTGAAGGAGGAACTAGAGGCAAATAAGAGTCTAAGACTATCTAATGAGCTGGCACAAAGAGTTACCAGATTCCTCCACAAAAGATTTTGCCACCAAATCCATTTGGTATGTATAACAAAAGAAAGAATCATACCACCAAATATGTGTACCAGAATTTCCCTGAAATGATGGATGCCACTTGCACAAAACTTGTAATGAAGATCACGTCATGCAGATATCTGCAGAGCAAGAATTAGCAAAGAAAACTGCGTCATTTTTATCAAATTGATATCATTGAAGAACAATGCAGTTGGCAAAATTTATGCTCAAGAATATAAGATTGTTAAATAAATGAAAGAACCCAGAAGTAGCATGGCCATCTAACTTCAGAAACTTCATTGACAATTGCATAAATTCACTACAAAACAATCATATTACACCTCTTATAAACCTCACGGTAATGCATCCTGATGAGTAAAAAATGACATGTTATAATAGAGCAACTATTTTAAGGAGCAGAAATAGTACATTCTAAAACTTGAAGCAAAAGTGCATTTGTGACAATACCATGCCAAGCTTGCATTACCATTGGTTCATCAATGAAAGACTTCACCAAGACTTCTTACTGGACAGGACAGACAACAAAGAGAATTCTCAAGAAATTTGTCCAAGTAAAGATTCCTCTACATAGATAATGGTTTTGGAAATGAATGTTGGCTTCTATCCTGCTGATATAACAATTGCATCGGGAGACCTATAAAGGTGACCTCTTCGATAATTTAATTAAATGCCGATGAACACTCATATACTCATCTGTTTGGTCGATATCCACCAAGCATTACTCAAGATTTGTGAAAAAGGAATATCCAAGTACATACCACCTCCATCTATTTAACCCAGATCCAGTAGTAAGATTCATTGGCACAATAAGATTTGCTAATTTTGCAAGATAGGGCATAACATGATTAATTATTATTTTCTATAAAAAAGGAAGCTCGCTTCAGCTGAGTAAAGCCCAAGTACATGAAATACACCTTTGACTAGCACAATTGTTTTTCATTTCCATTCTCTGGAAAGAATAATGAGGTATGCCTTTGAATATCCTTCAGGCAATTATGTGATTAAAGTGTTATACACATTCCTAAGTAAAGAATCGAGTCTTGCCTAATTAGGAACCTAGAATATCACCATTCTCAAGCACACAAAACAGATTTTAACATTTAGATAAATATCTTTCCATTTCTGGAGAAGTGACATGTATCTTAGAATTTATTTAATCTTGGCGATGGGAAAGGTATGAAAACTAAGGAATGTTTTGTGTTAAATATTTATTTCTTTGTTGAACAGTCTTCCAACATATTGCAAGATGATGTAGAAAAGTTATGATTCAGCAGTCCAACTTTTCATATAGCATATCTGAAAATTCCCTACAAAACTACATGAGATCTTCTTAAAGTCTCCCCCAAGAAGGAATGCAACTATGGTGCAATGATAGAGCTTTATATTTAAGATCATTACCGTGTGCACCAATGAAAGGGAAAAAAAAATGACAACATGACATTGAAATATACCATAACATAAGGAGGTAATCATTATGTTCTGTCTGCATATGCAGCTAGGTAAGGGCACACATGCATGTGTGTGTGTGTGTCTGTGAGAGAGAGAGAGAGAGAGAGCTTACCCACAGACTCCACCTGTACTCATGTTGAATCCACCGTCTAGAAGCTCTCCATCAGCAGCATAAGTAGGCTGGGCCATTTTAGCAAGTTGCAGGTATGGAACTGCATATGATGCAGATGTGACTAGCAGCCCCACCCAATGTTTCCAGGTGAAAGAGGAGTGAAAGATAAGCATTCTCAGTAAAATGTATATAACCTGCATTGTTGCAGGGAAAAAAAAAATATCAACACAAGTCAAAAGGCCAGCTGCCAAGCAAGCAGTAACTAATTCTACAAAAGAACTTGTGATCAAGAACTGGTCACCGATTCAGAGGGAAAAATATCATGAATTAAGTTGAAGTAGCATAAGATTCCATGTCGTTAATTGAGATATCCCTATGAAACAATAATTTATTATCATTTTACTGCAGCTAACAGAATCAACTGACGTTTCTATCAGGGTGCCAACTTGGTAAATCTTAATCTTCATCTATAAAAAGTTGGCAGTTAGAAACGACTAAAAGTTGTCATAAATTACATGGCAGCAACAATCACAAGTTCAAGTAATAGTATCAGTAAAAGGCAGCCTTCTCAAGATGATCTTTTTTCTCTGAGAGAGGCACACCATTCAGTCACATAAGTTGGGTCTTAGTACTTGTTCCATACTAAATTTCATTTTACGTGAATGCATTCGAAAAGGTACCAGCATATGCTCAACAAGGATCGACACAGTCCAATATCTCCACCGCTGCTCACACGGTTAACACCTCCTTGTATTTTAACTGATGTTATTGGTTGATGTGTTGCAATCAAGCAAGCAGAGTTTAAGGGAGAACCGATTGGAGGAAGGACTCGAAGGAGTATCAAGAACTTGAGACAGAATGCAGAAATGTCATATTTACCTAAACCTTGGTGCAACGTGATTTTTATCTCTGCAACCACAGGAAAAAATAGACACTAAGGTAGCAAGGTTAAGTACAAGTTTGGTCTCTCAAAGTTCCTTTATCCCTCCGAACTTGCAATGTAGTTAATTTGGTCTCTCTGACTCAGTTTCTTGGGAAACTTTGCTGATATGGTCAAACGGACACTTTCATGAGGCCCATCGTTTGTCTATATGGATCATAAATCCTTCAAAAATTGGTGAATTTCATTTAAACATGGTCAAATTTAATAGGACTCTTGTAAGACAAGTGAACATCGCTGATTTTTATAAGTTGAAGGTTATATTTTCTGGAGAAATTTAAAAAAAAAAAAAAAATACATACATTGTGAAAATGGTTTACGTAGAGGGACCAAAGTCATACTTAAACCAAAAACTGACAAAATGGACTAAACAGATTCTAACTAAAAGAACTAGCACAACCAATAAAAGTAGGCCACCCACCAACTCCATCCCCTCAAGAAACCCTTGTCCATATGGATTTGCTTCCATTTCTTCTTCTTCCTGAGTTTTCCATATCCCCTCTAATATTACAATAGGAAGCCCAATGGTCCTGGTCCCAATTCTCCTCCTCATCTCATGCAGTAGTGAGATTGCATAGGAAAGTCTTAAGAAGAAATTATCACAACCAATTGCAAGAAGTCCAGAGCTTGTAGACATAACACTAAAGGTT
This sequence comes from Eucalyptus grandis, assembly GCF_016545825.1. Classification (NCBI taxonomy): domain Eukaryota; kingdom Viridiplantae; phylum Streptophyta; class Magnoliopsida; order Myrtales; family Myrtaceae; genus Eucalyptus; species Eucalyptus grandis. The sequence continues at coordinate 6,726,338 of NC_052619.1, read as the reverse complement.
CTTTCACAAACTGAAAGCTTGCCAAAATTCATACAACTATTAGATGCAGGATACATGTAAACCTTCAAAATGTCTTTGCCGTCACAAATCTCAGCAATTTCCAAGTACCATTTTGAACATATCTCCATCTTATCTTCAACCACATACTTGACCTCACAGCTTTCAGATTTACCAATAGAACATCAACATTTACCAAAAGAAAGCGCACATTACAATAGAGATCATGTCATGAAACTCCAAGTAGAATCTAATCTAGTAGTCTCAAAAAGCTTTCTGCTAGCATCTCTATGATATCATCATGATTACAAGTACAGACCATTGAATAATCCTTCAAGAATCTGAAATGAAGGATCATTTTTTGTGTGTTGCAATTAGCAAAAGAAGATTTTAAGGGATGAACAACTAGAAAGGAGGAAGAACTCAAGAGAGAACTTAAAATTCATTCGATGAACCATCAGTAAAGTTACCGGTACATTTGAGGGAAACCCACTAACCAGATCCTAACCAGCACAATCAGCAGAAGTGATCAAATCCGGCCACACTTCAAGCCCTTCACTGGGCATCAAACAAAAAAATCCACGCATAAGATCAGAAGTGTCATCCGGCCAGCAGCAACAGATGCCATTCTCTGACTCACCTAAACTCATTATACTTAACTAAAGAAATATCTCAGCATGGAATCTTCAATACACCTCAACCAAAACTACCACCAAGAAATTTATCGAAGCATGACGAGAACGCTCCGAGATAATACTAAAATAGCCCCCCATCACAGTTCTCACCAAAAAATATCGCATTTCCCGCTTCTTTCTCATCTCATTAATAAATAAAAAAACTCGCATTTTCGAAGGCTCCAATTAGCTCCTTCAAAATTCCACCCCACAATGCATCCGCATCAAAAAGGAACCCGAGCCAATCATCAGCTCCAAGCCCGCAACTTTCCCTGCCCAATGATTAACCTCGACCGACCCTATTCTCGCCGGAAAACTCTCATCTCAAAGCCTCCGGCACTCGCTCCAACCAAACATCTACGACAAAATTCCACCGCCGACGCACCCGTTCCGAAGAGTAAACCCGAACCCATAACTCGTCAGGTCCGAACATACATATTTCACGCAATTCTCTCGCCCAATCGAAAGGATTGAAGGATCAAAAAACGAACTTGAAATGCCCCAATCAAGAACCAGTCCGGTCCCATCAGATTCACCAATTCCTCGAGCGATCGATTCGGGCAAGAGCGAACTGAGATGGAGGGGGAGAGGGAGAGAGGAGAGACGTACGTTGCAGGCGATGATGAGGTGACGGAGCCTCGCCATGTGGCGCGCGTTCTCCTCCTTGCGCTTCTTCGCTCCTTGATTCGCCATCTCTCTCTCACTCTCTCTCGCTCGCTCGCTTTGAGCTCGATACGAGGTTCTTCGGTTGCGTTTTAACAGCAGGGGGGAATCGCACGGTGCTGTACGAGGATTCGGTAGGGGAAACGGGGGAAGGTGAAGAGCTCTTTTATTTTTCTTTTATTTTTTCTCTTTCTTTCTTCTCTTTTTCTTCTTTTTTTTTATAAGTATACAAAAAATCATAAACCTCATCATAAAATAAATTATAAAAATGTAATCAAGTACTAAAATTTATTAAATTGATGCAATCGAGTTATTTCAATAATTTTATTTAATTTACTAACTGAAAATGCTAATGTAACTATTTTTTTATCATTTTCTCTCTCCCGTATGGCAATGACGTGAATAAAATATGAGGGCTAAATTGACATCATTTTGGTTCGCATTTGATCTTTTAATCTGAATTTTATTTAAATTAAATTTAAAAAATTAGTTCAATTTAATAAAATAAAATAAAAGGAGGGCTTGTAGCCCTCTCTATCGCCGCCTTATTATCGTCGAGTCTCGGTGATGGCAGGAGATGATCGACCAATAGCTAGGGCTTGACAATGTTCGCTAGCCTTCTCGACAATTGTGGGTCGACGACAAGGGCCACAAGCCCTCACATGTTTTTTCTTCTTCTTTTTTCCCCTTTTTTCCTCTAAAAGTTAGCTTATTTTTAATAATAATTAAATATTTTTTTTATAAAAAATTAAATTTGAACCAAAACAATATCATTTTGCCCAATTCGTCGTCATGTGGAATAGAGAAAATAACAAAAAAATATCAATCAAGTTGGATAGAATTAATGAAATGACTCGATTACACCAATTTGACATGTTTTAATACTTAATTGCATTTTTTTGTAGGTTTTAGGATTCAATTGTAATTTAGTGACAAATTTTAAAATTTTTCAATAAACTTATCTCTTTTTTTCAAATATATTTTGTTTATTAACCTTTGATTTCTTCCGGTCAATAACTTTTTATTTAATGTGTAACTAAAGTTATATCTTATTCTTAAAATTTTAGCATTTTTGTCAATTTAGTAGCTCTCAAAATCTGGTTGTCACTTAACATGAAATATTTGAATTATTTGAAAATATTCAAGTTATGACTTATAGGACTATATGCAATATTATCATCATTTTTTAAAGTCAAATTTTTCGCTTTTGAATTTTGAATGTTAAAACTAGAAGTAGAAATTGTTGAAAATATCATTGTCCTAGACTAGTTGATCTTGCAACTTTGATTGATCTTGATGTTGATTTTGATTGATATTGATTGGTCTATTGATGGCAAACTAGAATTTTGCGTATTAGGAGACCATTTCCTTTATTTTGTATATTATTTTCTCCCTTAGCTGGTTTTTTTTTTTTTTGGTCGACTTCCCTTACTTAGTTTCTAATCCTATGTATTATAAATACAACCCAAGGTGTATACACTATTGATTAGTGAAAGCAATACATAATACATTTCTTTGTCATGATTTAACCTCGGATGTACCACTTAGGTTTAGCTAATGGATTACTAAATCTAAACTTAATTTGGGATCTCCCAAGCCCATAGAAATTTGCAACTTAGATTTAAGTATTTTGGCAGGAATCGTTACTAATCAGTTTATAATAGATTGATTAGACATCTAAGTAAAGTAATTGGAGAATTATCATACTCCTACGAACTAGAGAATTTGGGTTGGGGACTTATTTACACTATATTTTTCTAATACCCTTTCGACACGATTCTTTTCACGAAAAAATGTTTATCAAGTAACTTGAATTTATTTTATTACTCCATAATATATGAGGTGACCATACATGTGCGTAATCCACCAATTTAACACTTAATAAAATAATAAATAAATTGCAATACTTAACTTATAGCAACGGAAGTATCTGCAATATTAACTCAGAATTCACATCAATAATCCTATAAATGATTTGTAATTAATACACAGCTGCTCACTTTTTTTTTCACTTATTTAAATGAAATCTAGAAACTATGTGCAATATCATACATAAATGTTTAATTAAAATGGCATGCAAAATGCAACCAAATCTCTTATCTGTAAGGAAAAGAATAGAGTGTCATTTTCAAAATTAATTATATTTATGAACGAAATGTATCCGTTTCATCCAAGACTGATGATCCTCTTTTTGACTTGTTCCTTCATTTTCTCATGAAAATGAGAAACTTCATTTGCCTTTCGAGAATGACATCTCACACAAATTGTAATGAGATGTGCCACATATTACATTTTGGAATCTAGATTATTTTCTTCTGACATGCCCCCAGTTTCTTATTGATGTGCAAGGAAATGGCTCGAGACAAGTAAGAAGATAGATAGTGTTTACTATTTTCTTCACTCTTTGGAGATATCATAACAATCAGCTAGGAAATGATCCTTTACCCCCACGTCTATTTTTCCTTCAGATATATGTTCCCAAATCAACGGGGCCACTATCACTGGAAATTGATGCGTTATTTTCAAATGCATCTCTATTATAATAAGCAGTTGAATTGTGCTTTGAGACATGAAGTAAATGAGTTAAAAAAACAAACAGGGTTAACCTAAAGCATGATTTTGGAAAATGGCTTTAAAATGATTTTTTTTTTGTTTTTTTTTGTTATTTTATTTTTTTGGGTAGGAAGATAATGAAGCCTAACTCTCAAAATTTCTCCATTGATGATATTTTTTTTTCATTGTTAAATATCATCATCGGGCTAGTTTGGTATACTTCAACACGTCCTCAAAATTAGAAATAAAATTGTAATATCAATAAATAGATTCAAATGAATTACATTATTGGAATGGAAATTGCAAACAATTAAACCCTAAAAACAAAAAAACCATAATTGAAACTTCAAAAAGCAAGAAATCCTGAAGGCACTTGAAACCTTAGAAAGCATAAAAGACTCCTATGTGGAGGAGTGCGAAAATGAGAATTTCTTCACTCGGTGATAGAATTTACATCTCCATCATGGTTGGGTAGAGAGTTCTTCTTGACATTTGGTTGACTATCACCGAAAGAGAACACATTTGTATTCAAGAGATTTCGGATCTTATGCTTCACAACAAAGCAATCATCATTAGAATGGCCAACTTCACCCATGTGATAGTCACACTTTTTCGAATGGTCATAATTAGCGAAGCATTCAAGGTTTGGACGCTTTTCATCATTGGAAATCAACCCTTCCATTTGGAATTTTCTGTCTAACCTACGTAGCCACAAAAACAATCTATCATGGAGAGCACCAAGGGGCGTTCAACATTATGCAATGCTGGTAATGTCGTTGTTCACAAGATGGAGTAGCTGCAGTTTTTTTGGTGCAAAATCACAAGCGGCTTTGTTGTCACAATGCGGGTCTCCTTGGTTTAGCGCGAGTTGCAGGGATGCCACAGTCAGAAACTGTAGTAGCTCATCATCGTTGAAAAAAGAAGAAGCAATGTTGGGGTGATCGTGTGGATGCTCAATTGAGACCCAACAACAAGCTCAGTTGTCGCAAGTGAATTCTAGTTGAAACTCCAAGCTGAAGCATTAGAGGAAGAACACAACTCTCTCTCTCTCTCTCTCGCTCTCTCTCTCTCACGTGTGGTCATGTATATCAATCGTGTCCTCCTCGCTAATGCGTGCACTCTCTGTTAGGCCTGAACTTCGAGCGTGTGCTCATCCCTCGGTGGTGGATAAAATTTGCGACGTCCTAGAACGCGTTGCTAACCCATTCATTTTAATGCACACGTGGAAGCGAATTACTAATTCTCTGACCACAACAAACGTGGGATAGAAAAGCAGGACAACAAATTTCAAATCAAACAATACAACTTTTATAAATGATCTGGTTTACAAACAAAGGCTAACTCTAGAGTTTAAGTACAGAAGGTCTAGAACTTCTGGGCCACACATGCTCATAACCCTTCTGCCTCAAGCTCCAAGTTCTTCATACTATGGACCTAAAAAGTTGAGCCCATGACAGGGTGAGACAATATTTCAGCAATCACCCCCTAAACTTTAACTAGGAAGGAAATACACCTAAAGGCTGTCTATGCACACACAAGACAAAGGACTTACCTTGCCTTAGTTCATTCCTGCACGTCAGCATAAATTACATACACAATTGATTCAAACCATCAATCAATTGAATCGCTCAATTCGATATATTCAATACCATCTATAAAATTTGATTGGTTCTAATACTGCTCACCTAAGCTGAAATAGATAATATAGCTCTTCAAAGTTGATAGATATATAATAATGTTCACCAAAGCTGTTATATATCTATATTGCTCATCGAAGCTGCTAGATATCTATATATATTGCTCACCAAAGCTGATACATATATATTATTGCTAACCAAAGCTAATATATGTATATTATAGCTCATCAAAGCTGATACATATACGTTATTGCTCACCAAAGCTAATATATGTATATTATAGCTCACAGAAACTAATTAATGCTCACCAATTCCTCAATTAAATACCCAACTTGGCCTGATTTTATCGTATTCAATTATACTCGATAAAAATAATCATGTGTGAATATACGGTCGGCCTAAACCAAAAATATAATATTTTTCTTTTAGAAAATCTCACTATTTATACAGTGTATGTAAACATTTTTGGTGTTGTAAACCGATGCCCTGGTAATTTCTAATTAAATATTAAAATTACCCCAATTTTTGGATAATTACCCAAAATTACAATTATCATTTAAATTGCACAAATTAGCATTCAATCAAATAAATCACACATATCAATGCAATCAACATGAAATTCCGTTCATCGATTATCCTGATCTAATTTTCGAAAAATAATAAATAATTAAATAATTACAAAAAATAATTAAATAAATGCATTTAATTACCAAAAATAGAGGCTTAGGCTAGAAACACCTAATTAAATACCAAAATGGGCCCGAAAAATTTCCGAACCAATCTAGATAAATACTACAACTTATCTAGTCTCTAATTACGCTACTCTAACTACCTAATATGCATAAACGAACAATTAAATCGCTAATATGTTTTTACTAACCACATAATCCCTAATTAGCTTAAACTAATCAATCATTAAGCATCATTAACTCCCTAAGCGGAGATTAGTGAGTAAACTCAACGGTTTTGCGATCCGGTGAGTCCATGGCAATGGCGTAGTAGAGATGGGTGATAAACCTCTTAACGGCGACACTCGACAAGGCTCGGAAGCGTTCCAAAAAGGCCCACGAAGGCTCACAGTTGCTGCTGGTCTTGAAGGGGTTGCTGGTCACAATTTGGCTCGGCTGTGTTGCGGGCTATGTGATATCTTGAATTTCAAGTTCTGATTTCAATCGAAATAGTTGGGCATTTCATCAACACGATTATGGTTCTTTTCCCTGAACTGATCACTCATGGGATAACTAGTCTATAAGGTAAAGTCGTTAAGGGATTCTAATGCATTAGACTTGAGAATCCGACCAGGAAACAACTACTTGACCATGCAAATCCGCAAGAGATCATTACAACATAATAAGATCGATTAGAAATCGGAGATATGTCGACTCGACAAAGGTATGTGATTAAGTGTGGGTGATTTCACCTAATTGCACAATTATTGTCGATCGGCACTAGACTGATTCTTCTGTCGTTTTGGTACCCTGTGTCTGTATTTGAAATCTTGAGATTTCTATGACAACCAAGAGTCGCTAACGTGTCGAAAATGTACTTTGCGGCTTGAAAATAATCAACCACATGTCAAATACATGAAAATTCCTAAAAGCTATCCGGTGGATTAAGATGCGCTAAATTCGTGCTGAATTTAAGTTAACTGTGAAATTGAAATCGAATTCAGAAATTAGAAGTCATGTTATGTCACAAATCTTATTAGGAACATTAGATTAATTTATGGACTTTAATTGGACTCAATTGGAAAAAAAATTGAATGGAATTGAAGAATTTAATGTACAAGATGTCATGCCACGGCGGAAAAGGAAATTGCAACCATTGGAATAAGGTTGTGGAAGATTGGAAATAGTAGAGTATGATATCATGTGATGTTATGGTGGTTGGGCCAAATTGAAGGAGATCTTGACAAGTGGATGGTGTAGATTGGCCCTAAAAAAAAGCACCCATCAACATCATCTTCAACCTTTAGCTTCTTGGAAAGAGAAAAGAGGAGAGAGAAGGAGGATTCGACTAGTTCCAGCAAGCCCGACACCCCCCTTCGTCCACCACTTCACCGCCCGCTCGCTCGCCGCTGATGGCCACTCCTTCGCCCGTCATGCCTAGTTGCGTGCAGCTGCGAGTCAAGCCTCTGCTCTGCCGTCATTTTGCATTCTCTGGCTGTCTACCTCGTCGTTCGTCAACCATTGAGCCGATTGGATGCTAGCCGAGCAGCCCCTCACCCGCACGTCGCCGGAGTCTGTCGTCGTCATCGCCCGTTCGTGTGCGTCGCCTCGCACACCAGCTCACCGCTCTGCTGTTGCCAGTGCGACCCTGAGCCTCCAGCACCGTCATCCATTGTTGCCAGCAGCTGCTCGCCATCGTCGAGCCATCGCGAGTCGTTGTCCTATTCGCTGAAGGTCCATGCAAGCTGCCCGAGCTCCCGTCGGTTCTCCTCCACCTCAACCGGCACCGGATCCACCTCTTCTCGGCCTCAACCAACAGCAAGCAAAAATGGGTATTTCAGCTCGATTTTGGCCCGTTTTGGCCGGCTTCTCGACCCCAATCGCTTGGCCCGCCTTGAGGAAAGTTGATCCCCGTTGCATCCCTATTGTTTGGAATTGCTCGACTCACTAATCCGGTGAGTTTAGCTTACTCAATCTTGATTAGAGGGTTAATTATGCTTAGGGAGGTTTAGTTTATGTTAAGTGTTATTAGGTGATTAGTTTAATTTATTTAAGTGTAGATTATATTAAGGTGCTTAATTAACTTAAAATGTGTTTAATTTAAGGCTAAGTGAATGTTTATTTTAATATAAGCTTTGATGTGACTTAAAGGAATTTATTTTTGATTTTAATAAATGTTTCAAAATTATTGGATTATTTAATAATATATTATATTCCGAAAATTATTAAAGTATTATTAAAAAAAATCGAAAAATTATTTTTGACCTCAATTGCTCAGAATTTTGTGCTGATCACTGCTGTGTATTTAGAATTTAAATTTCATGAGTGGATAATACAAATTGAGTGTTGATTGTGAAAAAATATGGATTTTATTTAGAAAATCACAAGTGTCGGGTTTGGCACCGAAATTGAATTTTTAATGATTAATATTGTAATTAGAGTATTTGAGCGAAATGCAAAGTATCCAGGGGTCAGTATTGAATTGTCGTGTGCTGGTTAAAAGACTCGGTCACAATAGTGGCTAGGCCAACTGGACCTTTATTCCTTTAGAAACGCCGTCAACATAGTGACGAGGCTCGAGTCGCAGTAGAGGCTAGGCCAACTGGACCCATGCTTCTTCAGGAATACCATCGACGTAATGACGAAGCCGCGTTCCATGGGAGGAGGCGATGCCTAGCATTAATGTCAGTAGATAGCCGAACTGCGAGTAGGCTATGCCCTTATGTGGCAATGAATAACAATTGGAATGCATGTTGAGTGTTGTTGTGGTGTCAGATTATGGGACAGAATTGTGTGGCATTGAATGGAATGTGTCATAATGATTTAGTCTTATAATCATGACTCATGCGGTTGTCGGTTATATGAAAGCGAATGCGTTCTGGTTGTTTAAGTCCGTATTACTGTATGTAGTTGGGTGATATGAACATGTGATTGAGTGATATGAATTGTGCTAACCTACAGAAAGGAATTGAGGCGAGGTAAGTCCTCTATATGATGTGGCTAGGCCATCATTGGGTGTATTTTCTTTCTAATAGAGGTTTAGGGGGTTGAACTTGCTGAAACAATATCTCACCCCATTGTGGGCCAACATTTTCAGATCCCTTGTGGACGGAGCGACCAGATCACTTTGGTTGGCCTTGAGGAGTTGCAGAGATGAAGTCAAGAGGATTGAAGAACGTGTCCGACTTGTTGATCGTAGGACAGTTCCTTTTAAGAGCCGATCTTTTGTAGACTTTTGGTTGTAGGCCTTCGTTTGTAACTCTGTTGATTTATGAAAGTGTATTGTTGTGAAATTGCTTCATGCTTTTCTATCCCATATTTTATTGTCAGGGGTTTTATAATATGCTTCTGCATGTGCATTAAAGAACTAATTAGGTCGGCAACTTAACTTGGGAACATCGCATTTGAATGACCATGGCGGGATGTTGGCGCGCTCGAGGTTCGAGGCATGACAAGCTATAGCGAGGCTATGGGTGTGACGTCAAGGGAGAGTTCTACTAGGTTGAACCGGTGGAGCACCAGGGAAATAAAATGGAAGGGGGCGTTGGTGGTAGCCGGTGGAATGCTTCGGTGGACTACTGGAGTCAACTTCAGGGGGAAAAAGTTTCGCTAGGTTGATTGAGTGGGATGAAGACATTGACGTGGAGGTATGGCAGAGAAGAATCAATGGAGGTGGCTTCGGCGGAGAGAATGATCGCTGGCAATGGGGCAGCTGGTGTGAGTGGAAGGGGGGTGGAAACAGCTTGCGAGGAAAATGAAAAAGAAAACAAAAGCAAGAGGGGTCGAGGGAAAGAGACACACAAAGAAGGAAGGGCGGTTGGCCTTGCATGCTGGAAAAGCCGAATGAGAGGGGGAAATAAAAGTCAAGACAAATTTCTAATATCATCATTTCAAGGTTTCACGAGCTTTCATGCATATCCCCTTTGTCCCCCACATTACTTTCTTGCATAAAATTTCACAAATAACTCAATTTTGGTGCCAAAAGTTGCAGCCCCACACAAGCCTACGAATTTCATCCAATGGGACTTCAATTCTTCACCAATTCTCTCCAATTTAATGTCCAATTTTGTTGAGAAAGAAGCCCACACAATTTCTACAATTTCCCTTAACCAAATAGCTCACTTTTAAAGCCAAAAATCCCCTCTATTTGGCCTATTCAAATTTTCTTTATTTTTCGATTTATCCGAATTGATTTTCCGTAAAAATCTAGAGCTTGCCGAAAATTCTTTGAAGAATGAGTTGATGTTCTTAAAATAAATTGTGTCATGACAGAACTTTCAATTTCTGAAATCGAATTTAAATTCGTGGTTAATTTCAATCCGACACGATTTTAGCGTGATCTAACCTACCGAGTAGCTTTTAGGAATTTTTAGTGCAATTGACTTGTGGTCGATTATTTTCAAGTCACATTATACATCTCCGACACATTGACGACTTTCGGTTATCGTGAAAATCTTGATATTTCAAATATAGACACAAGGTACCAAAACAACAGAAAAATCGGTCTAGTGTCGTTCGACGAGAATTTTGTAATCAGGTGAAATCACCCACACACTAATCACATACTTCTATCAAATTGACCTATCTCCGGTCTCTAATCGATTTGTAACTATGCCATAATAACTCTTGCAGATTAGCACGATCGAGTAATTGATTCATGGTCGAATTCTCAAGTCTATTGCGTTAAAATCCCTTAACGGCTTCACCTGATAAACTATTATCTCATGAGTGGCCAACTCAGGAAAATGAACTATAGGCGCGTCGACGAAAAGCCCGACTTATCCAATCGAAAACAAAATATGAAATTCAGGATGTCACACTCTCATCTTTTTATAGATGAGGACAGCTAGGGCTTTCAAGGAAAAAAATATATTGTGAAATATATCTCAAGAATCATGTACACCTCTTATACTAATTCTTTCTTTACATTGACCAAATATATATGCCCCCATGCCGATCGATAACTTCTTAGCGCACCTTCCTTTTATTTTTTCTACTTTATTTTCCATATATTGCATGAATATATAAAAGATCCACCACCATATCATTGAATATACTGGAAGAATAAAACATATCATTTTTGAAATATACCTATCTTCCAATTGTAAAATTAAAGCTCATCGATCACCGATCTAATGCAAATATAATAACAAAAATAAATAAATGCTTCTAAAATTACATGCTATGCAATTTAATTTTAATATTTTTGTATAGGGTTTAATCATTAATTCCTAATTTTCTATACAATAAATGAATGATCGGATTGGCAAAATTTAGGTGTCAACATTCTTCCAATATCTTTATTTTCACTTACTTTTCTTGCATAGTATAAGAGCGTTCTTTATGGCTTCCGCATATTGATTTTTTCCAAGCCTCAAAGCCTTTTCTATCGCCTTTTTCTAAGTTACCATTGCCTTTTTCTATCCAAGCTACAGAATTTCTTCCACCTTTGACTTTCTTCACACATAACCTATGAAGACTATTTTTTGCTCATTCCATTTTCACAAAAGGAGAAATCATGCCCAAAAATCAAGCCTCAAAGTCCGAAATGACCCGGGACTTAGAAGTTTTTTCCAACAATCAAGGAATGGAAAACTTACCCTTGGATAGGTAATCACCCCCTATAGATGAAAACCAAATTGTAGAAGGGAGCTGAATATGGCCCAACGAAGGGCGCCAGACCCAAATCATCCTAATACAAGGCATTTTCTTAAGGAACCATATGTGCAATGGATCCCCATTCAAGTCCAACCCACCTAGAGTGTTATGGCATTGCGAAAAAGGCCTATGCAAAAAATAGTGGACCAAGTGTTGAGTTAAGAGGAGGCCCAACTTTTGCCACTAGGCATAACCCAGCATCTGACATGGGTTGGTTGTATCGGAACTAGGCCGGTTTGAGTCTAATAGGTATCCCTTATCTAGGATTCAAACTTGGTTTCTTCCTCTTCATAAGAGCCTCTGGCAGTCGACCAATGTTGGGAGATCGCTTGTACATGATTGCCTTTGACAATCTCGAGCTCCAGTTGATTTCCCAACAACTTACAAGACTGGAGAATTACACCACCTAGTCTCAAGAGCTCTAGCGAGCTTTGACCACAAAGGACAAAAAAGCCTTCATCGACAAGTCTATCCCCATTCCGATCATTGAGTGCCTCATGCGACATTGGAGGAGGTGCAACCAGTTGGTACGAACATGGATTGGCAACACCATCTCTCCCAAAGTGATCATCGAACTACCCCTGACTGAAGATGCCCAAAAATTTTGGGAAAGCATATGGGAAATGTACGAGATGCTTAATAGGGCTAAGATATTCTCAATAATCCAAGCCCAATCGGAGCTAAAGCAAGTAAATATGTCGATTTCTGTAATTTTGAATTGACTATCAACACTATTAAATGAATTGGAGGAAGCCTAGGAAAAATTACCAAGGCCGGAGGAAACCCTAGCTCAATATTGAGCAATCCATTAGAGAGAAAACTTACCTTTTCGTAGTCAAATCCTTGCCATGGAGCCAGTCCCTTCCCTTGGTCGAATTTACCAGCTCGCGATGAAAAGGAATTGCAGCGGTTGATCTTGTTGGAGTATCTCAAAGTTAGTAATAAGGTTGTCCCTGCAACTAAGTTGACATTGGACCAACACCTGCTTGTGATAAGGTCCGATCCAATCATGGCCATCTCAAAGGCACAGGGAGGAAGGACTAGTGCAAACCATCACCTTATTTTCAAATGGACAAACGAGATGGCTTTGAGAGAGATCCAACGGCTCAAGTCGCAAATGACCAAATTTAGGGATGAACGGTTTTGATTTGGTCACACGATCGGACGGCTCATATTACCCCATGTGATTTGACGACTCAGGCTTCATCCTTACAGCTAATCGATCGTACAACTCACATCATGCCATGTTAGCTCCAGCGTGGAGAGAATCTAATGGGCAAAATTCCTCCACATCCTCTAATAAATCACATAATTTCAACAAAGGAAAAACTAAATTATGTTATTTTTGCAAATGCCCTTATCATACTCGAGAAAATGGCTGGAAATTACATGGAAAACTAATGGACAAATAAAAGAATGAGTGAGACATCTCTATTGCGACACATGCCAAGGTTACTTAGCCTATCAGTAAGGATCAACTTTAGTAGATAATGAGAGCTCTAAGCCAGCTAGACACATATGATACCATGACTAGCTATGCAGGTACTTTCACTGCTCAAGCTCTATTTCAAGTAAGTTATGGATTATTAATTCAGGTGCTGGTGACCATATAGTCTACGATAAACATTTTTTCTCCAAAATTCATGAATCATCTTTTCATACCTCAATACGTCTTCCTAATAGAGATGACATTTTTGTTACCAAAATTGGAGACATTCAGCTTACTCCCTCCATCAATCTCAAAAATGCCTTACTCATTCCCAACTTCCAGTTTAATCTCATCTCTATATCCAAGCTCTATAAAGACAACTCTTGTCGAGTCGTTTTTAATTTTGACATCTAGTCCTTTTAGGCCTTTTCGATTGGGAAACTTATAGGCTTGGGTAACAATCATGAGAGACTCTATTTTCGGGCTACTCTTCTTGAAAATTTTAATGTTGTATTTTCCTTTGAATAAAGGCACTTTATGTATTGCTAGCATTAATGAAAATATTTTATCTCATCAGTGTTTAGGCCGCAGTACCTCTTTCCTTCATCCAAAATGTCAAGTCTGCCCTTTAGCTAAATAATCACAATTACCCTTTCCACAAAGTAGTTCTCGTGCCAACATGTCTTTTTCTCTTCTACATATGAACATCTAGAGACCACACTACACTCCCTTCTGTGATGCATCTCATTTCTATCTCACAATCGTATATGATTATACTCGAGCAACTCGGTTATTTTTTGTGTAATCCAAAGCACAAATCCTTTCATATCTTAAAGTTTTTCTCACCCTTGTTAAGAATCAGTTTCATCACCCAGTGTAGTGAATTTGTATTGATAATGCCCATGAATTTTTTAATCATGAATGTTCTACACTATTCACTACAAAGGGCATTCTCCATGAAAGTTCTTGTATATATACCGCTCAATAAAATAGTGTTGTTACAAGAAAATATCGTCATCTCCTAGAAGTTGCTTATGCCCTTAAATACCAAGCTTCTTTACCTGACATGCTCTGGCGAGATTGTGTGGTAAATGGAAGAACTCCATTCAAATTGTTTTTTGGGAAAAATCCAGATATTTGCCACCTTCCTGTGTTTGGCTATTTGTGTTATGTGTCCACCATGGGCCCATGAGACAAATTGGGACCTCATGCATTAAATATGCATTTATGAGATACCCTAATATTCAAAAGGGTTATTTGGTATATAATCTTTTTGTCAGATGCTTCTTCGTCAGTAGAGATGTTATCTTCTGTGAAGATGTTTTCCCTTTCCAAGAAGAGTCATCTTCTTATCAACAAAATGGTACAATTTTTGAACACACCCATTTTTAACTAAAGAAGATATTTCCACTCCTCCACCAATGGTGACTCCACATATATCATCTCCCATGGCATCTTCAACTTCTAAGTATGATGCAGCCTCACCATCAAATATAAAAAATATGGCTCTACGTATTTTAGAGGAAGTGACATCAGCATCTCCTATAGCTTCTTCACCTCCAACGTCTTCGGCTAATATCTCTCTTGAATCACATGGGAATGTCCCTCTGCCACACCAATTGCTCCTTGACGTTCCATTCGTACTACATGATAACCCACATGGACAGCCAATTATTTTTTTCCCACAATGAAGTCTGGTACACAATATCTTGTCTCATCCTATGTTAGTTTTGCTCATCTTTCACATAAACACAGGTGTTGCATTAGTAGAATATTTGAAGGACAGGAACCATCTTCATACAAAGAAGTTGTACAAGATCCTTGTTGGTAGCAAGCAATGGCGGATGAATTGCAAGCTCTTAGGGAAAATAAGACTTGGGATGTGGTTCCTATATTGACTCATTGAAAATCTATTGGCTGCAAGTGGATATTACAAGATCAAATACAAGGCAAATGGCTCTATTGAGCATTATAAAGCACAATTGGTGGCAAATGGGTTTATTCAAGGGGAAGACTTTGATTACACCGAAACATTTTTTCCAGTAGCGAAGGAAGTCATAGTTCATTTTTTTCATTTCTATTGCTGCTCTTCATGATTGGCCCCTTCATCAAATAGATGCTCATAATGCGTTTCTTCATGGTGATCTCAAAGAGGAAATTTACATAGAACTTCCATCGAGATTACGCAAACAAAGGGAGAATACAGTATGTTGTCTCCGTAAAATCTCTATACAAGCTTAAATAGGCTTCTTGTCAATGGTATGCCAAATTTATCAATGCACTTACAGCTGTCAAATTCAGACAATCCAGACATGACTATGCTTTATTCACATTGAGTCAAGTTGCATCATCAATTTATTTGTTCATATACATTGATGATATACTTATTATGGGTAATGATGAAAATGTCATTGAGAAGTTTAAGGAATATTTACACTCTACCTTCCACATTAAGGAATTGGGACTTGCCAAATACTTCCTTGGGATAGAGATTGCATGATCAGATAAGGTAATCCATCTTAGCCAACACAAGTTTGTCTTAGAGATATTAGAAATCGGGCTATTAGGATCCAAACCAATTGTTATCCTAATTGATCAGAATGTTAAATTGACAATAGCCGAGTATGACAAGGGATTATCACCCTTGAATGAGGATCCTTTACTCAAAGATCCTTTTGTTTATCAGAGACTTGTTGAGAACTCACATACTTAATCATAACAAAACCTAACATATACTATGTAGTGCAGATCCTCAACCAATTCATGCAAAATCCAAAGTAGTCTCACATAAATGCCGCACTGAAAGTCATGAAGCACTTGAAAGGATGTCCAGGTTTAAGGATATTATTGTCCCGTGATAATAACATGGAGATGACAGTATATGATGATACTGATTATCTTACTTGTCCCATTAGTAGAAAGTCTGTTACAGGATTCTGCATCAAATTGAGCGACTCATTACTCTCTTCGAAAACAAAGAAACAGTTGACCATTTCATTATCATCTGCTAAAGTGGAATATCGGCAATGGAAAAGACCAATTGCAAGATAGTTTGGATAAGAGGATTACTCAAAAGATCTTAGGCTACGTTTGGTCGTCGGGATAATAATCAGGATAGGATAGGATAAAGTAGGATATCAAATCCTCTGGATAATAAAAGCGGACATATCTAATCCTATCAAGTGTTTGGCGCACTTCAGGATAAGATTAAAAAATAAATATGATATTCAATTAAATTAAAAAATTAAAAAATAGATAATTCAATTAATTAAAGGCCGTGGAAAAGCCCTAGATCTAGGAATTGTGGCCACCTCTGCAGTGGCCACCATTGAAAATGGCAAGATGCAAAGATGGGAGAAGAAGTGGAAGAAGAGGGCTGACAATGAATCAGAGAGGCGGAGGCATCCATTTGACGTAGATGCTTACGATATCTTCTCTTTTTGTTAAGTTCTTTCTTTCCTTAAAATAAATTTCTTATCCAATCCGAGCTTATCCCACCCCTCCCCCGGATTTTTTATCCGGCGTTTTATTCAGATGTATCCGGGTTTGTCCGATCCGGTGGACATTCCTAAACATTGGATAGGATAACAAATTATCATATCTAGACTCAAATCCGGACTACCAAATGCAGCCTTGGTGTCTAGATAAAGAAACCAATCATTTTATTTTGCAATAATGATGTTGCACTTAAGCTTGCAATGAATCCAATTTTCCATAAAAGGACAAAAATATAAAGGTCGCTTCTGCAGATGTAACTAGATTGAGATCGAGGAACATGGCAAAGCAGTGGTAGGATAGCCAAGTGAGCAGCAATTGAGAGAGGCCACGGAGTAGCTCCATCCTTGAAGCATTTTCCATGAATGAATAGCCCCAATAAGTTGCGGTTATTTCTGTCTTTTTCATTAAGATGTCATAACGATGCTATTGTTCGAAGTTCTTATATCTCGAATGACTCGATGAGTAGAATCAAGGAAGCTGTGGATAATCGACCTGAGAACATACCGAGAGACGAGTGCCACGGGAAAATCATGGTGTGAATCTCCTCTTGAGGTGTTTTGCATCAAATCTGGAGCTCCGGTTCATTTATTTTTCCGTATGGGAACATAGAGAAGAAGTGAGATAAACGGAAGAAACTGCAACAAGCAAAAAGATAGCACGAGTCATTGTAGCTAATGTTGTCGTGTAACGGTAACTTAACAGGCTAAGAATACTATGAAAGAGGTGACACGAGCTGGAGTATAGATCATAACTCGGAAGCGGCATGAGGACAGTGAACCAAATTGGCGAGAAGACTGCACAGAAAGCGTTAATTAATCTCATGACACCATTGAACTCGGGTATTAGTTCGAAACAAAGCTCGAATGCTTTGTTCCAGAAGGTCAACCTTATCAGATTTGTGCACTCAGGAAATGATGGAGCAAAAGTTCAATGAAGCTTCCAATTTTGGGCAGAAAACAGAAGGATTTTCCTTGGGCAGGTGGTGTGTACTATGGACTTGGGCTGGGTCATGTGGCTTTTTGCTCGAACCATCTCTTGAAAACCAAATGGGCTCGAGGAAGAACCAGAAAATGGGGAAAAGAAGCAAACACATTTGGAGGCTGACCTTTTGCTATAATGTAAGTATTTCTATATGGGAAGTAGGCTGTTTTCTTTGGCAATTTCTACCAAAAAATTAATTATATTTTGCTTTAATGAAGTCCTTTTTTATGGGAAGTAGGCTATTCTCTTTAGCAATTACTACAAGAATTTTATTGTATATTTTGTTACTCGGATATTTGTAATACTTGATTGTATTTATTCAGGTCCCCAATGTTTCTATTGCTAATGGACCCAGCCCATGTTGTTAGAATTTAATTACAAACAAGATAATCTCTTGCTATTAGACAATGAGGATAATATATGTTTTCTCGATCTGCAAGTTAGTTTTTTATATTATTTTAGGATTGTTTTAATCTGAATTGGGGATTTTACAACTTTAGGCAGATTATTTTTTTCTTTATTTGGAGGTTATTATTCAAAGGGATCATAGTTCTCAGCTATAAATATCCCATGGCTCTTTCATTGTCGAACACAATTGAATTATTGAATAAGGTTGTCCCTGGTCATGTTTCTAGCTATCTTCTCTTTATTTATCTCTCTGCCCCTTATGGTGGATTCCTAAGCTTCCTTGAAGTGGCCTACCAATGTGGGGACTCGGCTAACGGGAATTTTTGTTATCTAGTTTCTCCCTTCCTATCCTAGGAAGTTTTTAACCTTGCCAAGATCGGAAAACCCTTTTATTTATTTGTTCGTTCAACACATCCCAGCGTCATTTGGTATTAGAGATATTATTTAGTTTTGTGTTCCGTACGTCCGAGCATCAGAGCATCAAATAATTTAATTGATGCACATTTTTCTTGCCCAAGAACTACTTAACTAATGCATTACTAAATCCTTGAGAGAATAACTTAGTAGTCAAATCATTCGGTCTATACATAGCGAAATCTTAATTTGAATCATAAACATCTTTCACTCGTACTACCCTGGAGATTAAGCCCATTACATAATAAATGGATTTTTACTCGATGCACATGAATGGATGGTATCTATAGATATTACTAATGCAAAGTCTTCAAAAGCAAATCAGCAGTAAAGAGAGTTGGAATGATATCATTATTCTAACTGATTGAACAATGACACGTGTGACACCTATGTTTGTTCAACAGAAATTCGAAGGGTGTGTTTTGTTAAAAAGTCATTGAAAGCAAGTTTGCAATTTTACGTAAACCATTTTCATCATGTTATGTGTAATTAATACTTAAAATTGAAAAATGTCACATTTTTTTTTTTTAAATTGTGCTCATTAAAAAAATGGAAGATTTAACTATGTCCAATTTCGATGAGCAACCAATTTCCTGATATCGGAACCTACCGGGACCAAAGGGAGAGGTGTTCAACTCAAAGTCGTCATACCCTAAGATAAAATAATAAGGGAGAACGAAAACGCATGTGCTGTCTGCCCTAATGTGGACACCTTCACCATTTGAAGCCTTCCCTAGAGGTCTTCAATCTTCATGGCTTTCGATTTTGTTTGTCCAGCTACTCAAAACATCCATCCAATTCATCGTGTTTGCACTTTCATATGCATAGATTCCCTCGTCGTAATTGCTAATTTTCTACCTAGAATTGCGGAGATGAAATTATAATACAAGCAACCCACATGAGTACGGAGCTCCAAGGCGATAATTTTAAACATAATGTTCGGACCCATACAAGACCGGTCTTAATATTTCTAGCATTACGCAAAAGATTGGACCTCCATGTGACAATGCGGCCAACGGTGCTATGTACTTTATTGGGCTTTAAACTGCTTCTCGAGAACAATGGCATTTTTATATTTTTGTGAAAGAGGGAGAGGGAGACGTCAATTATACAATTTGACTGGATTAATTGTGGGTATATGCGGCGTAGATGCTGGAGATGATGCTGATTGTGGAGGGTTTGGAGTTCAATTTAAATAAAATAAGCAAGCCAAACTCTAGCCTCCTTCGAAATTTAGAGAATACCGCTTTCAAGAGGCAATCAAGCCCAAGACACCCGCATTGTGCATGCACATCACTTCGAGAAAGCAGCTCTCTCTCTCTCTCTCTCTCTCGTGTTTCTTCCTGTAGTTGCTAACTAATGTAAATGATGACTACACTATTCAATATCCTTGTCCTCATTTATGTTCCCTTGGGTCCTCTTTTTTTTTTCCAATTTTTTTTAACCCAATAGAATTTTCTTTTACTTTGGTTATTTTAATTAAAAGATATCATGTCTCTTTGCATTCCTTTTCGCTTTAGCCGTTTTCCCTTAGGGTTAATGTGCTTTTTTAATATGTTACCTAAGGTTACATTTGGTAGTTAAGATAAAATGTGTATGGTGTCTATTCAAGGCAACATAAAATTGGATATAAGAGGGATATTAACCCAAATAAAATTATCCTATGAGGGAGGTCAAATTAATATGCATAGAATTTCTAATATTCATAATATCAAAGTTAATTTTCTCGAATAACAAATTTATGTAATTAACAAAATTAAAATGCTATTTTCATATAAATAATATTTGAATTATAATATAAAAAAAGTCACATAACAAAAAAGTAACAACAATTTCCTTTTTATATATTCCTATATTTATTCATATATTCAAATTTCTTTTTATCTTATAATATAAATTCAATATATATAAATATATATCTAATATTTATATTTATTATGTACTTTAGGTATATTAGTATAGTTTACTATTTAATAAATTTTTATTAGAGAATGATGGAAGAGGAAAAATGAAATAAATAAATAAATAAATAAATAAGAGAGGGAAAAATAATAAAAATATAAGCAAATAGAAATGAATTGGGTAATAGTGTATTTAAAGATTATTACCATCTTCATTTGTGCAATTTTTAAATTCATTTAAACTGATATGTGATTCACACCAAATAACAAGCAGGATAGAATATAAAAGTATCCGAATTTATTATTACGATTTACCAAATAAATGATAAGATGTAGCAAAATCACTAAATTTCATATTTTATCATTCTCAATTCTATTTCGACTAAAATTTAAACAACCAAACATAGCCTAAGTGTATAATTCATCATATTTGCAATTTCATATAAATAGATTCTCTCAATGTAATTGCTAAGTTTCCGCCTAGAATTGCGAAGGCGAAAATACGTGCAACCTACATGAGTACGGAACTTAAAGGGCAATACATTAAAAATAATGTTCAGACACATATAAGACTGACCTAAATATATCTAGTATTGCGCAAAAGATTGGACCTCCATGTGAAAGTGTGGCCAACGATGCTATGTACATTAATCGACTTCAGTATGGTTCTCAAGAACAATAGCATTTGTATGTTTTGAGAGAGAGAGAGAGAGAGAGAGGGAGAGAGAGAGAAGTTAATTATACAATTTGACCATGGATTAATTGTGCGTATATGTGGCGTAGATGCTGGAGATGATGCTGATTGTGGAGGGTTTGAGGTTCACTTTAAGTAAATAAGCAACCGAACTCTAGCCTACTTTGAAATTTAGAAGCTCTCAAAGCCTTAAAAATACCGCTTTCAAGAGGTAATCAAGCCCAAGACGCATTGTGCATGCACATGACTTCACTTCGAGAAAGCAGCTCTCTCTCTCTCTCTCTCTCTCTCTCGTTTCTTCCTGTAGTAGATAACTAATGTAAATTATGACTACACTATTATAATTCTTTTATCTAACATAGAGTCAATGTGCTCACTTTTGTTTAATAAGGAAAAATTCGAACGTGATTGAGATAATTTGCCTACGTGACCTGCACTTGTGTCATTTCATCAATCAAAATCAAGAATCAAGAAGGCAACAAGCAGATCCCACCTCCACGAGCAGAACCTCTGAAAAGCAAAATAGTATCCATCCAAGTCAACAACCATATGAGATGGACCTTAGCTAGGAGTCACTCGACTGACCAATTCATCAATTGCAAAAAAATAAAAGTTGAATTAAGGGTGTGCTTTCTTTGCATTAAAAAAAAATCATTTGAATTATTTACAAAAATTATCGAACGAAAAATATGTTTATCGTCCATAAAAATGCCTAGATTTAAAATGTTGTTAATAATGAAAACATTTTCACTAACTAATTATTTCAAACAATACAAATGGTCATTTTTATGAAAATATTTTCCAAATCATTTATTATCCATGAAATAATTAGAGCCTAAGAAAAGGAATGAAATTTTAATAAGTCGAGAGATTAATCATGATTTAGTGACCATGTTGATAGTCAGATGTATTATTGCCAACAGATATTGGAAAGACAAGGATATGTTTGGCTTTTCCTTTGGGTTTTTGCTTTTACTTCTCTTAATTTGACTCTCAATCGATATCAAACACTTCAAATCAGGGAAGCCATTGAGATAATGAAACGAGTATCGCTTTTAATTTTAGCAAACAATAAGTTTTTTCTTTTTACTTTTTTTGTTCAACGGAAAGCAGAATAAGTAATTTACGAGATTGTACTATTTCTTTTCTTTCTAAGGAAGATACTAATAACAGGTAAAATAGAATTTCCACAATGACTATCGATCCCTCTAAGACAATTCAATAACACAATTCTTTGTTGTGCCCAAAAAAATCGATTTTTGATGGAATCATCAGCTGAAAATATTGAAAGATTCCATTGATACATCCGAGTAATTAAACATTTCACAATTATTAGGGCATAGTGTAAAATTTAATAGAACAAAAGCCACCAAAAATCCTAAATTACGCCAATTATAACACATTTACTCTAAATATATTTCTGCTATACAAAAAATCTCAAACTTGTACATGTGCCTACATGGACACTAGAAAGTAAATATTGTTAATATGGCACCAACGTAGCTTAAGTGAAACAAAAACGACATTACTTTGCCTGAAAAATCAACCTTGATGAATGGTAAATATGTTGGATAATACAAGCTTGAGATGTTTTATGTCATAGCAAAATGTTTAGGGTAAATACATCACAATTGGCTTAGTTTAGGAATTTTAATGTCAACAAAAAAAAAATCAAGATAAATATGTCATGGTAGGCATAATTTGAGATTTTTTTGTGGCTTTATATTAATTTAATATTTATGTGTACTGTTGACAATTTAGTTATAAACTTTTAATTTTATTAATTGAGTCAAAAATATTTTTACATTTTGTCAATTGAATCAATCTGGTCAATTTTGGCTTGAAATTGCTTTTATGGGTGTTAGCTTCAACCATCCTACATAGCACAAACGATGTTAGCACAAACATTTTTAATAATATTTTAATAATCTGTTAAATTTTATAATTTCTTCATTTTTTTTTTTTTTTTTTCTTCATTTTTTTTTTTTTTTGGCATTTGGATTGAGGCTAACAAGGGCACACCAACCCTTGCCTATGACGCCCTCACTTGGCCTTGATTTGGTGATGCATCACAAGTCTCACCAGGTGAGGGCCACCAAGCCCTCATCGGCCAACTATGAGGGCAACGAGCCCTTGCCAAGTGGCTAGTGAGGGCTTTGTGCCGGTGATGGTCAATAGCCCTCAATCCAGAAAACAAAAAACAAAAAGGAAAGACAGAGAAAACATAAAAAATAGAAAAATTCAAAATTTTTTAAAAATGTTTACGTTAGCGTCGACAATGCTACGTAGATAGCCGACATCTACATCAACAATTTTTTGCCAAAATTGGTTAAATTGACTTGATTGACAAATTGTCAAAAAGTTTAGAACTTAATTGATAAAATAGCAATGTTTTAAATTGAAATGGAAAAAATACAATATGTTTAAGAATTTTTGGACAATTTTCCCTCTCTTTGCATTCCTTTTCTCTTTAGCCATTTTCTCCCACGTTTTTTGTGCTTTTTAAATATGTTACCTAAGGCTACATTTGATAGTTAGGATAAAATTAAGGACATAATAAAATTTATCTTATCCCGTGTTTGATGCATGCCCAAGACAAGATAAACTCAGATATAAGAGGGATGTAACCCATATAATATTATCACATGAGAAGGTACGATAAAGGTGGATCAAATTTTTAATATCTATAATATAAAAGTTATTTTTTTACAAATATCAAGCTTCTTAATTAATAAAGTTAAAATATTTGCATATAAATAATATTTGAATTCTAATGTAATTTTTTAAAATAACAATAATTTCCTTTTTATTTAAAAATTCAAAAAAATCTATCATATAATGTAAATTTAATATATAAATATATATTTAGTAATTTTAGGCATATTGGTATAGCTTACTATTTAGTAATTTTTTATTAGATAAAGATGGAAAGGGAAAAAAGAAATAAAAAAGCAAACAACTAAAAAAGTGATGAAAAATAATTTAAAAAAAAAAGCAAATAAATGAGAGATTGTTATTATCTTCATTTATGCAGATTTTATGTTTAATTTACACTAATATGCCATTCATACCAAATTACAAACTGGATAAGATGTGAAATTATCCAAATTTATCATTGTGATTTACCAAATAGTAAATAAGATATAGCAAAATCTCTTAATTTCATATTATATCATATTTGATCCTATCATGGCTAGAAATCTATACAACCAAACATGTCTAAACATATATCATTTTAACTTATATTTGTGGATACTTGAATTAATGTGAATAAAGCTGGTGTTTTGACTTTTTCCACCTATTAATTTAGGTATTGGAAATTATGTGTATCTGCTAGAACTGCTATAGAAAATTCACAAGAGTTAGAATATAAGAAACAAAAAGCGCGTCTTCATACCTATCCAACTCACCAGGTTTATAATTCTTTTATCTAACACAGAGTCAACGGGCTCAGTTTCAGAGCATAAAATCATTTGCCTACGTGACCTGCACTTGCGTCATCTGATCCATTAAAAGCTAGAATCAAGAAGGCAAGAAGCCACCTCCACAGGCAGAATTTTTAAAAAGCAAAATAGTGTCCTTGCAAGTCGGCAACCGTTTGAGGTGGATCTTAGCTATGAGTCACTCGAGCACGCTTGTCCTAACTGGTCCCGACCGGACATTTCACTCGAGCACACCTGTCCCTACCTACCCTGTTTGATTTATTATGCTCTGAAACTTTACACTTGTATTCATTAAACTCTTTTAAGTGAATAGGATCAATCTCTTTCCGTGATCAGCTTGTTTGGCATAAAATGTCAAATTTGAAAAATATTTTCTTTAAAATGATTAGTTATATCACTTGAAATAATTAGTGATTAGCAAATGATTTTGTTTTCGACAACAATTTATGTTTAAATATTTTTCATAAACAATGAAAATATTTTTCTTCCGTTCATCTTTGTAAATGATACAAGTGATCATATTTAAGAGAATGTTTTCCAAATCATTTATTTTTCATAAAATAAATAGAGCAAGAGTTTCAAGTAAAATAAATAATTTGAAAAATATATATATTTTTAAAAATGATTACTTAAGTCACTTGCAAGAAATGATTGAACAAAAAAAATACTTTTATCGTCCATAAAAATATTTAGACATAACTAATTATTTCAAGCGATACGATCGGTTATTTTTAAGAAAATATTTTTTGATTCATTCCCTTTTCCATGAAAGAAACGAAGCATTAGACAAAAATGAAATTATGAGTCGAGAGATTAATAATAATTTAGGGATCATGTTGATACTCACTGATATTATTGCCAAAGGACCTTGGAAAGACAAGGATAAGTTTGGCTTTTCCTTTGGGTTTTTGCTTTTACTTCTCTTAATTTGACTCTCAAACAATATCAAACACTTCAAATCTGGGAAGCCATTGAGATAATGAAAAGTATAGCCTATAATCTTAGTAAACAATAAGTTTCTTTTTCCTTTTATTTTTTGATAGAAAGCAGAATAAGTAAATGACGAGATTTTGTTGTTTCTTTCGTTTCTAAGGAATATACTAATCGTAAGGATAATAGAATTTTCATAATGACTGTAGATCCCTCTCGAGATAATTTGAGAATGCAAGTTCTCATTGTGCCAAAAAAAAAATCGATTTTTTATAGAATGAGATAAAAAAAAAAGTCAAAAAAATTCCGTTCATATCGCAATTATTGGTCCATGTTATAAATTTTAATATAAATGTGTACCGTTGACAATCAAACATCTATTTGCACCGAAAATATATTCAACGTGTCTCTCTCTACCGTCATCTATAATAAGTTCTTGAAATTATTGAATTAGTGATGCAATCAAAACATATGTGAACGTAATTGCTAGATATTTCATAGATGATGAGAAGTTGCACACCCGGGGGCACCTTTAATTTGCAAAGTCAACCCGTTGACATTGGCAAGGTCGGAAAATTCCGGCGCTTAGGTTTTACAAAGGAGTCTACAAAATACGGAATTAGAAAACATTTCCGCATCGATATGGCGGATGTTGAATAACATTATGCCTGCCTTTGAAAAGACTCGTCCAATGTTTTCACACTAGATAAGCAAGCAAGCAAGCATTTCTAAGTACATTTTATTTATTGACTAATTACAGTATATTCCGAAGATTTTTTTTTTTTTAAAAAAAAGGATATTTTAGAAGCAGCCTTTTCTACCATTTGATTTAATGGTTCATAAGAGAGCGAGTGGTTGAAATTCTATATTAAGATTCCATTTGTTTCTTAAAAATGAATAATTTAGAAAGTATTTTCAGAAAAATAATTGGTTATATTAGAAAAACTAGTCAACGGAAAATATTTTCATTATGGACAACAATTTATGCCTAACTATTTTTTTGAGTAATGAAAATATTTGCTTCCGATCATTTTTGTAAGTGATAGAAACGATCCTTTTCACATCAAATGTTTTCTAAATCTTGAGCTATTCATGAAACAAATGCAACTTAAGAGTGGATAAAATTGTTCGTGTAATGATTTTTTTATTCAACAGTGTATGTTTTAGTTTTCCTTATTTTTTTCGTTAAGTCCAAGAACACAATAAGAATTATTAAGGAAACCCTATAGGCATTTTCACGAGGTATGTCCTAATGTAATACAACTTATCCCGAAAATGCTAATGATATTTCCATTTCCCTTAATTATAATAGCTTTCTCAACAACTATAATTAGAGCATTCCAAATTAGAAGTTGGGGAGTAAGAAGACAACGTTCTAAATATTGAGATACTATATCATTGCTTACGTCTTCTTGGATGCTCTATTTTGACACCACGTGTCAATCTCTGATAAATCAAACTGTACTAGTTACTCCCAGACTCCCAGTGCAGGCGAGAATTTTCTTGCTCGAGTCAGTCTTGCATGCACCAGGAGTGTTGGGTAATATTTACCTTTCTGATTTTACCATTTTTATTTCTGAGAATAAAGAAGTAGAGTTTTTTTCACTTCTTATTTTTATTTCAAATCTATTTTCTAATCATTTTTTTATTCCAAGGAGTAGAAAAATTAGTTAATGTTATCAAACAAATTTTTGTTCTTTTTCTACTCCGAGGAACAAAATAACAAAAA
Source organism: Eucalyptus grandis (assembly GCF_016545825.1). Taxonomy (NCBI): domain Eukaryota; kingdom Viridiplantae; phylum Streptophyta; class Magnoliopsida; order Myrtales; family Myrtaceae; genus Eucalyptus; species Eucalyptus grandis. Next base: position 6,699,061 of record NC_052619.1, on the reverse strand, counting down.
AAATTAAAAAGAATAGGAGGATTACTAAACAGGCACTACAAAGCCCACTTAATCCCGACCGTTCATTCGTGTGGGGGGCACGTGGACCCGCGCTTTGTACGGTGCTGATAGAGTGGTTCTGTCTTCACGAGCCTCCGGTTGATAGCTTTTCATTTTCACTTCCTTAATTTTAAATTTTATTTTCCTTTTCCTTTTCCTTTTCCCTTTTTAGACTATATGTTATTTATTCTTTCTTTTCCCTTTTTTAATCACGCATTCAAGTAATGATCTATGCTCCTTTTCATTTTGAGAAACATTTGTTATATAATCTCTAGAGTCCAAGCCAATTAAGGAAACCCGACTCGATGTTAATTAGGAAATTTCCGATCGCTAAAGTAATAAGGAAGTCACCTTTGTCACTTGGGCAAAAGTTACCGTTGTCTTTAAAAAACGTTTAGTGATTCCCTTTCTTCAAACTGCATAGTGAAATACAAAGGTGCTCTCCATAATGCATAAGGTGATTTTGTACTCTGATCTTTATTTTTTTTACATCAATTTGAGTTGTTTATTTGTAAATACTATGCATTTGGACTTAACTTTGGTGGAAGAAACACTCCAACATGCAAGCAATCATAATTATAATTCTTTGATTATTAGTGCAAGAGAAGTTCGATAATTGATGGTTAAATTCGAAAGCAATGTGATAGCTATAGACATAAAAAAATAAAAAAAAATAAAAATTATCATTTCGTTCGCCACAACTAAAGCGTTCAAATCATGAGGACGCCATATATGCAAGACCAATTCAATCTAATGGTTGATCCGCTCTGACCTCATGCGGGTTTGTTCGTTTCTCTTTGTTGTTTTTTGCAGCTTTGCTTTATTTTCTTCACGATTTGAACTACTAGAATATGATTTTTTTTTTTCCAGTCCGTTTGTAAACTCATGCAACATCATCATTTGAATTTTCTCCCGGAATGCTGCATTGAAATTCTTTAGTTTCCACGAGTCGACAAACATGACGCAGAATATATTTTTGCTAAAAAACTGATAATCAGGTAGCATCAAGGGGAGTTCACATGTTGCAGGCGCAAATAAAGGACGTGGCACTATAGTCAACTCATATGAAATTTGATTCGTTGGCGTGCTTCGCGCAAGCTACAAAAGTACGCACTTTGCAACTTGATCAATAATTTGTAGGTCCACCAAGAAATTTCTCCTCAATTTCCTAATGGATTAGATATAGGAAAAATGATTTATTTCCCCCTTTAAATTGTTTCTCCTCGAGGGTTTAACTCAATATTCCTTTTGGTAATAAATATCCGTAAGTGACAATTGATAAACATAATGAGTCGGGACCTTTTGATTTATTGATTTATGAAGTTATGATTTTTTTTTTTTCACTAACTTAACCACTTTTTATTTTAATAACTCTTTAATTTTTCGAATTTATTGACTCTTATATGAAATTACCAACTTAAATTAGTGTGGCTTATCAACTTTTATCAGATTAAATTATCAATTCTTATTTGAGTTATCTTCTTGCGTTTAATTTTTAACTTGCCAATTTTTTATTGCGCTACCAATTTTAATTTGTCTCAATTAGCATCATGTTACATTTACTAATATTTTTTCATGATTACCAACTTAAATTATTGTAATTTACCAACTTTTCTCCTATTAAATTAACACCTAGTTAGTATTAGGCAACCGACTCACATTTTTATTTATTTGGGTTTTCTTTTGGCCAACTTTTGTTGTCATTAAAAAACTTTTAGCTGCACTTCTAGCAATAACTTAAATTCACCAATTCTTTTTGGAAATTGTCAACTATTATTAGAGTGGCCTACAAGTTCTTCGTTTGAATTATGAACTGGTTTTGGGCTATCAACTCACATTTGAGTTACTTGCTAAACTTATTTTTCCTGTAATTTGTTTTTTTAACCAATTTTTTTACCATTCTTAATTATACATTAACTCTAACAACAATTGTACAAAACTATTAACTTTAATTTAAGTGGTTTATCAACTTTTTTTCCCAATGAGTATATCCTTTGAGCTACGTAACGAAGCTTATTTGATTTTTCAATTTATCAACTTTGCTATGGGGTTACTCAATTAAGAGAAAAGTTGCTCAAACTTTTGAACATGCAGTTCGTTGATAGTCACGAGGGGGAACTCGAAGTGCTGTGTCAATCCCCGCGCGCGCCCGAGAGAGAGAAAGTGTGGACCAAAGAGAAGAGGGGCCATCGTATACTCAAATCTGATGCAGGGACAGCAAATGGAAACATGATTGGTAATGGCCGATGCTTCTCTTTATTCTGTTTGGTAATTCTTTAGGGCCAATTCCCAAAAAAAAAAAAAAAATCCCAAACTTTAGGTCCAATCCCAAACTTTAACTCCAGTTCTAACTCTATCTCAAACTTTTCTTTTGTCTCGAAAAAATCCTAAACTTTAAGTCCAGTTCCAAATGTGCAAGAGTCTTGTTGATAAGATCTTTAGGAAAATCGAAAGTTGGGGCATGAAGAATATGGGTTATGCAGGGCGTCTACAGCTAATGAACTTGGTCCTTATCTCCATTTGCACCTATTGGATGTAAATGTTCTTACTTCCAAAGCAAACTATATACGAGATTGAGAAGAGGCTTTGACATTTCTTATGGGTGGTTCAATAGAAAATCATGGATCACACAAGGTCACATGGCAAGTAGTTTGCTCACCTAAAAGGGAAGGCGGACTAGGATTGCCCGATTTAAAGATGTAGAACAAAGCCTTGTTAAGCCAAATGTTGTGGAACCTTATCAATCATCCATCCTCTTTCCTTTGGAGTATTTGGGTTCATAACACAAAATGTAGAGATTCCCCAATTATGTAGTTCGACATTAGGGATAATATGGCTTGGAGTTGGCAATGTCTCCTCAAATTATGACATGTTCTAACCCCAACTATATCTAGCTCAAGATACTGTTGTTGTGATATATATGATGATCTTAGACATAGGGGTCTAGTTGTGGAGTGTTACAACTTAATTTGGAGTAGCGGCATTAGCAAACACAATTTTATTGGCTAGCTAGTTTGCAGAGATAGACTACCGACAGCAGAGATTGTAGCATGATGAATGACCTCAATTGATATCCAATGTAACTTGTGTAGGGCTAGTATAGAAGACAGAACTCATTTATTCTTCAAGTACGAATGGACGAGTAGCATTTGGTGTAGTATCCTTGCGCAAGATGGAATTAAGTGTTCTTTAGGAGCATGGAATAAGGAACTTCAATGGATGATTAGAGTAACAAAGGGCAAAGATTTGGTGGCGAGACTTCTCGAAGTATCTTTCCTAGCAACTATATATTGCATTTGGGTGGAGCTTAACCATAGACGATTTCAAAACAAATCAATTGACATCCATATTATTTTGGCCAATGTGTGCAAAAATATAAGAGGTAGAGCGTCACTTTACGAAAAAATTAAACCTTCCTAGTCAAATGTTGCATTGACTAATATGTGGAGACTTCCTACCTCCATCTTTTTGAATTATTAGCTCTATTTATAATGCTGGGGGATGCCCCTAAGCTACTATACGTCATATGCTCTATAATACTTACATCTTCAACAAACAAACAAAAAAATGAGGGTTAATACTACAAAAAATTTCAAATTGATATTCCTGTGAATAATTTACCCTAAACTAATGAAAAATCTCAAATTGATATATTTGTGATAAATTTACCCAAGATGAATGTTTTGACCATAAAAAATCCCAAACTGGTATACCTACTTATGTTAGTTTTCGTTAAATTTTACTATGCAATTGCTAAGTTAAACAGCACATGGTAGTTAACAAATGTGTCAATTTGTGATTTTACTCTCAATTTGTATTAAAGAAAATTCATCAACTTTTAATATATTATCAAATCTATCCCATGGTCTAGTCCTTAACGTGGCATTTCCACATCGATAATAAATACACATCTGCAAGGTGACATGGAAAACTATCTTCAAACTAAAACCGTTCTAGGATATAAAAAATTAGGGACTACTAATTGCAACTTTTGGACAAAGGGCTAACACGGGCAAATTTAGGACTAGAGTAAAAATTGATGATTTTCTTTTTGACAACAAAAATTAAGGTAAATTTGGAATTGGACTTAAAGTTTGGGGTTTTTTATGAGATAAGAGAAAAGTTCATGACAAATTTGGGACTAGACTCAAAGTTTGGGGTTTATTTGAGACCAAACAAAAAAAAAAGAGATTAAGGCAAATTGGAGACTAGACATAAAGTTTGGGATTTTTTTGGAGACAAAAAAAAAAAAAAAAAGATTCAAGGCAGATTTACTTCTTGCCCAAAATTCAAGCAAATCAAAGTGTCTGTATCTTAGTCATTTTGGATGATTGTACGATGGATGTAATTAGTTCTGATGCCCGGCCGGTCACCTCCTCCCGCTTGGGAGGAGACCCTTCATTTCCTTGTACCACGCCCTTGTGTTTCAAATGGGAAGGCGTCGCAAGGATCCAAGCGGGGTTACCCCTTGTGGCCAGGCCCCTAGTAGGGGATCCATTTTTACTGAGGGGGATCCCCTCCCTCTATCTTGTCTTTCCAAGATGTCAAAACCTTTTAAGGTCTTGCTTATGACCAAATTGTCACCACTCTTATCCCGGTCTAGAGGACTAACTTAGATATAACAGAACTGCAAACATGAATTCAACGTAGATATTAATCAAGCAAGAGGCTGTTCCTTACATTTGAATAATATAAGATACAGCTGTATTTAGATTTGTGTGAAAGAATTATAATTAAAATATATCGAGCGCCGGCACCACCTACAATGTGGCATGTGATGGTCATTGCCGTTCGCATCATTCGGCAAGGATACTTATAAAAAACCAGTGTTTCCAATCAGGTGTTTACACGCCAGTTTTTGTCCTTTATACGAAAGAGCATCGGGCAACTTGTGTGACTAGTGATGTACCGTAATAACGATCGCGTCAACGAGGACAGAGATCAGCAAAACCAAGGTGTGCGAGAGAGAGTTAAGCAATTTCACTGTATTCACATTCAAGTTCGCAAATGAAGGTTTGACTTTTATGGGAATATGCCGTGGAGATGCTGAAGCTCACATGGCTCTTCTCGGTGTCAGTAGACTTTAAATACAACCCCCGTCCAACATTTATCTACGACTCTCTCTCTCTCTCTCTCTCTCTCTTCTCTCGGGGTGAGCAGAGTTTAAATACAACCCCATCCATCCCCTCGTTCTCTCCATCCCCTCTTTCTCTCCGTCCCAACCCAAGGTTGGCGACATTTTCTTACAACTCTCCCTCTCCATCCCCTCTTTCTCTCCGTCCCAACCCAATCTCCATCCCCTCTTTCTCTCCGTCCCAACCCAAGGTTGGCGACATTTTCATACGACTCTCTCTCTCTCCATCCCCTATTTCTCTCCGTCCCAACCCAAGGTCGGCGACATTTTCATACAACTCTCTCTCTCTCTCTCTCTCTCTGCCCTCCATTGTTGCCGCGAGAGACTGAGGTTAGTGTTCATTGCTCTTTTATTGTTGCACTCGTTTGTGGTGTGTCTTTTGCATTTGCAGACGACGAGAAGGGGCTTAAGAAATTTGGTTCGTCACGCTTGACAGTTGAAAAAAGCAATCTTGTATTTAGCCATGTTTTGGTTACGTAGAATTTTAGCGGACTCTCTTGTCTAAGGAGAATGATAACCCGCACACTGTCATAGATATAGCAACGGGATTGAATTACTTTGTTGTTAAGCATTATTCTTGTCCTATATTCAGTAGAGCTATGTTGGTACCCGAAACAGGAGGTGACGTGACAATTTCAAATGGCGTCTGAAATTTTGTAGACAATTACATCATCTGTAAATGTCTCTATTGGTTTCTATGGTTGAAGTTCATAATTTGTTTTTCTAGAATTGATGTCGTTTTAAGAATTCTTATCAACTTTGATCTCTCTTGAAGATAAAATGAAGAATGATATGACGTCTTTATGAAGTGAGATACTTAAAGGAGTAATGAGTCGACCGGTTGCCATTGAAGTTGCATCATCAAACAATAATTGGCATAATTAGATTAATTGACCATCTCGAAAGAAGTACAACAGACAGCCTCACATCATAAATTAAAAGTTTTGTTCTGTACCCGCCAATCGAAATACGATTTATACATCCAATGATGTGGTGTTAGAATCTTGACATGTTCTTGTGCTTAAAAATCTATAAAATCTAATGTAATATCATAAACTAAAAAATTTGAACTAGGGCACGTAAAAACAATTTTCTTTACCCCGTATTTTTACTTAAGATCATTGTTGGTTTTTATTGTCTCTCTTTTCCCTAGATATATATATATATATATACTTCCATAATCACTTAAATATAATTTGATTATCTCTTTCATGGGCAGGAAAATTGTTGAACTAGTTGGAAGGCATTGAACTCCAGCTTCGATCATGGCTAAAGAAAATCTTGAGGTGCTAAATGCACTCGATGTGGCCAAGACACAATGGTACCATTTCACCGCCATCATCATTGCCGGCATGGGGTTCTTCACCGACGCGTATGATCTCTTTTGCGTTTCCCTCGTCACGAAGCTCCTCGGTCGCATATACTACTATGAGGGTAAGGATAAGCCTGGCTCGCTCCCTCCGAACGTGGCTGCCGCTGTCAACGGCGTCGCCTTCTGCGGTACTCTAGCCGGCCAGCTCTTCTTCGGCTGGCTTGGGGACAAATTAGGTCGGAAGCGTGTCTATGGTTTAACCCTCCTTATTATGATCATCTGCTCCGTCGGCTCCGGCTTGTCCTTTGGGGATTCACGGAATAGTGTTATAGCAACCCTATGCTTCTTCCGATTCTGGCTCGGGTTTGGGATCGGAGGGGATTACCCACTCTCCGCCACCATCATGTCGGAGTACGCGAACAAGAAGACTCGTGGGGCATTCATCGCTGCAGTGTTTGCGATGCAAGGGTTTGGGATTTTGGGGGGTGGGATCGTCGCTTTGATTGTCTCCTCAGCATTCGATCATAAGTTTAAGGCCCCGGCTTACAAAGACAATCCAGTGGGCTCGACCGTTCCTCAAGCCGATTACGTGTGGCGTATCATTGTCATGCTCGGTGCAGTACCCGCGGCCCTCACTTATTATTATAGAATGAAAATGCCTGAAACTGCTCGTTACACCGCCCTCGTCGCAAGAAACGGAAAGCAGGCAGCTGCAGACATGTCTAAGGTAGGAATAAAGATGAGTTCTTCCTCTGGCCATAGAAAAAATCCATAGTTTATTGGAGAATTATAAGTATGATAACCAAGACTATAATCTGATACTATTATGATGGGCTTCACAGAATTCTTTTTTAACTTTGTCTTCCCTTTTGAGTCACTTGACATAGTTGAGGTTTTTCTATCAAATTATTTGGTCTTGCATTCTTGTCATCACTTTCTTGATTGAGTGGCAATTTCATGTAATTATAATGAAACCGTCAACAGGTGTTGCAAGTGGATATTGAATCAGAACAAGAGAAGGTGGAGAAATTTACCCAAGATCCCCGCAACAGCTATGGCCTTTTCTCGAAGGAATTCGCCCGCCGCCACGGCCTCCACCTCGTAGGGACAGCCACCACGTGGTTCTTGCTCGACATCGCTTTCTATAGCCAAAACCTCTTCCAAAAGGACATTTTCACCGCGATCGGGTGGCTCCCAGCGGCGAAGGAGATGAACGCCATTCAAGAGGTATACAAAATTGCTAAGGCACAAACCCTGATCGCTCTTTGCAGTACTGTGCCTGGGTATTGGTTCACTGTCGCGACGATCGATTACATCGGAAGATTCTTCATCCAAATGATGGGTTTCGCCATGATGTCAATCTTCATGTTTGCCATCGCCATCCCATACAACCACTGGAAACATCACCATATAGGATTCGTCGTGATGTACTCACTCACCTTCTTCTTCGCCAACTTCGGGCCAAACGCAACAACATTCATTGTTCCCGCTGAGATCTTCCCGGCGCGGTTGAGATCCACATGCCATGGCATATCGGCGGCTGCAGGGAAAGCTGGAGCCATTGTTGGGGCTTTTGGGTTCTTGTATGCGGCGCAGGATAAAACAAGCCCCGATGCAGGTTATAAGCCGGGTATCGGCGTGAAGAATGCATTGCTTGTGCTTGGGGGGATTAATCTTGCGGGAATGTTGTTCACTTTGCTCGTGCCGGAGCCAAAGGGCAGGTCACTGGAGGAAATTGGAGGAGAGAACGTGGATGATAATGAGATGGGTGAAGGTAGGGAGATGCAGCCTCCTTCATTGGGACCATTTGGTGGTTAGAGAATTCGACCAAGAAAAACAAAAAAAGTGTGGTTGTAGGAGGAGAATTTTGTTGTTTGTTCTTGAATTTACGTTGTTTTGGTTTAATATTGGTGTAGATAGATTCCCTCCACAATGTGATTTTTCCTTGGATGGCATGATTCGACTTTGTTTCATTGCCGGTATATGTAATCCTCTATTTGCTTTGCTGATACTTGTTTTAATAATATTGATCAAAAATTGCTTCTTCTTTTCTAAAGTCGGCTATTCTAATGAAATAATTAATTTCTCCGTTTTTCCTATCTTATTTCTGCCTAGCTATATTATGAATTATCTTTTACTCGATTTTTTTTTTTTTATAAAGTCCATAGCTTTGTTAATGAATGCTTTCGTAATATTGATCGAGTTAGCTACTCTAATCAGGTAATCAACTTACCTTTTTTCCCTATCCTATTGATTATGCCCACCGATGTTCTCTCTCTCCATCGTGAGCTTAAATAGAGATGTGCCACGACAAAGCTTGACGCCGTGACAAGCTCCTACCAAATTTGGTACCTCTAGATTTGGAAGCTCGACCTCCATGGCTGTTGAGCATCTACATCTAAAGACACGGAAAAAGTACTAACAAAGTCATATATCTATTGTATTTGTACCAATTCAATCTCAAATTTTTCAATTGGACTAATTTAGTCATAAATATATTTATATTGGTACCAATTCAGTCCATCCAACAAATTTTGGATAGCTAGTGACCAGATCTAACTTGGCAATTTTTAATAATTTTTTTTGAATTTTTCATTAAATATTTATTTTCTTTTTCTTTTTTCCTTTTCTTTTCTCCCTTCTTCCCCCTTGGTCTATCCTCACGGTGGCCAACAAGCCTCCCATCAGCAGCCCTCGAAGCCCTCACCGACCACCACTAGTTACTAGGCAAGGGCCATGACCTTCACCGATAATCGACGAGGGCTTTGTGGCCTTTGCCCAGTGGTCGGTGAGCCTTGTTGAAGGCTCGCTGGCCACCAGGAGGACAATCCAAGGAGGAAGAAGAAAGGAGAAAAGAAAAGAAAAATGAAAAAAAAATAAGGAAAAGAAAAATTAATAAAAATTCAAAAAAAAATTATTTAAGAATTGTCCATCGCCGTCGACCATCGGCCAGCGTTCATGTTAGTGTTGGCCAGCCAAAAATGGCCGAATGGACTGAACTAGTTCAATTGAAAAATTTATAATTGAATTGGTACTAACGTAATTGGCCTAGGACCTTTTTGATACTTTTCCCCTAAAGACACCACCAAACCCAACGGTGAAATCTTAGTAGCCATGGAGGAGCCATCTAGCTCAGTGATGACATAATGTAGGGAGAAAGGGAGGGTTGGGGCATAGAGAGAGAGAGAGAGAGAGAGAGAGAGAGGGAAGCAAGGCTTAGCATAGATTGTGTGCAGGAAAAGTAAAAAAAAAAAAAAAAAAAAAAATTGTCCTAAATAAATTTCATTGGTTTCAATTCAATTATAAATATTTCAATTAGACTAAATTAATCATAATTCTTTTCACATTGGAATTAATTCAATATATACAACCAATTTAAGCTAAATCTTACTAACGTAGAAACTAACCATACTATATGACATGGTCGGTGCTAGCATTGATATTTTTAAATTATATAGTTTTTTTTTCCTTTCTTTTTCTTAATTTTGGCCCATGAGGACTAGCAACCCCTCACTGACCACTTGTGAGGGCCATGAAGACCCTGGACAAGGGCTTTTGCTACCTTGCTAACCACGGTGAGGTGGCCCTCACCAAATCTAGGTAAGGGGCACCTTGCCCATGACCGGTGAGGGCTTGTTGGCCCTTGCCAGCCAAAGTGAAGGAAAAAAAAATTATAAAAAAATTCAAAACATTGTTTGAAAATGTCCATGTTGGCGTAAAGTATGGGTATCCCACATAAGATGATCAACATCTACATCAGTTATTTACAACCTAAATTAGTTAGATGAACTAAATTAATACCAATACGAAAATATTTAGGACTAAATTTTCAATTGAAATGTTTAGAACTAAATTAGTACAAATGCAATAAGTTTAACACTTTTTCGATACTTTTTCTAATAGTGCACACTAGGTAGTTATAATAATCAAATATGAACATTTTCAAAGATCAAAACGAGCTATGCAAGTTATAGTTTTCATGGACTGCACACATAAAATATATTTTTAATAGGCCAATTCATACAAAGTGTACGAGGTATGACCTAATTATATCCATTGTACATAAGATCCGATTTCCGTATAGATATTATAGTTGGGGAAAGATATTGAAGTGAAATGATACTGATTGTTGCAACCTTCTTGAGGGCCAATTACCTAAAGAAGGCTAATGGATTACTAAGTCCGGAGACTTGGCACGGACCCTCCCAAGTCCTACCAATCGCGACTTGATGTTAAGAAATTAATCTATTTAAACATATAATTATATTCAATTTGGAGCCACCACTAACCAATTATGGTTGGTTAGAAACCCAAGTAAAGTATATAAGAATACTTTACTTTTGCGAACCAGAGATTCAGTAGGTCCGAGAACATGGTTACACTAGATTAGTCTAACGCCATTTCGGTACATTTTTATTTTAATTTTAAAAATATTTTGCAGGCAATGTTGATTAATTTAAACTTAAGCTATTAACGCGCAAATGGTCATGCGGGTGCACAATCAATAAAATAACATTCAATAAAAAAAAATGCTAATGAAAATGCATGCCCTAAACATGATTTCTAAATAACATGACACCTAATTTTTCTTTTTCTTTTTGAAAATGTAAATTATATGCAATCTTAATTTAAATTTAATATGCATGAGTTTTACTTTAATGACATATGAGATGCAATTCATGTGGCATAATTCAAATCATTACAATATGTGTGCAATCTAATTTACGTAACCCTAAATATGCATATGTTATATGATATGACATAAATAAGCATGCAATCTATCCTAAAGCATGAAATGAATTTATTATAATTTTTTTTTTGTATTTTTCATGAAATTCAAAATTAAAGAAATGCAACAATTAAATATGCGATCTAAATTAATTAAATGACCTAATTCTAATGACGAGCAATTTCTAACTAAATGAACTTAGCAATAATTACTAGATGATGAAAATTTCATAAACCTAATCCTACACGTTTGATTTATTAAACCTACATGCTTCGATGCAAGAGTTTGGTTTTGATTTTTGATTTTTTTAGTGTTTTAGTGTTTTTCCAAGACAAGTAATTATCGACTAAACATTAAATCTAAACAATCAAGCCATCCACAAAATAAATGATTAAAATAATCGAAAAAATAACATGTTATTTCACAAGTTAAATTAACGATTATCATAACTCTAATTATCACGACAAATAAATCAAAATAATTAAAAATTCAATCCAAAGTCTTACGGATCAAATTAATAATTAAAATTCTACAAAAAGTCCAAAAATTAATATAATTAAAAAAATAATCTGAGGTCTCTCGGATTAAATTAATAATTACATTAATTCCGGACAAAATCTAGCGGATAATGCCTACAAGATTCATGAGGTTCCAATTTAAATAACTAAACTTAAAAGAAAATAAACAAATTAAAGTAAAAAGAAAATAAAACTACCTAATTTCCTTTTCTTTTTCTTTTGTTTTTTCCTTTCTTCTTTTTCTTCCCAAGCACGGCTTGTGCTCGTGCGGCTGGTCACCGGCTCCAGTGAGGCGCGGCGGCTGTAACGATGGCGTTGCCGACCATCGGAGGTCGCCGAGGTGTGGAGCTCCGGCGAGATCCGGCAATTCGGAGCTGCAGGGAAGAGAAATCAGTGACTGGTTTGGGCTCGAGCAGAGGTGCGGAGCAGAGAGTTGTGCGGAAGCGGGCGTCGGGCACCGGGCGGTCGCGGAGATGGCGTGTCAGCAACAGGCGGAGAATGCGCGACGCTCAGGCAGTGGGTGGTGCAGGCGCGGGCTTCGGCGCTCGGGGTGCGGGAGAGAATTGGCGTCAGGCTGTGAGTGGGTTCGACTCGAGCGACGGGGGGTGGTGTCGCGCCGGTCAGCGCCTGGGTCGTCGTGAGGAAGACGAGCGTTGCGACTGGAGTGGGTTCGTCAGGGGGCGGCTCGGGCCGCAGCGAGCAGTCGGAATCGTGGGTCAGCCGGCGGTAGGGATGGCTCGGACTTTTGGAGGTTGGACGACGGCGGCGCACGGGTCTTCGGCTCCGAGTAGCAAGTGGATCGCGGTTCAGGCGAGGCCGGGGAGCAAATCTCAGGTGAAGCTGGGTGATGCTGATGCGGCGAGACAGAGCAGGGAACCGGCAACTGGGGGGCGTCGGTGCGAGCTCGCTGGTGCAGAGGTGTGGTGGAGCGGGCAGAGGCGTCGGGGCGGTCGTCGGGCTTCAAACGGCGTTGATGGTGCAGTGACCGGCGCGGGGGCAGAGCAGTGAAGGCACCGACGGGATCTGGTGGCGAGTGGGTTGCAGAGTCGTGGGGGTGCTCGCGGCTATGGAGGCACGACGGAGGTCCGGATACGAGCGTCGGCAGCATGGCTGGCACGAATGCTCGCAGATGGAGGCTGACAGCGGGCGGCGCAGGGGCGCGGCGGCATGGGCTGCAGCAGAGCGGCGTGGGGGCTCGCGGAGAAGGAAACCCACGAAGAAGATCAACAGTGCACAACTTTTTTCTTTATTTATTTTTTCTTTCTCTCTCCCTCACGTCACTTCTCTCTGCAGATCACTGTAGCGGCTATACCTTCAGCAGAAGTTTTGTCCTCCTGCTGCTGCTGACTTTTGCTTCTCTTCTCAAAAAGCCTTTTTTTTTTTTTTTTCTTTTGTGTTGATTTTCGAACTAAGAGAAGCCTCCCCCACACTTTTTTTTCTTTCAGTTTTCTTTTTTTTTTTTTCGATGAAAGACGAAGAGAAGCCCTCCTTTTGCTCGGTTTTGAAGCCTCGCATTTTATAGTAAAAGCGCTCAAAGTTGTTGAAGATTTACATATATTCGCTCAACCATCCAACAGTAAAAAGGCTCTAAAATCACACAACTGAATTTTTTTTAATTTTGAAATGAAGATATGTGTTCAATAAGAAAAACGTTTCATTATTCAATTTTTTTTTTTTTGAAATCTCCCTCCACAAACTCAAATGTTTTATTTTATTTATTATTTTCTAAAATATTATGTGTCAACACTGATTCGTTTGCTCGATATGAGAAAAGTTTCTTCGACATTCAAATAGTGATCTTCAAAAAGTTAAGAGTCAGGCATATGCATAGATCGCATATTAATTTTTGGATTTATGCTACGGTTGTTTTTTCAGTTTAGGTTAGCAAGAAGAGAGAGAGAGGGTTTTTAAGCAGGGTTTGAATAACTTAAATAACTTTTGAGCACAATCATTTATTAGTTTTCTCACCTCTCTCTCATCTTCACACAATTGTCTTCTTCAACCTCCATAGATGGGAGGGTTTTAGTTAGATATTTCCTTTCCGTCTCCTTTTTTTTTCTTCGGCTGATTTGGTTCTCTATTTTCTTTTCCTCTTCTGATCTAATTTAAATCTAGAAACTTCTCTCTCTCTCTCTCATTTCAGGGAAGTTTCTACCCCTATTTAGTCTAGATCTAGAGATTTTTGTGTATATAATTTAGGGATTTTGCTTCCCTCGGGTTTCATTAATGTACAAGTCCAATTTCAAAACAAGTTTGAAATAGTTTCATGAAGGTTTCGCTCTCACGTGTGTCATATTTATACTTATTCAACTTTGTTACTTTGCATGGCAATGGTGTTGGGGATGCCAAACTAGACACACGCCACCGAATGGCAAAGTCATAGCAATAATTGGAGATCTCAGTGTGTGCTTATTACTGAAGACAGAATTAGTGATCAATTGCCAATTTTGATTTGAAAATGTCATAGATTTGCTTTTTAAGCGTGTGACCTTTAATCTTATTCTAATTATTCATCTTGTTAGCTTGGAGTTTGTTTTATTTTGAAGTCATCTCAAATTTGTCTTGGTTTATAGTTGGATTTCGTTGTTTCTTTCTTGTATTTATGTGGAAAAGAATAAAATGTTACTTTGACAAAAAAAAGAAAAAAGAAGAAGAACCTAAACAATACCTGAAATACGAAATAAGAAAACCATATTGTTATAATTTTCGTATAATGCTCACTTGAGTGCCATAACTTTTTTTTTCAATCACTTAAGTGTCATAATCTTTAAAAAAATGTTCACTCCCCAAGTGCCAAAAAACTGATCTAACATAGTACTTATGGTAAACTTTTTTGAAAAAGTTTGGACATTTGAGTGATTGATTGAGTTATATGGCACTTGAACGATCGGGAAAAAAGAAGTTATGATACTCTAGTGAAAGCCATACATAATTTAAGACACTCAAATGATCAAAAAAATAATAATTAAGGCATTAAAGTGAGCATCATACAAAAATGATGGTATTTATAGTATCCCTACCAGCAAGAAACGTTTTTACGTGGAGAGCATGTCTATTGTCAAGGGTTTTCTTTGTCGATAGGCAAAGAAAAGTCAAGGGAGATTCTCTCCTAAGACAGATGCGAGTGGCTATAAATCACTAAGCTATATACTTCAATGGCTGGACCATTGTTTCGCCCCTAAGAACATCACCTGCAATCACCATCTCATCCTTCGATAAACTTCCAAGATTCCATCTGACTTAAAGCTGAATGAACCAAAGAATTAAGGGCAAATTTGTGTGATTTCTCAGCTTTATAAGCTACTACGTCTCTCTCTCTCTCTCTCTCTCTCTCTCTCTCTCTCTCTCTCTCTCTCTCTCTCTATCTATCTCTCTCTCTTCCCTTCCTTTCAAACATGGTAATGGAATCTTAGCGGGCCCATCATCGTGAAGCTTGATTTCTCGTATCTCCATACCTTTTGTTCTTTTATGAAATCTTCTTCGACGGACCAAGCTTGTGTCCAAGCATGCACTGGGTTATTTCATGATGCATACATTTTGATAGTATCTATATGGCCGCGCTCTCAGCTTCGAATTTTCTGCATGAGGTCAACGAAACTCCCCTTTTGTGCTTCTAGATTCGGGACCATTGCTTCCTTTGTTCTTTTAAACATGGTAATGGAATCTTAGCGGGCCCATCATCGTGAAGCTTGATTTCTCGTATCTCCATACCTTTGTTCTTTTATGAAATCTTCTTCGACGGACCAAGCTTGTGTCCAAGCATGCACTGGGTTATTTCATGGTGCATACATTTTGATAGTATCTATATGGCCGCGCTCTCAGCTTCGAATTTTCTGCATGAGGTCAACGAAACTCCGCTTTTGTGCTTCTAGATTCGGGACCATTGCTTCCTGTGGTTAGTAACTTGTCTTTGCTTCTAGTTGACACGTTAAGGAAAATGAGACTTTTTCGGGTTTGATCAAGGAATTCTTAGGTGAATATGTGGACAATTGAAACAAACGTACATTGAGTTTCCGAAATGTGAAATTATGGACTCTAATGTGAAAATTTGAGGTGATTTTAACTTCAAATCATTAGCCCAGTTTGCCCTTGTCACGTAAAAGTTTTACTGCTAAAAGTAGTGTTCAAGTAGCATGCCAAAAAAGAGAAGGAAAATATAAAATAAAAAAAAAAAAGTCAAAAATTTGTTGTAATTGTGCCAATTTAATTAAAAAAAAAATTGTTAATTTAGTACTAAACCTTTGAATTGTGTGCCACTTTTGGTTGAATATTACTAACTTGGACATTGATTGTATTATGTGATGTGGACAAATTTTTTTTTTTATCTTTTCATATTTTTCATTTTGTTTATCTTTTTATTTTTCATTTCTTCCTTTTTTTTGTTTTCCACTTTGGCTGGCAAGGGTTGCCGAAGTTCACTAGCCATTGGGTAGGGTACTACGAAGCCCTCTCCTAGATTTGGGTTAGGCCATTGTGTCCATAAGCAAGGCCAATCGAGGCGAGGGCAGCCTCGCCAGCCGTGGGCAAAGGTGGCCAGGCTTTGTCCGCCCACAGCCACCTTTGCTTTGCGAAAATCTCGTCCTCTTCTGCGCCACTTCTTTTTGGTTTCTCTCTCTCCGTATCAAGCGACCCTGATAGGAAAAGAAGCGTGAAGACGAACGGTGAAAGAAGTCCATCTAAGAATATTGTTTTCGGACGCTGGTGGAGTTGGAAATATTCCATCTATGAAAAGTTAGACGAGGACAGTGAAGTTTGTGGAACTTTTGCCCCAAAAGCGATCAGAATATCAACATTTTGGGCTGAAATGAAGAGATAGGGCAAGGGCACAGTTGAATAGGCGAACTGACATGAATTTCCAAGAGGGAAAAGAGAATAGTGGCACGACTTTGCAATGCGAGTGTCATTTCCAATTGTTTACAAAGTAGATGACAAATCTTATTAAAACTATTTTATGTGATGTGACGATTTCTATGGAAAACTTAATGATGCCCATGATTAAACTCATAGGAACATTTTCCATGAAGTAAACTCTAGTAAGAACTCTTAAAAGATGTTAGTATCCACAGTCTAATATTTTATTTCTTAGTAACTTATAGCAAGCTCACAACTTTTCATAAGAAAAGTACCAAAAAAGTCCTAAACCTATTGCATTTGTATCAATTCAGTCTTAAACCTTTCAATTGAATCAATTTAGTTATAAACATTTTGGTATTGGTATTAATTCAGTCCACTCGACCAATTTAGTTTGAAAACCACTAATGTGGATGCCATCCTATGTGACATGACCGGCATTTACATAAACATTTGTAAATAATTTTTGAATTTTTTAAAATTATTTTTGATTTTTTGATTTTTCTTATTTTTCCTATTCTTTTCCTATTCTTTTCCTTTCCTTTCTTTTTCTATTCTTTTTTCTTTGGACTATAGCCAATATTGACCGTGGCCGGTGACCGGCCACAAGTGAGGGTTAGCAAGGGCATTGTGGCCTAGTCAAGACCATCCATCATCGAATTTGGGGAGAGCTTGACCACCGCAGCCTAGGCGAGGGTGGCCCTTATTGAATCTGGTGAAGGCGACCTCTAGCAAGGGCTTGCGCCCAAGCTATTAGGGTCTTGCCCTCACTTGTGGCTGGTCACTAGCCATGGTTGGTATTGGCCACAGTTTAAAAAAAAAAAAAAAGAATAAGAAAAAAAAGGAAAAATGAGAAAAAATGAAAAAATAATAAAAATTTTGAAAAATTATTTAAAATTGTTCACATCAACTACGACTGCTCCTGTTGGTCTTGCCACATAGGATAATTGGCATCAACATCAACCATTTTCTGACCTAAATTAGCCGAACATGATAGAGCAAATCTTCCATGATACAGCAATCTTCTACAATATATGCCAATCCCATTGATTGAGTCGATTTTCCATGATTTGTGTCAATTCCATTAATAGAGCAAATCTTTCACAATATGTATTGATACTGTTGATTGTTATCTTTGAAAAATCTTTTTAATTGTGTTTTTCCTGCTCATGTACATATTATAAATATAATACAAATCTCCACATCGATTATGTACGATCAAACTCAAATTCATACTCTTTCATGGTAATAGAGCTTCGCAATTTATTTTTTTTCATCTTATTTTTCTTCTCCACTATAATGTCTTATTCTACGTCTCCAACACCATTATTGCCTGAAACACCATTACTGACGCCACTACTACTAACTCTTCATCCTTGTTATCCCCCTCCCAACCGCCCTTTGCTCTTGGTAATGTATCTCATGTTCTCCAAATCAAGCTAGATCGCAACAATTACCTTATGTGGCGAGCACAATTTCTTCCTTTATTTTGTCTTCATGGGTATCTTCAGTATGTGGATGGCTCATATCCTTGTCCGACACCTACTATCACTAATGCTATTAATACTATGATCGAAAACTCAGATCATACTACATGGCATTATCAAGATCAACTCATTCTCTATTGCATTCTCTCCACTTTTACTAAATCAGTTTTCTCACACATTGTTGGTCTTGAGACTTCTCATGATGTCTGGACCTTGCTTGAGAAACTTTATGCTCCTCAATATCAAGCTCGCATAATGCAGTTAGAATATTAGCTTCAATCTCTAAAGAAAGGCTCTCTTTCCATGGAAGCCTTTATTCAAAAAGCCAAGAATATTGCGGATCAACTTTCTACCACTACTCATCCCATCTCCCATTCCCAATTAGTTCTCAACATCCTTGGTGGCCTGGGTTCGGAGTATGATGCATTCATCACCTCAGTCACATCTCGTCTTGATCCACTACCTCTTGATGACTTCCTCAGCCTGCAATCAGGAAGTTATTATTCAAAGCTGCACCACTGAATCTCCAATAGAGTCTTCTCCAATTGTGAATGCTGCAGTCAAATTATCTGTTGCCCTGAATCCTCCCACCAATGGTTGCGGATGCGGTTGAGGCCGTGGTCACAATTTTTATGAAGGAAGTTCCTCTCATTCTTGACTCATTTGTTAGGTTTGTGGTCATGCAGGTCACTCAACTATCCAATGCTACCAGCGATTTAATCCTGGTTATAAAACTAATATTGGCTCTCCATCCGCAATGTATGCATCTTCAACTGGTGAATCATTTGACCCATACTGGTACCGAGAGTTTAGTGCCACTCATCATCTTACCGCTGACAAGGAAAATTTGACTATTCAGAGCAACTATTCTGGCAGCGATCAAATCCGTACTGCAAATGGGTCAAGTTTGCAAATATTACATATCAATTCTTCCATCTTACATTCGCCTACCACTTCTTTTAAAGTATGAAATATTTATCATATTCCATGTATCAAGAAGAATCTATTATCAGTTTCTCAATTTACCAATTACAACGATGTGGTATTTGAATTTCATCCTACTTTTTGTTGTGTTAAGGATCGATCCTCGGGGAACCTCCTACTCAAAGGCCAACATAAGAATGGACTTTATTATCTTAATAATGCATGTACAACCAATAAATCCCCTCTACAATCAAATAAATCACCGCCAGCTCCATCATACTTCATTGGTGAATAAGTTTCTGCTTCTATTTGGCATGAAAGCTTAGGTCATCCAACTGCCCACATTACTTCTTCGGCTATTTCAAAGCATGGCATGCCGATATCTCCGTCTTCCTTTTCTATTTTCTATGAATCATGTCACTTAGGCAAGTTGCATCGTATTCCATTTACTAGATCATCAACTACTTGTAATGCTCCCTTGGAGATACTTTATTATGATCTATGAGGACCATCTCCCGTTACTTCAGTGAATGGTTTTCGTCATTATATCATTTTTATTGATGGTTATAGTGGACATACATGGCTTTTTCCACTTACTGTGAAATCTAATGCACTGTCTACTTTTGTGCAATTTAAATCCCAAGTGGAAAAATATTTTAATTGTAAGATCAAGGACTTTCAAACTAATGGAGGTGGTGAGTATAAGAAATTTGATCCTTATCTCTATCTTCATGGCATCCTACATCGTTTTTCATGCCCATGCACACAAGAACAAAATGGTTGGGTTGAGCGCAAACACCGTTACATTGTGGAAATTGGCATCACATTGCTTACCTAAGCTTTCGTTTCCTCGTATATATTAGAATGATGCTTTCCTCACCGCAGTCTTTCTAATTAATTGCATGCCTACAATGGTGTTGAGTGGATTGTCTCCTTATAAGAAATTGTATGGTGATAAACCTGATTATTTATAATTGCATGTTTTTGGATGTGCATGCTACCCTTGGCTGCACCCTTATACTTGTAATAAACTTGATGACAGAAGAATGCAATGTATCTTTATTGGCTATTTTTCTCATCATCGTAGTTATCATTGTCTTAATTGTAGCACTAGCCAAATATATGTCTCTCGCCATGTGATTTTCTAGGAAAACTTGTTCCCATTTGCTAAATCAAAATCTGGTCAATTGTCATCACCATCGCCTAGTTCTCCTGTTTGCATTGATTATTCCTTTACTAAGCCCCCACAATTTCAGGGGGTGTCCACCATAACATCAACTTCATCAAGTCCATCTACTATCATGGACGACTCCTTATCACATCTTCAACAATCATCTACTTCCACAATTCCATATGGATCCTCTTCTCTAGAAGCTCCACCATCACAATCTTCTCAACCTCAACCACCAACTTCTACCCATCTAATGGTCACCCGTTTAAAAAATAACATTCGTAAACCAAAGGTTTTTCTTTCCACTAAGCACCCATTTTGTTCTTGTTTTCGCTCAAGCTTGACACCAAGTGAACCCACTTATTTTTCCGTTGCAAACAAAGACCCCAATTGGCAACAAGCTATGGCCAATGAATTTAGAGCTCTCATTCAAAATGACACTTGGAAATTGGTTCATCATCACCCTTCTATGAATGTGGTCAACCGTAAGTGGATTTATCGCCTAAGAACCAAGTCCGATGGCTCCATTGATAGATACAAAGCACAACTCGTTGTGAAAGGGCTTTACTCAACAGGTTGGCTTGGATTATGATAAAACTTTTAGTCCAATTATCAAACCAACAACGATTTGAGTTGTTCTCTCCTTAGCTATCACATATAATTCATCAATTGGACATGAAGAATGCCTTTTCCCTGGCACCATTAAAGAAGAAGTCTACATGAAGCAACTCCAAGGATTTGTTGATCTGCATTATCCTAGTCATGTATGTTGTCTTTGGAAAGCTCTATATGGGCTAAAACAAGCCCCAAGAGCATGGTTTTCTCGGCTAAGTTCATATTTGTTGTCTATTAGGTTTGTGGCCTCCACTGCTAATTCTTCATTATTCATACAACATCAATCTAACCACATTCTACTTCTTCTCATCTATATTGATGATATTATCATTACTGGGAGCTCTACCTCCATCATCGAATTAATCACTTGCCTTGGCACTGAATTTACAATCACAGATTTAGGAAATCTATCATATTTTCTTGGCATCAAAGCCCATAGATCCTCTATCGGGCTATCCCTCACTCAATCCAAGTATGACACCACTCTTCTAACTCGTACATGCATGGCTGATGAAAAACCTTGCTCATCACCTATGGCTCCTTCAACTTCTAAGTTGTCGAAACAAAATGGTGAACCACTGACTAATGTCTTCACTTATTGAAGTACAATTGAAGCATTGCAATATCTCACTCTTACTAGGCCAAATCTATCATTTGCCGTCAATTAAGTGTGACAATTTATGCATTATCCAACCGTAGATCATTGTTCAACCGTCAAAATGGATTTTGCGTTATTTCAAGGCTACTATTCATTAAGGCATTACCTTGCAACTTATTCGCCAATTGACCTTCACTGTGTTTACAGATGCTGACTAGACTGGCTACCCTGATGACCAAAAATCTACTAGTGGCTATTGCATTTATTTTGGTCCTAACTTGGTTTCTTGGAGTTCTAAAAAGCAACCAACCATTGCTTGATCCAGCACTGAATCGGAATATAAAGGGGTGGCTAATGTAGCCTCTAAATTATTATGGCTATTACAACTCCTTCAAGATCTTCGATACACTTTACATCGGCTACCACTTGTTTTTGCTGATAATGTAGGGGCAATCTATTTAGTTGCCAATCCCATATTTCATGCCCGAACCAAGCACACATAGAAATTGACTATCATTTTGTTTGACCTTCACTACGTTTACAGATGTTGACTAGACTGGCTACCATGATGACCAAAAATCTACTAGTGGCTATTGCATTTATTTTGGTCCTAACTTGGTTTCTTGGAGTTCTAAAAAGCAACCAACCATTGCTTGATCCAGCACTGAATCGGAATATAAAGGGGTGGCTAACGTAGCCTCTAAATTATTATGGCTATTACAACTCCTTCAAGATCTTCGATACACTTTACATCGGCTACCACTTGTTTTTGCTAATAATGTAGGGGCAATTTATTTAGTTGCCAATCCCATCTTTCATGCCTGAACCAAGCACATATAGAAATTGACTATCATTTTGTTTGTGATTTAATTAAAAAGAAGCAGCTGGAAGTTCACTTCATTCCTGCACAGGTTCAAACGGTTGATATCATGACAAAGCCTCTATCCATATCTCGGTTTCTTATTTTGCGGGACAAGCTCACATTAACTCCATCACCATTTTGCTTGAGGGGGTGTAATAGAGCAAATCTCCCATGATACAACAATTTTCTACAATCTATGACAATCCCATTGATTGAGTCGATCTTCCATGATTTGTGTCAATTCTGTTAATAGAGCAAATCTTTCACAATTTGTACTAATACTATAGATTGTTATCACTAATATTGTAGATTGTTATCTTTATAAAATCTTTTTAATTGTGTTTTTTCTGCTCATGTACGTATTATAAATATAATACAAATCTCCACATCCATTGTGTGCGATCAAACTCAAATTCATACTCTTTTAGAACGGACTGAATTGTAACCAATTATGATTAAATTGATCCAATTAAAAGGTTAGTATTTTTTTTGGGTACTTTTCCTGACTTTTCATGGTAATGTAGTATAAAACATCTTTAGACTTTATAACAATAAACTTGCAATTATTATTATATCATACCTTATTAAGGATTACAATGTTTCCCCGATATTTAAATAAATATTGTAAATATTTAAATATCCTAACTTTTCAGTATCTACGACTTTTTACAAAGGCTCGTGACGTTTTGTCATAACGTCATCCAATAAGTCATAAATACTTAAATAATGTGCTTTTTACTATTCCACAATGTTTTACTATGGCAACGCGTCATAAATATTTAAATATCCATGCTCTTTATGTACGACGTTTTCTAAAGGCTCACAAAGTTTTGTTGCAACTTAGTCAAAGTGACGTAAATTTATTAATATTCCAATTTTTAATTTTTATGATGTCTCACAAAGGCTTAAGATGCTTATCATGACCCAGTACAAAACGTAGTAAATATTTTAATAATCTAATTTTTATTGCTTTACGATATTTTACTAAGGGTTAAGACACTTTGTCACCTAGTGCAAAAATCATAAAGGCATACATATCCTAATCTTGGATAACTTACAAAATTTCCAAAGGCTTACGATGTTCCATTGTAGTGCAATTCAAAATTTCATAAATGGAAGTTCCCTCGTAACCAAACACAAAACGTCGTTTAAATAGGCTAATTTCTGATTATTATGAGGTATTCCATGCGCTTGTGATGTTTCATTGTAACTCCAATCCTTTAATATTTTATGATGTAATTTCCAATAATTTATTATACTTTACAGAAGCTTACAACGTTTCCTTGTATGCAAAACAATGTGAATGTAAGTCCTAATTTTTTTTTAATTCACGACTCTTTCCAAAAGACTTACAACGTTTAGTTGTTAAGTCTTTACAAACATTGTAAATACTTTAATGCTTTTCCACTTTAATATTTTACAAAGTCAACCACGTTTCGTCGCAACCTATTAAAAACACTCCAAATACTTAAAAATCTGCTATTTTTTTTTTTTTTTGGTATCATTTATGACGTTTTTCGAAAGCTTATGACGTTTTTCATAACACAGTTTTGACATAGTAAATAATATACTATTTGGCTCTTTAGTATTTATGACATTTTACTAAGGCTTACGAGATTTTCATTTTTAACAAAAGCAAAACGTACTAAATATTCAAATAGTCCAAAATAGCATTTAATATTTTATGATGTTTTATTGAGGCTTACTACAATTCTTTTTTCTTTTTTTTTGTATGTAAATATGTGAATATTATTGATCAGATGAGATACAAAAGCTCAATAGAATCCCCTAACATTTCAAAGAGACTAATTATGCGAGAAGATAAAAGAAGAAAGCCTTCATAAAAGAAGGCCTCCATTGTTAGTAGAATGATGCCTTACCTCTTATGACCTTTCGAATCCTAGCCAACGGAAGATGAGGCTCAATTGACTGATTTTGAAACCATCTATGGTTGTGTTCCATCTAAATGCAATAGATAGTCGTGAAGAAAGACAACTTGAGGAGTCTCGCCCCCAAATTTTTGCCCTTGGTAGCCTGATCATCCATTGAAGCTCTAAATTACAACCTCCTATGGAATGCCAAATTCAATATTGTGCCAAAATACTATGCCACACACTACTTGTCTTGGTGTACTCAACCAGCTATACAAAAGTTACACTTAGTATCTACTAAAGATGATCACCGTAATTAGGGATAATCAATTCCAGGATGGGTAGGCTTCAGAGTTGGAATCTGGTGTTAGATTAAATATAAACTAAAACCTGACGATCCCAATTTATCAATCACAGATAAACTCATACAAAATTCGGGATTGATTTGCAGAAACGTAAAGATCAACATACCTCCAGCCATTGATTTAATTTGCAAAGGTGGGAAACCTCAAAACCTTGGATGGATCCACGCAGCACAATCGATTTGCAATATGGGGAACACCAAATCTATACATCCTGTTCTACTAGCCAATACCCCTCAAACCTAATGGTGTGTTTTTTTTGTAGTGATAGGGTTTAAACTAGACGACCTAACGTTTTATTCCGTTTCTTATGTTACCGACATCTTCCATCGAGACCGTTATGGTAACATATTAACAGGCAAATGTCATGTAATAGATGTGGGTGATAAATTGGGCAATAAATTGGAACTAATTGGGAATACAATATTGTGATCATATTTAAAATAATAAATATATTACAATATTACAACATCTAGAACCTAGAACTCACCCTATTATAATCGATTCTCGGTTCTTAGACTTTGGAATTTACCCTATTTGCTCAGCACCAATTTTAGAACCTACCCAATTTTTCTAGCCTTGTTCCAAGGTTCACACGAAAACCTATTTTATTTTTTTGTTCCTTTTTTTGGTTTATTTTTTATAGCAAAATCATATAAGGCTATGAGTAATGAAACGATTTAAAGTAAAAGATCAACAATATAATTCCTACTCCGCCAAAAACAATAATCCATACAATGAATGCCTAGTCATGTACAATTATAAACGATAAAAAGTTAAAACACATAACATAAACTATAAATTATAAAACTCCATTCTCCATTCATCCATAAAAATTTCAGGGAAGAGGAAAGACTAGCGAGAAGTTTCAAGGTAGGAACAAAGGAGTAATGAGGTTAGAATTTAGGAGAAAAATAAATTGTGATTTAGAATTTAGGAGAAAAAGAAATTTTTTCGAAACCAATTTCAAAATAGGGCGGTGCAATCCGGTCACTCAGAACTTGTTTTCAAATTGGTTATAATCAATTCAAGAAATTTTGAATTTGTTCATGGACTGGTTCTAACGGAAATAGGTTCTTGAGTTGGTTGCACACCCCTAACAATGATACGGCTTCCGTTGTTGATAGCCTATCTCTACAAACAAGCCAACTGATAAAATTATGCTTGCTAAGACCGCCACTCCAAATTAATTAATACCAATCCATGGATGGTCCCTCCTATATGAATTTCTTATATATCTCTTTGCAATAGTATGTTTGGCTAGAGATAATATGTGTCAGAGCAAGTCTTAATTTAAGTATACATCACCAAGTCCAGCCATACTACATTTTATGTTGAGAAGGACCTCTACATTTAATGTGATGAACCCAAGTACTCCACAAGGATGAGGATGGATAATTGATGAGGCTCCAAAGCATGTGGCCCATCAATACTTAATTCCAGAGTTTAAGATCGAGCAAGTCTAGTCCTTCCTCATTTTTTGGTGAGCATACTATTTTTCATGAAACTTTGTAAAATATGTTAATTTCAGCGTTTCCTCCAACGAAAATTGCCCGTCAAGGCTATTACGTTTTGTCCAAAGTAAATGTACAATATCGTAACCATTTAAATAATGTAATTCTTAACATTCAGCGACTAAGTATAAAAACTTGCATCATTTCATTGTAATCTAGTAGAGAAGATTGTCAATAACTAGATATGCTAATTATTAAAAAGTTATGATGCCCTTTTCAAGGGCTTACGACATTCCTAAGTAACGTGAAAATTATTTCGAATTTATTGGCATTTCACATTTTACAATGTTTTTCAAGGACTAACGACTTTTCACTGCAATCAACCGGCAAAATCTCATAATATTTTAAATATACATATTTTTTATGGTTTACCAAGTTTTTGAAAATTACAGCATCGACTCTTAAGACATTGTAAGATGTCATAAATATCTAATTTTTGTCTTTTCTTATAATGCCATATATGCACATAAGATTGTTTTTAAGTTTAAATTTTTCGGTCTCCTGTTGGTCAGGTAATATAAATATTTTTTATGTTTCCTTTTCTATGGTTTTTTTGGAACGTCTTCTTTGCTATAGTTTACATGCATATATATTGTGCTTCATTGAAAAGATTAGAAATTTCTTACATTTATGATATTTTGCAAACATAAAACAAATCAATCTGCTAATATATTACGTCCAAAGTATTAAAGTTGACCACATATGTTGAACTCTCAATTTTTGGAAAAAATAGCCATAAAAGTCCTAAATATATTATAATGGTGTCAATTCAGTCTTAAACCTTTTGCACTTATGTCATTTTGGTCCATCCAACCAATTTTGATCGGGCGGCACACATCGGCTAGCGCCGATTATTTGACTAACGCTAACATGGTAATTTTTTAATAATATATTTTATTTATTAATTTTTTATTTCTTTATTTCCTTTTTCAAGGTGATCTCGCCTAGATTTGGGCGAGGGCACCCTTGTCATAGCCTCACCGGCCGCAAGAAAAATAGTCTTGTCCATAGCTAGGGAGGCCCTAGTCACCTTCGCCCGCAGCCCCTAGGCCTTTGTGATGCACCTCATGGTCTCCCCCCTCCCAAAAAAAAAAAAAAATCGATTTAGATTATGCAAATGAAAATTGTTGCCGCATATCAACAAGGAAAAACACTTTCTCCCAAATAAGGGGGCTTAGTATTGTAGATTAAGGCGACATGGAGTGTGGTGCACTAAGAGTCCCTTGTTTTTTTCCTTGTGACATGACCCTCGTCATTGTGAAGGCCTCACCTAGACTATGCCAAGGTTGCCTTGCCTATGGCCAGCAAGGTCCTTCGCTGACATTAAAAAAAAAAGGAAAAGAAAAAAAAATTATAAAAATTGTTCAGAGTGGTGCTACATGGGATGATTGGCATGCACATTAGCGATTTCTAAAAAAAATTAATTGAATGAACTCAATTAATAAATTGTCAAAAAAATTAAGATTTAATTAGTAAAATTGAAAGGTTTAGAAAAGAATTGGCCAAAATTTATTAAATTAAGGGTTTTTTAGATAATTTTTGCGTCTTAAAACCACTCTGGCTTCATCCCGACATGTAATGGCTATTCGATGGAAATGGATTTGCTCAGAATGAGCAGTTATCGTAGCTCGAACTAAGCACCCCCACCGCATATGTGAATTCCCTAAGAAGGCAGCCGAGGGCCGGTAAGGTTGCGCATGACAACGTTTCTTGGTTGGGGAAGAGTTTTTTTTTTTTTTTCAGAAATAGTTCTTTTCTATTTCTATTCCGGGGAATAATTTTTTAGTAAAATAAAGATATTTAGTAACTACACAAAATCTCTACTCTAAAAATATAAAAAATAATAGATATGGGTTTAGTATTAAACAATATCTTTTTTTGTATTTATTCGTTTTTTATTCTTACTTACAAATTGTGGACCGCCAACCGCCGGCCGCCTCCGCCCGTAGCTTTTCGGAAGGTGCAACGTCCTTAGGAAAACGAATACGCAGTTTACCTAACGAGGGGGCAATGATGGATGACACGACAGACGTGTCACGATATTGGCAGTGAAAAAGCTTAAGCTCACAAGAATGATGGAGATTGCTGCGGCTATGGAAGGAATCCGCACAAGGCCGCAAGCCTAAATGCTCATGATTTTAAATCCTCGCGATGCAGGAAGTGTCCATCTGTGAGCACGTGGACGGTGGTCCACTCGGCGGGGGGAAGTCGGCATTATTCTCTGGAGATCACTTCGTTTCGGAATTTTATGTGGAGATGATGCCGCACGGAACTGCTGACCACGACGCATGCCAACATGTTCCAACCTCACTCAAGATGAGATTCACTGAAAAGTTATCTGGTGCATTGCATGCACCACTCCAAACCCATTTGAACATTTATATCCGTGAACTCGAACTAAGGTGTAAGGTCTATTTGATCGAGGGAAAACTATTTTTCCAAAATTATTTTTTCGACTTTTTGGATATTTGAATGATGGAAAATTAATCAATTTATAAAGAACGTTTTTCAGTGGACTGAAAATAACAAATTTAAATTAGAGGAAAACGATTTTTTTCTTCTAAAGAAAGGAAATTACTTTCCTAGATCACCAAATAAATGGAAACTGGTAAATTATCAATGAAAATAATTATTAATTTTCATTTTTATGATGGTTTAAAAAAGTAATATGCTTATTTAGAAGGAAAATTCGTTTTCCCCCAATTTAAGTGCGTTGTTTTCTGTCCATATAAAATGTTTTTCATATATCGATTAGTTTTTCATCATCCAAACACTAATAGGTAAAAAAAAAAAAAATCGGAAAATAATTTCCTTAAAACAAATCAATGTCAATGGTGTGTTTATTTTAAGGAAAATTTCATGAAAAAAGGAAAATATTTAACAGCAAATCATTTTCCAAGAAGATATTTTTCCTTTCAGGTTGGGGAATTCATTTTCGTAACTCAAAATATGCATAAATGATTTTTTGTTGACTAATTCATTTTTAAACATTCCAAATGCACGACAGCCCAAAAAACTAATTCATGAAAAATTATATCAATCAAACAAACACACCCAAATGGACCCCATGAGATTGAACTCGAGTAGATTTAATCAAGTTGTTGTAATCATGGTGATTCATGTAGGATAATTTTTCTTGGTAATATTCCCACAATGTGGACTACCAAATTGCCTTTGATGTTTGAAAATTATTTTTTGAGTTTGAGCCCATTACATCATCTGGATGGATATCAAGTGGGAAATTGAATGTGAAGTCAGAGT